>NC_084588.1:9064428-9381928 GCF_033807715.1 Cololabis saira | reverse complement strand
AGGTGCAGATGTTCATAAACCTGGTGGCTGAGGAGAGAATTAAAAAGGGATTTAGACGGGCGATAAGGAACGGGCTCCCAACGGACTTTTCAGCAGCGCAGAGACAAACAAAAATTGAATCGAAATCGAATCGATGTTGATATCGAACACAAGTCACAGACCCAGCAGCACATCTATCATCTCCAAGTTCTACATCTTTAGTGTTGTTGTCTTCTCCGTTTAGATCAAACAATCAAATACGTCACAGCAGCTTCACTCCAACCTTCCTACTTCTGCTCCAGGTGCTGAATTGTTAGGGAAAAGAAACCAGGCAAAGTTGAGTCAAGCCGAGCTGAGATGAGTAGCGCCAAGTAGGTGCTAGTGGAAAGGCACCATTTGTGTCCTGGGTGGGTGGGGTCTGTGGCTATAGGACTGGCCCTCCTTTGGACCCGACTGTCATATATTGAGTCCAGATAAAAGTGAGTGTGAGTGTGTGGTTGTTTGTCTATATGTTGCCCTGTGACGATCTGGCAACCTGTCCAGAGAGTACCCCTCTTTTTCACCTGAAAAGAGCTGGGAGAGGCTCCAGCAGACCCCTGTGACCCTGAATAGGAATAAGTGGGCTAGCTGATGGATTCATTGAATTGCTTTCTAATTGAACTAAGTTGAACGGTCTTAGATTAGACAGTGTTGAACCTGTCATCTTTGAAAAGTGCCACGAGATTACTTTTGTTGTGTGTTCGTGCTTTACACATGAAACAGAACTGAACTGGAAACCAGAAAATGAAACAGTCGGTCACAGGTCCAAGATGCAACATCCATCCATCCATTATCTATACCTGCTTTATCCTTTGCAGGGTCACGGGGGTCTGCTGGAGCCTATCCCAGCTCATTTCAGGCGAGAGGCAGGGGTTACACCCTGGACAGGTCACAAGGCCATCGCATGGACACATAGATACAAACAACCAGACACACTCACACCTATTGGCCATTTAGAATCACCAATTAACCTAGTATGTATGTTATTGGACTGTGGGAGGAAGCCGGATTAACCGGAGGGAACCCACGCAAACACGGGGAGAACATGCAAACTCCACACAGAAAGACCCCTGCCGGGCCTGGGAGTCGAACCGGGAACCGTCTTGCTGTAAGGCAACAGTGCTAACCACCAAGCCACTGTGATGCCCAAGATGCAACAATGACCAGTAAATGTGTCTGTACTCACGCACTCACACATTGATGCACAGGCATAAATATCGGCGTTGCAACCGGTGCAGCTGCACCGGGGCCCAGACGCCGTCAGGGGCCCATGAAGGAGAGAGGAAAAAAGAAAGTTTTTGTGAATGGAATACTACAATCACCTTAATAGGCTACCTGTCAGTCATGTTAAGTGCATGATGACGCGATGACGTGACTTGAGTTTCAGCAAGGAAAAAAGTAAACAAAGAAATTAGCCGACAAAAATAGCATAGCATCATGTTTAGCAAGCCCAAACAAAAAAGTGGAGCACAAAAGAGAAAAGAACAAAAGAGCCAGGATGATGTTAAAGCAAAAATTACGCCACTGCATTGATGGCACTGATGAGCTATTCGAGCTTCTACCCTTCAGTCAGGAACAACTTCTCTTTTTAAACCACCATGCTTGCAGTTCAGAGAAATCTTTACCATTTATTTGAATGAAGACTTTTCTGTCACGGCTGCGGGTTCTGTACATGTGAACTATGCAGGCTCCACATGGTAACTCTCACATAAATCCCGCTTTAATCTGATGTTGCCAGTGTGTCAATGAAGTGTTGTCAACTTTAGTGAATAAATCTAAATTAAGGACTGCATAAAGATTTCTCATATCTGTATACAGAACTATTCCCAATGAGCTGGATTCAATAATGATGAAACATTTTTGTAATCACTGAAATGTAAAAAAAAAAAATACCAACCAAAAAAGAAAAAAAAATACATTAATTACCTTTATATATTAAGCTGTTCTTTAATGACCTTATTTGTTAAATGTACTGGAATTATTTTTTTCCATCCAACTCATTTTATGCACTTGAAGGACAATGATTCACAAAGCTTGAAATGTTCAATTCCAGAAGTTCGTTTTTTTCATATATATCAGAAGAAAATGAAATAAATCTTTCTAAAATTAATTTAATCACCCGCTCTGTTAGCAAATCGTGTGTGTGTGTGTGTGTGTGTGTGTGTGTGTGTCTGAAACTGTTGGAATTGGCAGATCTCTCCGAAGGTTTCCTCACAGGTGGAGACACCAGATGCACCTACAGAGATAAAGTATTTTTATTCCTAAGGGGTTGGTAATGTGCTTATATTTTACAATAATAACTGTGGTTTGCTTTTTTCCCCCCTTTTTAACACATCACAAATGCAGAGTTTGTGAACTGGAAAGTAGTTGGATAATTCCAAACGGAAACAGAATTGTTGTAGTGTTTTATTTTCTAAGAAGGTAAAATGAATGAATGAATAAATAAACGAGCGAAAATAGAAGAAGTACAGAAGTAGCTCATGCATTTAATCAGATAGAGCTTCTTCTCGCAGCGTAGTCATCGTAAAAGATGATTGCGTTGAGCAGAAATGACTCCTTGTGACTTGTGAGAGTATTGTGAAGAGGACGTTCCGGGTGCATCCCGTCTTTCACTCCATGACAGTCGGCAGAACTTCCAGCCCCATGAAACTCTGACCAGGATAAAAGTGGTACAGTAAATGAGTGAGTACAGTAAATGTAGAGCGGACGTAGAGTTTTATACTTGTAACACAGCCAGCACGGTTGTCCAGTTTCTTTGATCCTTTACTGACTCCTAAGTCGCTCCCTCAACAGAGTATTGGAGGAACAGCTGCACTCTTCACCACAGATGTGGAAGATGTGAAGCATCCGGCACCGAGCAGGATCTGGGCTTATTGGAGAACTTTAGCTTCTGTCCTGCCTGTAAAAAGCATTATTGTTCCGCCCCCAGTCCGGTCTGTTGTCCATGTGAACACCTTGGTATCTGACAGGCCCCTGCTTATCCACCGTCATCTACGGAAGAGTATTAGGGCCATGCAGGAGAAAAAATGTTTGAGAGGGGAAGATTTTTTTTTCATTGTGCACTTTGAGAAGAAAGTCAAAATGTCGAGAAAAAAGTTGAAATGTCGAGATTAATGTTGAAATACAATTTCAAGAATAGAGTCGAAATTTCGTGAATAAAGTCGAAATTTCCGAGAATAAAGTTGAAATACAATTTTGTGAATACAATTTTGTGAATAAAGTGGAAATGTCTCCTCCTCCATCAAATCCAGTTAGGAGAGCGACTGACAGCTCTGCAGCAGCAGCCGTAACTAACTAACTAACTTATATCCCTGGAGTGTAACGTTAAGGGTACGTTTCTGAAGTTATGCAACTGCATATGTGTGATATGTGTTTCAAATCAATATCGTAAAGCCAATTCTTGTATTCTGAACCTTGTTGTTCAACTATATTCACAAAATTTTTTCTCAACATTTCGACTTTTTTCTTAAATTGTACTTCAACATTAATCTCGACATTTCGACTTTTTTCTCGACATTTCAACTTTTTTCTCGAAGTGCATAATGAAAAAAAAAATCTTCCTCCTCTAAAATATTTTATTTTTCTCCTGCCTGGCGCTAATACTCTTCTCTGTCTTTCTGTTCACATTCAAGATAAGATGATTGATCCCAGAGAATGTCACAACTCGGTTCATCATATTTATTAATTTTGTCTTTAACCACCTGTCCACCACTGACACACACAGATAAGTCATCAGGGTATTTCTGGAGAAGACAGGACTCATACTAGAGTTTTACTAGAAGTCTGAGAGGTAAACAGTCATACGCATCAGGTAGTCAATGATCCAGGTGATTGTGAAGTCCCTCCCTCTTTGTAGATTTTGTTGTTTTTTTTTGGAGGTTCTCACAAAGAAGTGTGTGTTCACGTTACACAAATTCTAGAAATCCAAGAAAATGGGCTTCGTACTTGAACCTGTTTTTTCCAGATGGGAGTGGGCTTGGTGGAGCAGGTGCACGATGCAACTGAAACACATCCGAATCATACTAATCGTTGTTTTCTGCAGAAAAAGCAACGGATAATGTATTTCATAAATATTTATAGCGGTTTGTGATTTCATATTCATCTGCAGTGCAGTAGGAGGGATAGCCTATACGTTTCCACGTTCGGGTTGGTGGCTCGGAGATTGGGGTGAGTGCAGGCAGGCGCCCTTGAGTGATACTTCTCAGTCTCAACAGGACTGCTCCTACCTGCTAACTTAAGAGTAACATTTTTGCTGTCCACATGCTTTGTCTTAGGTCATTTTTTACCCCATTGCATTAACTTTAACCATCAAACCTAATGTCAAACCTGAATTCTAAATAACTTGAATACTAAACCTGATTTAGGTTTCTTTTCCATTCGAGAAACAAGAAACACGATGACACACACACACACAGAATCAAACTCCAGATCTATATCATAAATGTCTCCGCTTAATTTCACAAAGCTTTGACCAAGTTTGTAAATTGTTGGTGCAAAATTTAATCAGACCGACTACAGTAGCAGCAATCAAGCGGCAGCTCACTCTAACGGCATTAAAACTTATAAGCATGAGTGCACTATTTTAATCTTACTATAAGGGAACATAACAAATGTGTAAAGACTCCAGCAAAAGATGCTTTTATTGTTCTCCCCGAAGTCAATTACACTGACACATTATGAGAGCGCCGTCTTTTTCATAACAGCGATCAGCACCCTCCCGTCCAAACCCAATGATTGTCACCTCGCGTCAGATTCTCCGAGGGGTAACCAAGTAGAGGGACCATCTGCTCTAATTGTGCTCTCCTTTTTGACTTTGCTTTCCTTGACAGTTTCCCTTTTTGTTCTTTTGCAACGGGAGGGGCGGCAAACGCACTAATGTTGCACCAAAGAACAGGGGGAAAAGGGAAAAGAGAAGTCTATTGCAAGTGTGCAAAGCAATCACCCTGATGAAACGTAATTGTGTTTTAACGTGATGGAACAATATCCCTGCCCATAACTCTGTTTAACTCTTACTTTTGACATGAAACTGAAAACGCATTACAGTTTGAGATGTGAGTCTGTATCAATTTTGTTCTGTCCTTCTTTTTTTTTCGCAATAAAGAAAGGTTGATTTCCACCATTCTTCGATCTTTTTCCCGCTCTCCCCTCTCTTCGCTCTTCTTTATTCCTTGAGCCTCCTCCTCCTCGTTGTAGTGGAGGGGAAGGAAGAAGTGGTAACACATAGCATGTCTTCATTAAAGTGTCACTCCCCATTATTTTTGTCCTATCTCAATTAGCAGCAGGTTTAATAAAGGACCTCTTCTCTCTCTGCTCGCTCTTCTTCCGCAACTCTCTCCATCTCCAAGTCTTCCCGTTTGGCTGCAATCAGACTGAATGATGGAGCTGTTCCTCATAAAGTGATGAACAGAGTTGGAGGAAGTGAAACACTGGGGAAGAAAGAAACGGAAAAACAAAGAGTGCTGAGTACATAAGAGAGAGACAGAGAGAGAGAAAAAGAAGAGGTAGATCTGCACAAGTTTTCGTCCACACATCTCTTTTTCCTCTGAGATCAATTAGACATTGCCGGCTGTGGCTGGTCCCCAAAGTGATCCACGGCTCCTGCCCTTGTTGTGTGTGTGTGTGTGTGTGTGTGTGTGTGTGTGTGTGTGTGTGTGTATATGTGAGAGAGAGAGAGAGAGAGAGAGAGAGAGAGAGAGAGAGAGAGAGATTGTGTGAGAATGAAAGACAATTGGAAAGAGACAGAGAATGACCATTTTCTGCTTTTATCGCCACAGAATGTCCACCGGTTCTTTGTAAAATCGGCAGAAATGAGGTGATGCGCCTGCAGGTCAGCTCAAGAAATCAACCCATAAGCAAGCCAACACACACACACACACACACACACACACACACACACACACTGAATAATTGACCTCATCAGTGCAGTGACAGCTGGTTAAGGAACTTTAGCTTAAAACACATGGGCCAAAGAAGTAAAGCTCATGCAGAGTTTTGCAGAACCAAATTAAAGAACCAGCTTTCACATAAAACTTGTCAGCAAATCTTTTTTTACAGTAATTGCCAGTTTTGTACAGAATTCAATCCTTGTCACTTCAGCTGTGATTGTTCACATCATGTATTTAATTTGCCGCTGGAGCATGTACAGTTATTGTCCTAATGGTACACACGTTCGCTGTAATTCTCTTTATTCACACACAGACAGACACGAAAAGAAAAAAAAAGGAAAGACATAAAACTCAATTACAGACGCACTTAGAAGCACTTGCAGATACAGATGCGGGTTCACCAGCAAACTCATCCGGAGACACACAGAAACACAAGCGCCTCTTTCCTCCCAACCACTCATTACTATGGAGAGCTGTGCCGGTGCTGCCATCTCACATTTAAGTCTCCAAAGCTTTGGTTCAAGCCTGCGACGAGAGCAATGCTTATACACACTGTTTCCACTGAATCCCTCTTTCAAATGGACACCTACGCACACAAACAGGTGTGGGATGATGACCGGCGACGGCGGCGGTCGGCTCGTCGGGGGCTGATCTGTGCGTAATGGGGGGATATTACCGCAGCAATCTCACTTAGCCTCTGGGAGAGTGATCTATATTCACTCTGCAGCTCATATTCATGTAGCCTCCTGCACACACACACACACACACACACACACACACACACACACACACACACCTTTAAGCAGCCACTAAACGGCATTCTTCCGCAGAGAATCTGCACACCGAGGGCAGCCAGTGTGTGAGAGAGAGAGCAACCGTGAGGTCAACAGTGCTGCTGGAAAACACACCCCAACCACACGTTTCTGGGACGTAAGAGCTGATACTTTACTGATACTTGATCAGTAAAGTCCCCACTGCGATCAAAGCTGCATGGATGTTTTTATTTTGTTTTTTTTGGGGGGGAGGGGGGAGTGTATTAAAGTGCTCTTCTACAGATGCAGAAGACACAGCTTTTAGTAGTAATCCAAACACGGACTCAATGCCTTTTTATAGTATTTGTTTGATTCATCAAAGTCTCAAGGTTAATTTTTTTTTGGTTAAAAGTATTAGGATTATTGTTTTTCTGTGACGCTGCTGCACTGCAGGTCTGTCTTACATCTGAGTGATTTAATATGATGAAAAACATGGCCCGCAGGGACTCTGGCTCGGTATGGTGAAACATCTGCAGCTGATACTTTTGTTTTATCTTATAGTAATTAAAGTTCTTGTATAATTACGGTCTTCACATTATTACAACGTCCTGCTTCTTGTCTGATTTGCGTGGCGGAGCATTCCTGTCTTTTTCCTGCCTTCCCCCTTCAGTGTGTTTTTTAAATTGCAGCATAAGATAAAGTACGGTGGCCTGCAATTTTATTCATAATCTTGTTTCTATCTTTTGTGCTGCTGGGAAGTATTGCCCCCCCCCCCCCCCCCCCCCCTATAAGTAAAAAAATAATAATACCACACTATACAGATAGCTAAATATGATAAGAAAGCTTTCTGCATTCAAACTTTTATTTTGCTTTTATTCTTCCTCCAGAAGAAACATTAACAACATGGACTGCAGGTGTCGCAAGCATTTTTATTTTTTTTTGCAGAATTAAATATTCCAAATGTTACAATCACATTACATCTTTTTTCATACATGCATTGTTCTGTATAAGTATTTACCTCTTTAATGTGGCTCTGTTAATGTAGAATTGAAAACAATCTTTTTAAATCACAAAAGAAAAAGCCCCTTTTAGCAAACGTGTTACTCAATGACACACACACACACACACACACACACACACACACACACACACACACACACACACACACACACACACACACTTTAACAATTGCACTGCTGGTAATCTTTCACCTTTACATCCGTATATATCCATAAATTGTGATTTACGGTGAATTCCTGAAAACCCGTGTAAATGCAGATTTCCCAGGTTTTTTAAGTGGTGATGAGCAGCGCTCTTCATTTCTAATGGGAACAACAGAGAGAGAGAGAGCAAGGTGATCTCGTGCCCCAGAGAGCTCCATGCTAATTCTTCCCGGGTACGGGCCCATTAGCATAGGGAAGCTGACACCGTTGCCGTGGGCTACACATAATACCCTAATGACCATTCTGCTGTTACTTTGAATCAAGGGTGTTAGTTTTGTCTCTGATAAAAGACGGCGCTGATGGCTCAGCCTACTTCCTGTGTTGGACAGTGATATTTTATTTCTTTTTCTTTAATTTTTTTGTTTTTATATGATTTTTTTTTATCAGTGTCTTGTGGACAAAAGTAAAAAAACGAAAAAAAAAAAACCATGATTCGTCTTTAACTACTACTGAGAGTCAACATCTTATCTTCCCTGCTCGCATCTCTGCTGCTCTCTCATCTCTCCTCTCCTCTTTTGGTCGCCCTCGCCTCTCCCTTCTCCATCTTCCACACTTTTATTAAAAACACATTTCCTACATAAATCAAAGTGGTGGTTATAGAATAATTACAACGAGAATGCAGCTTTTTCTAGACAGGGGTTCTTGAGAGGTTCTTTATTAAAAGCAAAAAACTCCAGATGCGTTTGTCAATACATCTTTTTAACACAAAGTACTGCAAATCACTACATTATTCTATATTATTAAACAGCCGTGTCTCTTTGTGGGAACGCAGATCATGAACATGCAGCAATCAGAGAATCACGCAGAGATAATTTTTCGTGCATAAGGAGTCTACATTGTGCTCCTACAGTCACTGCTGTTTCTGTTGTAGTTTCAATTAGCCTCAAAAATGTACTAAAAATAAAACTGAAATTCAACATAGTCTGAGCTTCAAAAGATGTTTTTACATACAAAATATTTAACAACAGAAACATTACAGATGTAATATTTCATCGTCTGGGCCATTGATAAGACATTTTGGAGGATTAAACCACTCTGTCAAAATCCTGATGTCAATTCTCTTTTGTTACAGAACAGCATTTGCAAATCAGGATGTTTTGCCTGAGAAAACGTCAACGTCATTCATTCACATTATTTAGAAATTTCATGAGAAATGGCAAAAATGATGGACTGGGACGGAGAGGTTCAAAAATTAATGTGGACTTTGGGTAGCACGATAAATTATTGAGCCCTGGCCTGATTAATTCTTAATGGCCATTGTCAGAAAATCACCGTCTTCTCGTGCCGTTAATTCTCATCAAACTTGCCTCACAGCCGCGGTCCTGCCTCTGCTCCGACTCTGCACCGTGGCACCCATTCCCCCTAAATTTAGCTGTCTGCAGAGGAGACGTGCAACTTCTCGTCACCGTGCGTGGCACATTTAAGCTCCCAGAGGTCATAAAATAGCCAGAATGGGGGCATTTTTGAGTGTTTTGAGTGTTACTACCCAAAACATTACTTCATTCCTCAACCGGCAGTTCATATATTTAATTATCTTTTTCAGTATTTGTATTCAAAATAACATGAATCCTCCTGATTCTTCTTTCAAGTGGTGGATAAAATAATGCCCCTTGCTTTGAGGAGCACTCACAGAAGCATATATATATATATATATATATATATATATATATATATATATTTATATATATATAGTCATTTAAAGCTAAAGACACGGCTTGTTTCACGGGGCAGTGTTTTGTTTTTGATGTGAAGAACATTTCCTGTCAGTAAGATTAGAAACTTGTACATTTAGTGTAAATATGTTTCAGGATAATTCGATCCTTGCATCTCTCACACATTGATTATGGTCAACCTCTTTGGAGCTGGATTAAGTTAGACACAAAAACTGGCAAAGGCAAAAATAAGTAAAAAAAAAAAAAAAGGCATTTATTTAATATGGAATTCTGCTCTTACAGCGTATGCAGCTAAAAAAATAGGAATATCTGCTCCCCTGCACACCCCCTGGAAAGAACATGCAGCATCTTATTTTTAATATTAATTTCAAAACATGTTTCCATGAATTATAGATAACACATATCAGTATGTTAATGAGTACACAACACATGCTCCGTTCCCATGGTTATGGACTTACACCAGCAGGGGGAAGAGTGTGCACGGAAACGGATCCTTGTTATGAAAGCAACAACTCAGCTGTATTCATGTAATACAAGGGAAAGTTGCATGTTCCTGCTCAGATTCACAGACCTTTCCCTCTAAAGGTTGCACTGTGAGCGTACTGCCAAAACGCCTGAATCTTAAACCGTCGCCCTCAACCTGTGCATTTTATCTCCGGTGAAGTAACCAAGCTCTTTGTGCATTTTGAAAATACAACAGTTTGAAGTGTATTCAAGAAATCAGGAGGTGGATATTTACCAACATATCAATCTTAAATCCAACATATGTGCCTTTCCTCAGTTTTGCTTCTTCGATCATTATTATCAAAATAGCTGAACATATTTAATAGGCTTTTTTTTTTGTTTGTTTGTTTTACGGTAATTACAGAAAGCTGTAGCCATGTGGATGTAGATATACCCACTGAGATCCTGAGATTACAACAGGGATTATAAAAACAAAACTCAGAAAAAAGAATCCAAAACATAGAAAGGGAAGTTCTGAAACCATAAATGCTGCTTCAGTGGTTTCACTGCAGCCCATGTGTAATTAAATGAAAGCAGTCTGACATTTGTGATGCATTTATGAGCACATTTTGCATTTTGTAACTAGTTACAAAAACATCTAGTCCCTGAAAACTTTCTTTTACAAAAGTGCCACAGCTACATTCAATAAAGCAAAGACAAATGTATTCATTTCATCATAGAACACTGATATTGATCTTAATGATGCCTCAGATGTTCTTGATAGCAATCTGATTTTATTGGGATTAGGGTTTAAACACATGTTATTAGGGTCAAATATGAATTCTGAGATATATATTTTCAGTCAAAACTTGATCATTTAATGTAATGAAATAAGCATTTCAGGTTGAGATATAAAGCAGATAGGCAACAGTTAAAACATCCATGCTGCTGTGACGGCGTGTGTGTGCGGGCCTGCCGCTGACTGGCACGGCCTATCTTGATGTTGCACGCTTAACAGCTCCTTTGAATATCAGAACTACTTGATTGCATCGTGATTATTCACAAACCTCCCTCCATGCGCCACATTTACTCCATTACTAGTCATAGCACAGCTGCAGCGCCGTAGCTTTTCCAGTCTGATCTGACACCGTTCCTTTTACGGGTTCAACAGCTTGCTTGTCGCACAGAAAAGTAATTAGTACTGCATGTTCGTATTAATTAACAAAGAGCGTTATCACTTTATTAATCCATATTAGGGAGGTGGAGGAGGGAGAGAGGGTGCAGCCAGTGTTGGTGTAAGGAGCGCTCTCTGTGGGAGGCTTCCCCAGCGCCGCTTTGTAGTCCCATTGTTCATGACCCTCGATGCCTTCACGGCATCCGTACAAGTGGAGCACGGCTTACACTGTTCATTAAAGCTTTACATGCAAATAGTGTCTATGGAATAAACAAACAAAGCTGGCAGGATTGGGGAAACAGGTGCCATGGTGAGAAGGCACGCTAAACGATGAGATAGTGGGGGAATTAATTACTACCACAGCACTAATTGGAAGCAATAATTTGTGTGATTAGCGGGCCACTTAAGAAGTGAGACACATCTACCGCACGCCATATAGACGGCCTCGTTCTTTGTCTCAATATGAGCACTTTCAAAACATATAAAAACCTTGTGAAACGCTGCGGAAGACTTTGGGCGTGAATCCTCATAAAAAAACGCACAAAAAACGCTCCCACGTTTAGAGAAGGACTCGATGCAAGGACGTGGAATTGTGTGTCCTTATGTACAAACAGACGACATCTCCCCGTGATGAGGCATGTCCATACGTGTTCATTAGAAAACGCTGATATGGCATGGGTTAATTAACGGAGCAAGCTTTGCAGGTTGTGGGGGTGGCGGCTGCACCCGCTGCTTTATTACCCTTTATCCACTCCCCCTTTCTCTGTCTCTCTCTCTCTCTCTCTGTCTCTCTCTCTCTCTCTCTCCCTCTCTCTCTCTCTCCCTCCCTCTGTTAATATTAGACCATATACAAACCTCAAAGCTTTGAGAGGATATTTGCTCAGCACTTCTAAAAATGTGGACTACAGTCAAAAGAAGATCTTTATATGAAATCTGCTCATTATTTTCCTTTCAATGTGATTAGCCAGATGATCAAAGTGCATAGTTAATTTGTGCCAATTCAGGAAATAAGTTCATCCACTTTCTTTCTTTCTTTCTTGAATTCTTTCTTTAATTCCTTCTTTCTGTCTCCCGAAGTGCGGTGGTTTTCAGGCAAGCATCTACGGTTTCACCAGCGAACACTAGCGCTGTAGCTGGAGTTTGATTAGCTGACACTTGTCTTGAAACGTAAAAAGTTGAAACTCCCCCTCCAACTTCTGATGGCTGCCATCGTGACACATAGCACCCACAATTCAGTTCACCAACGCTCGACATCACCTTTTACATCCAGCGCCTACGTATATGTAGGCGAAGTCGGGCCAAGGCATCAGTCTGTACATTTGGTTCTTGAATTTTCCATCACTGAAGCCTTCATTTCTCTGACGACAATGGTTTTTATGTTATGTTCCCATAAAATGGGGGAAGCTGTAGATGCAACATTAAATTGTGTTGCATTTGCTTTGTAGCTATATTACCCTCCTGACTTTATTACCGTCCCAATGGACTTTGTCGTAGCAATAACAATCCATATTATCATGTATCGCTGCGCTGCAGTGAGACCGAGGGGAATTATCATGTCCTTTAATCAAATGATGAGACTGCATCCTGAGGGTTAAAAGAAACGTCTGTGATAAGTTTTGGTAAAAAAAGATAAGTGATAGAGTACGGAAGCACTGTTTTCACCCATGACTTTACAACTCACAGCAGGCTGTATCAGTGTTGCTGTAGCAGCTTTGTCCTGCCTGTCTCTGCTTTGATCTGGGGCTGTTCAATGCATGAAATATATTTTCAGACTTATATTCTCCAACAATGTGACAAGATGGTGTTGTGTCACAGTTTTTCAGTTGGTATTCATGTCAGCCCCTCAAATATGAGCTTTCAAACAAAGAAAAAAAAGATGTTGTCCCAGAACATTAAATATAGTTTTCATTGCACTTTTATATTTTCTTTCTTAATAATACTAGTTTCTGTAATGTTGTGCAGTATCATGTAGGACGTGTGTGTGTGTGTGTGTGTGTGTGTGTGTGTGTGTGTGTGTGTGTGTGTGTGTGTGTGTGTGTGTGTGTGTGTGTGTGTGTGTGTGTGTGTGTGTGTGTGTGTGTGTGTGTGTGTGTGTGTGTGTGTGTGTGTGTGTGCATATACAGGACTGTCTCAGAAAATTAGAATATTGGGATTTTCTGTTATGCAATTACAAAAATAGAAATGTCATACATTCTGGATTCATTACAAATCAACTGAAATATTGCAAGCATTTTATTATTTTAATATTGCTGATCATGGCTTACAGCTTAAGAAAACTCCAATATCTCAAAAAATTTGAATATTCTGGGAATCTTAATCTTAAACTGTAAACTATAATCAGCAATATTAAAATAATAAAAGGCTTGCAATATTTCAGTTGATTTGTAATGAATCCAGAATGTATGACATTTTTGTTTTTTTAATTGCATTACAGAAAATAAAGAACTTTATCACAATATTCTAATCTTTTGAGACAGTCCTGTATATGTAAATAACTGGACATGTAAAAATGTGCAACAGCAGAGATGTTTAGTTCAAGCAGAGTGTTTAAATGGGCCAATGGAGGAAATTGTGTGAAAGAATTTGTGTTTTTGTGTTTTATGTCATACTTTCCCGTAAGTTCAGATGATGCTATCACTGTTTGCAGTACTGTATCCCCTAGTTTGGCCATGTTGAGTATATTTTTCTTCATGAGTACAAAATGAGGTGATGCATGAAACATTTTGCAACTGTTATGTCACTTGATTTACCCACTAATGTTTGACAAAACTGCATACAACTGTGCACTAGCACATGCATCACTGCCAGTCATTACTCTGCAGTGATCTAAAGGATTTTGTAGTCATACTTTAGCAACATGTTCCCTGGTGAAACTTTAGAGCGTGGATATCACAAAGCTGTTATCTGATTCCTTCAGATGAATTAGAGCTGGATCCCTCCAGCACTCAAAGCGCGTCCACTCCGCATGAATTATTACCAAATATAATTTCAGCTATTAGTTGTTTTCTTTTTTTTTTCTTTTTTTTTTAACTTCCCTGAACATCTGAACAGGGAGAATGTGGAATTAGAAAAATGAATACCTCTAAATATCATGGCAGGGCTTTTGAAAACTCAAAGATTCATTTTCATGTTCTCCCCTTTTTCTTTCTTTGTATTCTGACTGAGTTTCTGACACATTTATGTGTTAAGTTGGGCTCAAGCAGTTCTATTACCATACAGATTATCCATTGTGAGCTTTGGCACGCTCCAGAAAAGAATTAACATGCAGTAGAGAGAAGAGAAATACAGAGGCAAAGAAAAATAAAATGAAATGGGGATTAAGCTTTCCTCCTGTTTATGTCTCTGGTCTTCATTGGGGTCAGTGTTTTATCTAAATTGATTTCTTAAAGCTAACTGTTCATCTTCTTCCTTGGCAAGATGGTTTTGTAACCCTGTGTATGTTTGGTTAAACATTTCCCTCTTATCTACATTACAATATATAAGACAGGATGATGACTTTATGTGCGGGAACAACAGGAAATGATAAACAAAGGTCTCCGATTTTTCTCCTTTGCTCATTAAATCCAATACGCTTTACAGTTATAAATCAAAAAGTATATGTTTTTAATCAGACACTGAGAAATGTGCCTACAGACCTTGGTATGCTTTAAATGGATTATGTTATGTGTAACATCAACTGCGCCCGCAGGCATGTTGAAAGGTCTCCTAGTACATCAACTTTCCGGCTGCATCTCTCTGTGTTCAGGAAACCAGTGTCTTTGAGGTATTTGTGGGTTTAGAGCTGATAAAAAAACAAACAAACAACTATTCACTTTTCAAGCTTCAAGGTATTTCCCTGCTGACCCGACAGAAAAAGGGCAGGTTTCTCTGGTAACCTTGAAAATCTAGGAGCCTTTTTTCTGTAGCGAATCCTTAATTTTGGTGTTGCAGCCGGCGGTCAGGACGCCTACTGTACAAGGTGAGGGTCCAAGCTGTATTCAAGATAGGATAAACAATGTGTAACCAGGTTAAACTCATGGAAAGGTCACCTAACCAGTAAAATTTCTGGCACAAGTTCCTGTAGCTCCAAAGTGCACGGGGAAGGAAAAAGTTTGAAGAAGTAAAAACTCTAATTAACATGAGATCTAATGGATCTTTATGGATTGATCAGTGACATGTTACATGTGTGCATCATGGGACAGGTAGTCGCCTAGAAATAAATAGAATAAAGGCTTTAAAACCAACCAGTCACTGGTTAACACATCTGCAGTGTATATGGCTGCGTTTGATTGGTTAAATAATTGTTAAGTATTTTTCTCATACATACTTGTCTCATATACAGTGAATGTCCGTTCTTTGTTTATTATGGCCACGAGGAAGGCCCCAAGCTGAAACACATGGATCAAATATTAAAGTTGTTTTCACTTCAAGTGTTGCTGGAGTCTGGACTTCTTAAGGTCATGTGACCTGGCACGACCACACGACGAGGTCAAAGAGAAAAATGCGTTCAATCAACAAATTCGGTTCAGTTCACTCCGTGTTATTTACATACTTCTAATTAGGGCTGGGCAATAAATTGGTTTTATGAATTAATTTGAATATATATAGTTTATGGGACTGTTTGGAGAGAAGGAAATTACATTTTAAGATTAATCTGAATAATTATGCAATGCCAACATGAGTTTCCGCAGTTCTGTTACAACCGACAGTCCTCTTCAGGTGCAAACAAATTCACAATGTAGCCACACGCGTTGTTAAAAATGAATATCTTTACCCAAAAAAGGTTACGGAAACAAGCAGAGTTTCTTCAGTCTTCTGCAAATGGTTCATTTTTGCAACGACCAGTGTCATTCCTGAATCTTCAACAATTGGGAGAAGTGTGTAGTACTCACTGCAAGATGCACAAGACAGGCAACACTGTCAGAGTCATTTCCCCCAGAATCCCATGTGCTAAAGCAGAAGAAGCATTTCCAATCAAAAAGCTCAATACTGTCAAATAATTCATTTTGGGGATTAAAATAAATAGACAAACAAATTTTAAATTACAGAAAAAGTAGCACTTTAATTTCAGATCAGATGAAATCTAGTAAAGTTGAGGCTAATTAATACTAAGTCAGTTTTATCCCAATCAAACTGTAAAATACTATGGTTCGCTTTATAACATTTATTATAATTTATTTAATGCTACTTTGTGAAAAAAGTGTTTCCCTTTAGAACACTAACAATTTATTTATTTTTTTTTCAATTCAGTCCTGTCCCGAGTCTATGGTAGATGTGATAATGATAAATAACTGGTAACAGTAGGATACATACTACTACTACGAGTACTTTCATTTAACAGACACTTTTATCCAAAGCGAATTACACCTGAGAGTAAAATATATATACATATAGTACATGAAGTAGTACATCTGCAGTACATAAAGATTGAAGAGAGCAGAATGAGGAAATGTGCCGGGTATATGATGGGAGGTCCTCCAGCTGTTCAGGCCTGTAGCAGCGAAATGAAAGGAAATGTTCATGGTTACCAGAACCAGCCTTAACTATAAGCTTCATCAAACAGGAAACGTAAACCCTAATCTCAATAGTAGAGACTGCGTCCCAAACACAAACTGGGAGCTGGTTCCACAAGAGAGGAGCCTGGTAGCTGAAAATCTGTCTCCCATTCTGCTTTAGGAAGGTGTTGGAACTAGAATGAAGACTGCAGTCTGAACGATCTTTAATTATACAGTAACTTGGCCTTTAAAAGTTTTATATGTAAGCAGAAGAATTGAAAATGTTGGTCTTGATTTAACAGATGGCCAATAAAAGGATGCTGAAATTGGAGAAATACGATCTCTCCTGCTAGTTACCGTCTGTACTTTGTACTCGGAGCTCTATATTTAACAGGCTAACAGCTTGTTTTGAGAAGATGCGACACGATCCCAGTATTTAGCAGATAAATTGACAGACAGGCTGCATTAAAGGCTCCCCAAATCACAGGGGATTCTTCCACTCCTCTGTTTTTATCCAGACACGATCTTTTGGTGGGTGGTACCATAAATGTCAACACATCATCCAAATTCATGTCAGAATCCAAAGTTTTCCAGTAAAACAAAGCATTTTTACTCTATTATACCAATGTTGTTCCCATGACATGTCACAAGTTTTCAAGGCTCTGGCTGGTCAAAATCCGAGTGCAATTAACATTGTTTTACTATTCCAACAATCACTCCCTTCTCTCCCTGCACAGTTCACCCACTTTGAGGGAAAATGCCTCCTCCTGCCACCACTAATGTGTTTGTGATCCTTCATTGGTAATACCAGATTCACACTTATTATCTCTCCTGTCTCTTGCTTTACTGTTACACCTCGTGTTCACCTTCTGTGCGATCCTTTTTTTCTTTCTTGTTCCAGTCTGTCTCTCCCTCTGTTGGCCGGCCCCACAGAAAATAAGTCATGAGGGTGGGTCCCCTCCGAAAGTTCAGCCAAATGTTAGCAACAGAGGGAGGGATACTCTTGAGGAAGATCACTAGCTCTCTCACTCTTTTTAAACCATGTCTTTCGCCTCCTGGCCTCCTCTTTTCTACTCCTCCTCCTCCTCTTCAGTTTACCATTTCTCAATTCCCAGTAGAAGCTTTCTGTCAGACTTCTTGAGACCGGCGGCCAATATCGGTGGAGTTGTCTGATACCATCGCCCGCCGGGGGGGAGTGTAAGCAGGCAAGCTGTTGTCTGGCAAACCCAAACACCTGTATTCTGTCACTGATTTGACGGTTATTCCTCACCCCTCCATCCCTCTTCACTCTGCCTCCCTCTCCATCACTCACCTGGCTCTGATCTTTATGCTTGTCTGTCAGAGAGCATCCGTCAACATTCCTGCAGCCTGGAGAGATCTGTCTGCAAAATGTGGTTTATATGTGTGTGCTATTTTTCATGGACTGAATAGAGAGTTGGTTTATCGGCTAAAATGGGTGCCTCTTCAATGCTATGGGAGGGTTCAGAAGAAATTGAGCAACAAGTCTCAAGAGAGCATGTCACTCAGGCCCCACATGGCTTCTAATGCCACTCTCTCCATTTCGTTTTTTCAGTTTTATTTGTATGTCTCTGAAGCAGCAAACAAGTATTACTCACTGTTCTCGTTTCTCCATCTCTGTCCAAATCTATGCAAGTCTGACATCTGTCGGGCTGCAGGATTGCAGGTTTTCCACAAAAACCTTCATCAGATGTCACTTCCAGGCTCGCTGTTGGTCCACTAATCTGTAACTCAGGGTAAACTAAAGCTATATGCAAATTCTTTAGAAATCTGAGCAGGTAGATGAGAACTTTTTCTAGATCTCCTGTATTGTTTTTTGGTGAAGACCACCTTCAACCTCCTTTAAAGGAGCATGAGGCAGGATTGAGGTAGGATTTATGAAAAAAATTCATATACGTTTTAAGTTTTCTAGTAATAATGTCAGATGAAGCGTTCCAAACCAAAAAGAATGAGCCCTCTAGCGTATCTCTTCGTTGCCTTGAACAGGCTGTGTGCTGCAAAATGTGCTGCAATTGTGGGGCAGAATTTCCCGCGCTTTCCTGCGGATGTGACGTCACATGACGCTGCCTGCGCGTTCTCCCCGTTCTCCCGTGCCGGCTTCACTGTTGGCTGCAGTACCCCCGACGGCCGTCGTGGTGAAGGGTGGCGCTAGAGAGTCTCATTTCTTAAAAGGAGCCTCATGCTCCTTTAATCTTGCATGCAATTAACAGGAACTCTTTGTTGCCTGGTGGTTGGTGCAGTTGTTCATTATGCAGCACCAAATCCTGAAAACCTGCTCTGTGTCCTCTGCAAGTTCCTTGGGACCCTCCGTCTGCTTGGATCTAGTTATTTAGTTTATCTAGTAATTCCAAGAGTCTTCAGAAATTGCTATACTGATTTTTCTGGGAATATCTGCAGCAGACTTCTTCACTGTACTTTCTCTTCTTCCTCTTGGAAGCTGTCGCTATTCCTTCCTCCAATCGAACAGTGAGCAACCATGGTCGCTGTTTTTACAGGTTAATACTGGGTCTATTGAAGCCTCTGTGATGTTGTCAGGGAAATGGAGCTGTCAGTCCACGTTATCACTCGTGCTCCACCCACATCCAGGTGTCAGAATGGACCACTCCTTCTGAGCGATGCTCTGCGCCCCAGTTCTTGCTAATGAAGATAATCTTTGCTTGAAAATGGGGCGGACCTGTCTCTCTCATGTCAAGTCTTGACGTCTCCTCAATCTCAGGCAGTTTCTGCAGGACATGGTCGCGATGCCTTCTACACTGGGTCAGAGCTGTCTTGCAAACTGTTGCAACAGCTGGAAGCTATGAGATTCTGAGGTTCTGCTAATGGCAGATACAGCAACTTGCTTCTTAGCCATACCACAGATGTAGTTTTCTTTGACTAAGGAAGATGTGTCACATGGATCTAATAAAATGGATCTTGTGCATTGCCTTAGATGACAGTCCAGTTGGCCGTCAGATTTTCTTCTATAGCTGATTGAAGTTTATGCTCAAATATATCCTAGTACTGTGTTTCAGAGTAAAGACCTGTGCTGGTAGAATGGAGTAAGATGATGTAATGATGTACTTTGAGAGTGCATCTACAAGATTCAGCTATCTTTATGTCATTGAGAAGATTTATGGATCAGATGTGCTTACAGTTGGAAAGCATCGCTCATGCCTCTCCTTTCTAAACATATACTCAACCACGCACAAAAGGGGGATTCATTGAGTGTTCCTCTCACAATGGAAAGGATAAACATTGTACAACTCTTACAATGAACTACTTTCAAAATAAAACAATGTTGACTTGAAAGCTGCACTTTGACTGTAACCACTGCTGAGAGCGCTGAAACCCTGAAGTGTAAATGAAGAAGATGAATGACAGACACTTCTGTCACTGTCATGGTAGCCTTCCTACAAGCCTCCGAGCTCGCAGCGTGTGTTTTATTACAATCAGTAACCATGTCTGCTTACACCGGGGAAAATGTGGAAGAAATAATGATCTGGATGGTCTTGTGGGTCTGGATTGAAGTGTTCCTGTAAGAATTCTACTGGTGTAAGCAATTTATTTCTTAACACATAGTTCATATTGTTTAAGACACCCCATATATCTGCCAAGTGTGACACGAAATATGGCTTTAATACAGCATTGTGCACACCAGGGAACAGGGAATTATTTCTCCCCCAACCTCACCCGTTCACCATCCAAAATTCAGGTGAAGCTAAGCTCTGTAAAAAAAAAAAAAAAAGAAACACGACATAACGGAGCAGATGCTTGTTTTCTCTTTTGATGAACTAAATGAGTTTCTTAGTATCAATGCAAATATGACATTAAGTAGCACAGGCACATATAATATGCAAACAGTTGCTGGAAAAGGTAGAGCTATTCTTTTGTTAGGACTCAAATGTAAGCTTTTTGAGAGTGAATCTGATTCAACATGTATTTTGAGAAAACTTCCTGTCCATCTGTCAAGCGTCATCCTACCTTGAAGACATTCTGATCGTAACAAAACTGTTTTTTATTTACACTAAACAACTTATATGATGCAAGTACTTAGATTCAGTATACAGTATTTTTCTACTACGTTACTTCCTGCACACAACTGCATTCACAGTGGGTATGTGGCTCAGTGAGTATGGAGTCCGGGGCCCTCTATTAAGGGCTGTCTGGTCTCTACATTGTTCCCGGTGCATGTTGGACTCCGGCAGGGCTGCCCTTTGTCACCGGTCCTGTTCATAGTTTTTATGGGCAGGATTTCTAGGCGCAGCCAGGGGCCGGAGGGGATCCGTTTTGGAAACCACAGGATTTCATCTCTGCTTTTTGCGGATGATGTTGTCCTGTCGGCTTCATCGGACCGGGACCTTCAGCATGTGCTGGGGCGGTGCGACAAGGATGAGAATCGGCACCTCCAAAACTAAGGCCATGGTTCTCCACCGGGAAAGGGTGGCGTGGAGAAGTCCTGCCTCAGGTTGAGGAGTTCAAGTATCTCGGGATCTTGTTCACGAGTGAGGGAACGATGGAGCATGAGAATGACAGACGGATCGGTGCAGCATCTGCAGTTATGGAGAGACTATGTCTCTCGGCTGGCCTGGGAACGTCTCGGACTCCCCTCGGAAGAGCTGGATAAAGTGCTGGATGAAGTGCTGGAGGAAGAGCTGGAGGAAGTGTTTAGGGTGAAGGAAGTCTGGGCATCTCTGTTGAGACTGCTGCCCCCGCGACCCGGTTCCGGAAAAGCGGCGGAAAATGGATGGATCATTTTCACCCTAGATATGTATGGAAAGTCTGCCCAAAGGGGCAGCGTTGGTGACACATGACCAGGGGCCTTGCAGCAATATTAAAATCCCTCTTCCTGCAAGATTTGTGTTGGGTCCAGAGGGACCTGCAGAACCCTAATCCCACTGAAGTCCTCTAGTCTTCAATATCCACTCACTGAGATGCATTATCCAGTGGAGAACATCTCCATGTCATATCACCTTTAAATCTCATGGGATCAAGGCAGCTTTTGTCAGGAAAGGTGGGGCAACGATTTGCTTCGGTACCAATACAACTCTGCCTTGACTTGATGGAAGCTTCACTGGCACAAATAATTTTCATGCAGTATTTTCAGATCCAGTATCTTCTTTGATCAAAAAAAAAGTATCATTTTCTGTGGGATGTAATATTTCCCTTTCTAGTATTCCTTTTTCACACACATTATGGATACCAGTTATCATTCTGAGCTGTGAGGAGAGAGTATTATACTCCAGTTCTCATTGACCATGAAATCAGTTGCAGTCATTCAAAGTGGCACTTGAATGCACCTCTTCCTTCTACTAGCTGGCTCGCTGCTTTGTCTGAACTCCAATTAGAGCCCCAAACTGCAAAAACCCAGGCAGTTATCATAGGCTCTACAGTACAGAACAGTGTACATGTCCGTGTCTTGGAACTGTGACTTTTAGGGCCCACACAGAGCCAACTGTTGGTGATAAGCTGCTACATGCAATTGTTTTATTAATTGACTTACAGTGGCATTTCCTCTGTACCCCATGACTGCTCCTGCTATCCACTCACTACCCTCTCCTTTTGATGATGCAGATTCCAGGTGAGTTGTCGCAGGGGAAGAGACATGAGGAGTGAGTAAGTCAAAATGGGGCTGAGGACGAGTAACGGGTGATTGCTGGTGGGGGCGTGTTAAAGCTGGGGGAGGGTTAAGTAAACAGGCAGTAATTAAGAGTAGAATATTCGCTCTCATTGCAGTTTTTATCCCGCAAAGGGCTGCTTCAAAAGCTTTCTCCTCACCCCCCCCCTCTTTCTGTGCACCCAAAGCCAAATTTCCCACACGTCTGCCACTTTCCTCTGCCACTGTAAAGCAGCATAAAGTCACTGTGTGTGTGTTTCTGTGTGTGTCTGTGTTTGGTTTTGTGTGTGTTACGGAGGCCCTGGGCATCTTTAACGCCAATTAAGTAAAGGGGCAGAGAAAGTAACCCTGAGCTGAACGAACAACCGCTGACAGGGTGGAACTGCAGAGAGAGTGAGACAGGAAGGAGGGACAAATCTGCATATTGTATCTGGGTTACATTATTATCATTTTCACTGGATATGCATTCACAACCTGCGGACTGATCTTGGTGTGATATCATTTCACTTTAATTTCGGGAAACCTCCACTTATTTTTCAACATTTCATTTTTTTTTGTGCGCATCATTGTTGAGTGATTTGTGTTATTGTGGAAATATTCTTAACTTATTGTAGGTTCTTTAAAAAAGTAACATTTGTTTTCTTGTTTTTAATTGGTTAGTTTCATTCCACAAAAGAAAACAAAAGAAATGGGGGTTTTGATCTGATGAGAAAAGAGGAGGGAAAGGCTGTAAAAATCTATCGTCAGACAACCATCGCAGCCACATGCCATGTGCTTTACTCTCATATCAGTGGATTGTCAGTCATCCAGCATCACGTTCTGCCATTTTGTCAGCTGAACCTTGTAATAGAAATGTTTTTCCATATCTTTAAAATGTAGTGGTCATAATTTATGAGAGATAAACTTCATGTTAGACTATTTTTTTCAGCAAGCATGTGACAGCACAATGTAAACATCGATTTTTGAACCTTAAACATGTATTTTGTAAATATCAACATCAACCTGAATTCTCATTCTGTGTCATCACCGTTACAAGAAAATCCCAGTGTCCTTTAACCTTTAACCTCAGCACTCGGCATTTAAGGAGAACAACATCATAATCAACAGAAACAACAACCAAACAATGCTAAATCCTACAAAGGATCAAATTTGAGCACTATTCTGGTCTGAAAGATATTCCTTCGATGGACCGGTGACCCTATAAAAGCATAGAACCCTTTCTGGAGGACAAATAATCTGGTACAGACTTCAGCTGCCTATGAACCAGTACACATACTTTTATGCCGATGATGATGATGATGAGAAAAAAAGGAATATAACAATACATGTTTTTAAAACCCTACAGAGTAGTTTAACAAATACAGGAAATGGTCCAGTGATTTTAAGGTTTGGGGTTTTGGGTCAGAGGTCTAATCAGCTTCTCCTGCATGCATGCATACACACAACTAAACATCCAGAGAGGTTGATATTCCATCCAATACTGACTTCTCATAATAAGAAACATTTTCCGCTTCACTAAGCCCGGTTTACCCGTACACATGTATGCACTCACTGCAAATCGCCGTTCCTGCAGAGACAACCGACCAACAACTGTGAATTAGCGGCTTTAAGGGGCTTTAAGGGGGCAAGGCTGTAATTAGCTTACTGCAGGTTCCCAGGCCCCTCTCATTTGTGTCAGCCACCTAGTAATTCTGGTTGTAATATAGCTGCTCAGCCTTATAAGTGATGCTAGTGTGAAAAGGGAGGCATGGATTGAGGGTGAGAGAGCAGGGTGTAGAATGACATGTTGATTTGTGACGATCAGGCCCATGGCTTTGCATTTGTAACACAATCCTGCCACACTCATTTGTCCTTCTGATATAAACATCCGAGTAGGCAGGGGAGGAAGGGAGTGGAATGGGCAACAAAGGGGGCAAGGAAGGGAAAGAGGAAGTCTGAGGCCATAATGACCTGATGAATATTCAAAAGGAATCTACGGCTCGTAGGATGCACCCTGGACAAGATACCAGTCAATTGTAGAAACAGCTCAATGCTGCGATGCATCTTCACACTGATACCTACCTGGCGATCCTCCAAGATCTACGGGTATATGAGAGTCACCAGTCAACCAAATATATGTAATAAACACCAACATCAACCAAATACTGTATGTGAAAAAGAAAGTAAGCCTTTTGTTAAAATGTTTTATTCAATCAACAGCTATTGAATATTGACTGTGTCAATGAACATTTTTAATTTAGTTAGATTCTACGATTTTATGTGCTGTATATGGATACATTAAAAATAATTAAGTGCTTCACAGGTTTTGAATTATTTAAATACAACCTCAGTTGTACAAAAGACCTAATTTGGTAATTATTTATTAAATAAAAGTCAAAAATGCAGAAGGAGGCATGTGACAAACAACAGAATACACTCTTACTGAATCAACAGGAATTAAAAGGGTAAGTTCCAGAAGAAAACACGGAGACAATAGATCTAAATGGACTGGAACTGCGTTTCACAAAAAATGTCAGTCAAATGCCATTGATTGATATTCCAGATATAGTTATGTATTTGTTGTTTTTTTATGGTCAGCTGAAAAGCTAAAAACACTCAGGAAGATGGTTACTGTATGTACAGTATGTGATAAGATTTGACTTAATGGCAGTCTTCCAGGTCTTCATACTTCTGCATTACACAGCCAATAATTAAATCAACTCTTGTGTTTTTCTTTCCACAAGTAAATAATCACATTTGCTGTAATCTTTTCCAAACGTTTATTGGAAAACCCTTCTTCAACTGTTCACAACTTTTTCACTCCAAATTTTGTGGTGAGCCTGGAAATCCCCAGACCTGATAACCCCCTGTGCCGCCCCCTCGTGTGATGATTTCATGTTTTATTAGTGTTGCCTGTATTGTGTTTGCCCAACAATGTTGGAAGAGTTACAAGACTGTGTCTAACTAATCTGGGATCCATCATTACATAGTTAAAAAAAATTTAAACAAAAAACTTACAAGGTGAAAACATTGAAGGGAGTTGTCAATCTTTCCTAGAGTAATCGATTCAGCACTTTAATGCCAAGATCAGACTGAGGAATGCTTAAAGAAATTGAAAAATACCAAAGAACTACATCCCAGACTCCATGCTTTGGATAGCATTTTGAATGTTCAAGTTCATTAAAGCAAACTTTAAAATTGATTGGCATGTTTGTAAGGTGTTCCTATGAAAAAGCCCATTTTCTTTAAAAAGCACATAACATCATGGCTTAGGACTGCAAAGGTGCATCTCAACATACCTCAGGACGTCTGGAACAATGCCATGTTGACAGACAAGACCTAGTGGAGCTCTTTGGTTATTATAGACATTGCCATATTTATATGAAAAGCAGACTATGGATATCTGCAGAAATACCTCATTACAACTGTCACGCACGGTGGTGGATGGATGATCAATTAGGCTTGTGTTGCAGCCACAGGACCTGGACATCTTGCAGTTATTGAGTCAGCCTAGAGCTCTTTTGTATGACAGATTATTTTAGAGTTGATTTGAGCTCATCTGTCTGGCAGGTAAAGCTTTGCTGAAATTAATTGTCCAAAACAAAGCAGCAAATCTACAATGGACTGGCTTAGAAAAAAGAAGAAAATAATCACGTTTTTAATGCTCCAGCAAATCCCTGTGACCCTGAACAGGAATAAGCAGCTATAGATGATGGATGGATGGATGAATTATCACTTTAAGTTATGGCTTCTAAGGGTGGTTCGAAAAGAATCATGGGAGGGGGATAGTTTGTTTTTTCACATCCTGCCTTTTTTCTGTCATCTTTTCAATAGAAAATGACAATATATCAGATTTTCATTTTAGCAAGATGTTATGGTCAACTGTGTCCAATGCAGCATTGAGATCCAGTAAGACTAAGAGTGAAATGTTGCCACTATCAATATTGGAGCGGATGTCATTAAGGACCTTTATTAGAGCTGTCTCAGTGCTGTGGTGTGTCTGGAAACCTGTCTGGAAGACATCAAAGCAGTCATTTAGTGTCAGGAGGTTATACGTTTCTTTGATTTTACTAAGAAAGGGGAGGTTTGATACTAGCTGTTCATGAGTGACCTGTCCAGCCTGTTCTTTTTTAAAAGTGGCTTAATGACAGCAGTTTTTAGGCTCTGAGGAAAGATACCTGAAAGCAGAGACATATTAACAATGTATAGAAGATCTAAGGCCAAACAATGTGCAACACTTAAAAAGAAAAACCCTGTCACTCAGAAGAGTATCAAGTCATTCACTTCATTCTAGGAAAAGAGACAAAGAAATGAAATTCTAGGACCAACTTGTATTACATAAGATTTTTCCTCAAGACTTTGAAAAGCAGCAGCCTTGTAAGACAGGAATGATCAGATGTCACAGCAACCCATAATACTGTGTGTCTCTTTTTAATTGTTTTTGACATCATGCATGACTTTTAAAAGGTTGATGGGCGTGTGTGTGTGAGTGTGTGAGAGAGAGAGAGCTAGAGAGAGCGAGAGAGACAGAGAGAGCGAGAGAGAGAGCATGTTTTTAATAGCTTGGTTGCAGGATACAGACTCAGTGTGTCTTGCTCTTGTCGGTGTAAGAACAGACGCTGGAGGCGAGCCCCGGAGCTGCCTTCAGGGCTTCATACACTCAGGAGATCAACACACCTGACATGCAAGTGTGTGCACATCAACCCATGTACACATATATAAAGAAACTCAAACAAACATACATTTAGTTAATGCCTGAATTTACATAGGACCTTCTGATCATGTGTATCATGAGTATTTATACATATATCCATCCATTTTCTATACCCGCTTTATCCTTTGCAGGGTCACAGGGGTCTGCTGGAGTCTATCCCAGCTAATTCTTTTTAGGCGAAAGGTCCATCGCATGGCCACATAGATATACAGACAACCAGACACACTCACACCTACGGGCAATTTAGAATCATCAATTAACCTACTATGCATGTTTTTGGACTGTGGGAGGAAACCGGAGTACCTGGAGGGAACCCACGCAAGCACGGGGAGAACACGCTATACATATATATATATATATATATATATATATATATATATATATATATATATATATATATATATATATATATATACTTACGCCTATCACCCCTCCTGGGGCATAGGCCGCCGACAAGTGTCCTCCAGGCACTTCGGTCCTGAGCGATCTTCTCCAGCAGGTTCCAGGTCTTTCCCATGGCCTCAATGTCAGCCTGCAGGTCTCGGTGGCATGAGTTTCTTGGACGTCCTCTTTTCCTTTTTCCCTGCGGGTTCCAGAACAGGGCCTGTCTGGTGGAGTTGTCAGCTGGTTTCCGTAGTGTGTGGCCTATCTATCTCCACTTTCTCTGGAGGATTTCTGTACTAGCTGGCTTCTGGTTTGTTTGTTGCCACAGGTCTTCATTTCTGATCGTGTCTGGCCAGTGGATCCTCAGTATACGTCTCAGACACCAGTTGATGAACGTCTGGATCTTGTTGGTGATGGTGTTGGTGTTTTGCCATGTCTCAGCTCCATATAACAGAATCGATTTGACATTGCTGTTGAAGATGCAGATTTTGTTTTTTCTGGAGATGTCCTTTGAGTGCCAGATGTTCTTGAGCTGTAGAAACTCTTGCTTTTCCTATTCTGCATCTCACATTAGCATCAGTTCCGCCCTGAAGATCGACGATGCTGCCCAGGTAGGTCCAGCGCGCGCTGCCTTCCAGTATGATAGGGGATGGGTTGGTGGTGTTGACCTTCAGGACCTTGCTTTTCCCTTTGTGGATGTTCAACCCAACGTTTGCTGATGTTTCTGCAATCGTGGTCGTTTTTTCCTGCATGCAGTATACGACTATATATATTGTCGTAGGGTCCCACATAAACACTCAAGTCTGTCTTTTTCCACTGTTGTCCTACTTAAGATCACAGTTAACCTCAGAGAGGATAAATGCAGTTGAAATGTGGAAAGGTAGCGGTTAGCTCTACCTAAACACTTATTACCTGGCGTGGTAGGTTCAGTCTAATTACCTGATGGAGTTGCCTACGTGGATTTGCCCTCCATCTGTCAGTGTACTCAAAGCAAGCCCGTTATTATCACAGTCAGACTGGCTCTAGTCGCAGGATGTGTTTTACTTTCAACACCCCAAGGTGTCATTATGGCTGTCAAAGACAGTCAAGTGGATGACACACGTGCAAAAATTCCATGTTCACACACTTCAGATGGCAAATACATATCCATAAGAAAGTAACTCATTGATATATATGTGTATATATGTATGTATATTTCCGTCAGTCAACTCACGCTACGATCATTGGTCTGGCAATAATTATAGTTTGGCGTCGAGGCTTCAACCTTATCAACCTACTCATCACCACGGACAATACTGAGAAATTGGAAGTGATGACAACAACTTAATCCCTCTGTCTTGATCCTAGAGTTGAAGCTTTCAGGTGGAATGAGTAGCAACAAGGTCATTGAAATTGACCATGGGAATTAACGTCCTTTTCTCTAGGTTTGGGTCACTGGGGCAGAAGTTCAAGTAGAGAGTCCCAGACCGCTCACTCTTCAGCTCCTATACCTGATATAATCCTGTACCTGATAGTAAATCCCTGGTAATAATGTGGACAGTGTGTCCTGGCTCTGACTTGAGCTTTCTCCTGCTAGGACTCCTTAGGTGTATGTAGGCATCCTTACCAGATGCTGAGCCACCTTATTTAGCTCCTCTGTGTGGAAAAGCAGAATCTCTACTGCAAGTTCCGTCTCACGGACGGTTATGGCTTTTATTATATGAATATCTTCATCTAAACAAAATCTACAGATCTGTCACTCCCCAACTTTTCCCACACATATGCGTTTTATATTTTTAGATAATTACATTTCATTTTCGTGGGATCTTTTTACGGGTCAGTTCAGGTTTTCCCCTCATTTTATCATTTTCTTCCTTATATGATGATTTATATCCTGATCTGGAGATAGGATAAGAGAGAAGAAGCAAGAAGATTGTCATTTTAGAGATCAGGTTTCGAAAGCTAGGAAACACACAAAAACAGATGTGGATGGAGGAAAAAGAAAAGACTGTGCACTGTCAAAGAAACTTTGCAACTTTTGCAAGAAATGATTAATGCGGGGGCCCTGCAGGTAAATGGGCTGAACGGGGGCCATTCACAGAGGCCTTAATCCTCATGCAGGCGGCGCAGGTCTGAGTCCCGACCTGTCGCTCTTTCCTGAATGTCTTCCCCCCTGTTCATTTCCTGTTTACCTACCTTCCCACTAGTGCCACAAAAATCTTTAAAAGAAAAAAGGAATGATCAATGAGGAGTGATGAAAGAGAAGTTTCAGACTTCAGGGATGAGGACTGTGTTGACAGGAAAGTCTCAGACCTCTGGACCTTCGCCGGAAAAATACCAGTCCACTGACACAGCTGTTATATGTCCACAGAAGGAAGGAAAGGTTTATACACGGACATTATTTTGTGAATACACATTGATTTAGTAACCTGACTATCTGAAATAGAACTTCAGCGCTGACATCACTACAATTAAAAGATCTATAACTTTTATTATGATGAGTATTATTATAACAACACCAACATAAATTAAGCAACTGCAGAAACAATAATACTATAAACCCAATAAATCTCAACAGAATGGAGAGAAACAAGTATCCATTAGCATGCATAATACTTCTCTTTTGTGTCTGTGTGCGTTTTTGTGTTTTTATTCATTGAGTTGCTAAAAATATGTTTTTGAGAAGTGTGATGGTGGTAAAGTACTTTATACATCTTGAAACTTCATATTTTCGAATTAACAGCATGTTTATTTCAAAAAATAGATACGTTTGTATTGTTCCAGTCATGCTAACCTACGAGCATGCTGCGCACACACACAGATGCACACAGGCAAAATATGAAGAAGGAGTTTTACCACAAAATGTTACACTTCAAGAATTGATTTCTTTGCCCTAACAATACAATTTTTTATCAATGATCTGGGGTGCTAGAAAGCTGGTGGCTCTAGTGTTAAAGCACAACCACCTCCAGCAGTTCTGTGGCCAGCTGACTCCACTGGTTGAAGGTCTGAGAGAACAGGAAAGAGACGCCAACCAACACGGAGATAAGTCGAAGGGTTCTTGGCTATGAAAAACCAACGAGTTACAGTGTCATTACAATAACAATGACATTTACATATTTGAAGAGTAGAGGAAGCAGAGTGAATAAGAGCATCATGAGAGGTCCTTAGCCCCATAATCAGAGGGCTGGTTCAGGTTCCCCTGAGCCAGCTCGGACTAGAACTTATCAAAAAGGAAAGTTTCCAGCTTTATCTAAAAACTGGGACTGGTTCCACCTAAAAAAGCCTGGTAGGTGAAGGCTCTTCCTCCTGAAACTCTAGGAACCTTGATGGATCCTGTTTTATTGAGTTTTTATTAGATATTTTTCAGTTTAAGTACAAAATGTAACGATCTAAATACTACCATAGGGCTGTAGAATACTAGATACTTTTGCCTTGCCTGTATTTATCTCAGAGTACTGAAATGTGGGTAAAATCAACAAACTGAAATGGATGTGGCAACAAAGTGTGCACCACTTCATAACAGTTCTGACTTATGAAAACATGTGAAAACACATTAAGTTCATTAATTCACCTCACCCATGTCAACATATCTGCAGAAATCTGTTGCTGCTTATGGATCAGTTTGTTTGTTTGTTCCTTTTTTAATTTATTAGAAGATGGTTTTACGAGTTTAACGTGAAGTTTACATGATGGCACTTTTTAGGGGGTATTTATTTCCAAGAGACTCACGGCAGCAATATTCTGTTACAAAACTAACGGATAACGAACACGCGAAGAAGCTTTTGAGCATAGCCTCATTTAAAAAGTGCTTCTCTTCTTACACATTTGTCATGGATTTTATTATTTTTGTTCACGGAGATTAATGAACAAACTGGCACTACGTGATTAACGCGTGATTTACAGTACCGGCTGTTGTGAATTAACACTGCAGAGTGACATTTTCATTGCAATATGCTCCTATGATGCTACATTTTATCACCCATCTACACAGTTAATGCAGTGCAGTTAAAACTGTCATATTTCCTTGCTATAACCTCCCCATCTTCTGTGTGCATCTCCTTTCGTGGGTGTTTCTCAAGTAAAGGGGACGAGACAGGATGCTGCAGCTTTCTGCTCAGGTGGCTTCGTCAGTAGAAGCAGCAGCTTGCGGTCATCTTTGGGCATGCTCTTCTTCTGCCTTTTTGTGTCCTCTTTTCTACCAGAACCACTCACATTTGATTTGATTTGATTTGATATGTTTATTTGGTCACGTTGTAGAAGTCAGTAGTATATTCGCAGACCCATTTGCCTCGGAAAATGAAGGAAACGTATTACAGTGTTGGTTCTGTTTGATAATTGTTAGCCGTCTGGTGAGCTTCCATTGCCATTATATTACTGAGGGAAAAGGCACATTATTTTTAGGACAAAAGAGGAAATAGGAAGAGAGAGGCAGACGACTGAAAAGAGGAGAGGAGAACAAATGAAAAGAGAAAAGAAGCGCGAGGAGGTGGAAAGGTGAGGTGATGGGAGGAATGATGGCAGTGTGCGGCAGAGGCATACTGTATGTCACATCGCATCAGGCGCCAGGACGAGTGAAAGATACAGTATTGCCTCTGCTGTGTTAGGAAATCGCAAACACACCAGTGCACACAGACATGTGCACACACACAAACAGGAAGCAGGCCCAGCCAAGCTTATCTGGCTCTCCACGGCTGCACGGCCTCCACGCGGAGCAGCCGTAGCTGTCGGCAGAGGCCCGGATCATTTTGGACAGTATCATTAAATGCCATGTCATTACCCGTTATGGAGTAGTGCTTTCACTCCCTGCCTCTCCCCTGGGATGGTGAAGCCCATCTGATAGGTATGGAGAAGTGTGTGTTTGCATGCAAGTCAGTGCATGTCTGAATTACCCTGTGTGTTTGTGTCTTGCAAAAAAAGATTTGATGGAGGCAGGCAGAGACAGAGGCGGAGGGTTGCGGCGTTGGCTGTGGAAATGGGATGGACGGGGTTGAGAGATGGAATTGGCATTAAATTTCAGACGCAGAGCAAGGATTGACTTTGACTGGAGCGCAAGGGGGCTGTTAGCTTATCTTTAAGGCCGTGTTTGTCACAGCGCTGAGGGCAGCTCTGCTAGACAGGCCGGCAAAGAGGGAGGGAGAGCCGAGTGGAGCGTGGGCTGAACAATATGGATAGGTGAAGGCTCCCGGTGGGACTCGCTGCCTGAGCCGGCGAGCTGCGCTGAGGAAGGAGTGGAAGAGAGCAGCTAAATTGAAGGTTTATTTATCCAATTCGCTGTCAAGGTCGGCTTGTCGGTGAGCTGTCCTGTGTGTGTTCACAAAATGCCAAAATTCGATGAATTGTTTAAAAAAGGAGGGAAAGAGCAGACGTCGGGGAGGGGGGGAATCAATGACCTTTGGTTGCGTCAAGCTTCAAGCTGCCAGTAGCTCTTAAGGCTGTCCTTACCGGTCATTATGGCTGCCTTTTAAAAACAAGGCAGGGAAGAGAGGAGCTGTCGAGCAAGAGTCGTCCAACACTGACACACAAACACGCGTACAAACACTTCCCTCAGATTCACAAACACACACACATAAAAACATTACATCTGTGTCCAACCAGAAGTGCCTTTATGTTGATACACATGCTTTATCTCAAGATACTTTATTGAAACTTTGAAAAAAAAGTTATTTAATTGTTGTTTAAAAGCACAGCAGCCAACTCAAATCTGCATTGTTGCATTTCTTGTAGCCAACAGATTGTTTCTGTTTGTATTCATGATAAATCATCAATATCATGACCGCCCACTTGAGCTTTTATCTCATTTTCCTTCATTTGATGGCACAGCAGCTTATGAAGTAAAACCTAGCACCGCTCATCAGTGGGAACCACTTTAGCCTTTTACATTTTTCCCTTTTACACATCACTGAATAAGATTGGGAAACACGGAGGATAGATGCTGATGGGCCGTCCTGGTTCACCATGACTACACCCCGGAAATGAAGCCTGAGTAGAAAAAAAGGGTCTTTGATGCAGAGCATTAATCAGTTTGGTTACAGCCTGAGTTGCCGCTGCTGCCGCTGCCGCGTGGTAACTGTGCAACTGCGCTATCCTTTAGAGGGACCCCCTCATCAAAGTTTTGGAAGGCCTCTGTCAACGTGAAAAGAACATGACCTTTAAGATTGTATCAGCATGTTTGCTGGTGCATACACAGTCAAGTAAAGGGTTCAGTGGCCAGTCAAAAAAAGAAAAAAAAGTGCAGAAAATAAAAGGAAATACAGAAAAAAAAGAAAATTGCAATTCACTCAGATGGCTGTTTGTTGGAAAAAGCTGTCTGCCGACAGTCGAGAGTGAACAGCTTTAATGCCACCGCTGGAAAGAAATCGCAGACGAAAATGACTTTTGTTGACTTATTGGTTTTCTACATTCATTTTCTTTTTTTTTTTAAATATTGGAGATCAGATTTGATAGATGTTAAAACAATCAGGGCAGAACAGTCTTTAAAACAACGGTGAACTGGGCCGACAATGGAACCTGTTTAAACCAAACGGAGATGCTGACTAATTGCAATTTGTTTAATCTTTTGTCTCCCTCCCCAAATCCAGCGTTTATTCTCTAGTCGCAGCAGAGCCTGTCTCCTTCGCCCCATCGCCCGCTCTCTCTCTGGCCGCGTGTGTGTGTGTGTGTGTGTGTGTGTGTGTGTGTGTGTGTGTGTTTGTTTGTTTATTGAGTGTTATGAAGAACTGATAGTGATGTGATGGTGGTCATCAGTCACCTCCTACACCATGTCTGCAAGTCAGTGGACGGTTTTCTTTTACACATAAATACACTTCGAGACACTGACACATTTAACAAATCTGATACCAACATGTACCACAATGCAGTTGTCACACCTTCATTTCTTTTTTTTTTTGCATCTAATAATGTATACATACATTGTTTTCACGGTTAGATAAAAGCAGAGCAAGAGGTTTGCACGAAGCAGAGTAAAACCGCTTAAAGAAACATTTTATTTGATTGGAGGTGAGACTGAAAAACAGTTCCACCTCAGAACTGCTTCAAACATTCAGTTTAAGGATTGGAACTATAAACCTCCATGCTTATTGAACTAATTATCACTTTCTGATAATGAAGTCTGAACATAAAACATTTGTTTAACATGGGACAGTGCAGTGACAGACGTGTGTGTGGTTGACGTGGAGCTACGACTACAACCTGCAGATGGGTTTTGTCACAGCTGGAATTTCAGACGGACGAAGTTTTTGCTCCGGAATTATATAGAATGAAATCTACGGAAGAGTATTAGGGCCAGGCAGGAGAAAAATAAAAATTATATTTTAGAGGAGGAAAATTTTTTTTCATTATGCACTTCGAGAAAAAAGTCGAAATGTTGAGATTAATGTTTAAGTACAATTTTTAAAAAAAAGTCGAAATGTCGAGAAAAAACTCGAAATGTTGAGATTAATGCTGAAATACAATTTACAATATAATACAAAAAAATACACTCACTCCTCAGGTTAAGGAGGAGACCTGAGCTCAGTGCAGGGCCCTCCCGGGGTTGGTAGAGGATGGCAATGCCCAGGACTGTCACTTAGGTAGGAGCACTGGGTGATAAAATGGGGGGAAAAAACCGGGATAAAAAAATATTAAAAAAAAGAAATACAATTTCAAGAATAAACTCGAAATTTCGCCCTTTTCAACTTTATTCACGAAATTTTGACTTTTTCTCAACATTTCGACTTTTTCTCTCGAAATTCAACTTCAACATTAATCTCGACATTTCAACTTTTTTCTCGAAGTGCATAATGAAAAAAGGTTTTTTCCTCATCTAAAATATTATTTTTATTTTTCTCCTGCCCTAATGCTCTTCCATACAAATCAGTTATGGTATCGGTATTGATTACAATTATTATTCCCCTTCCTGACATGTGAAATACAATTTTTGAGTCTAATGTCTTAACAAATCTATAAATTCCTGTGTTGTGTTTTTTTATATGAAGAAGTAAGATGTTTGAAGCATTTCAATCGTCAGTGATTGATGATTTGCTTGCAAGTATGCGCCTGTTTAGAGAGCGCGGTCACCAGGAACTGGGCAGGACTGTGGTGGGTCTTTCTGTGTGCACGTCCATGGTGCTGGAGTTAGAGGAAGAGATGACCGACTGGCTTATGATTAAAAGGAAACTTGGGCTCAAACTTGAAAATGAAGGAAACTTGGAAAAAAACTGGGGGAATTAAAAGGAAAAGAAAAAAAAAATGAACTTACAGGACTTAAACTGGAAGATCGTAGAAACTTTAAAGTGAATTCACGTTACTGGAAGTAGTTCAGTTGGTATGTTGTAGACCATCTGTCGAGGTAATAAAAAAGAAACAAAAGCAGCGTAGCTTTAAATTGCCTGAAAAAAAAATAAGAGAAAGAAAAACATCTTTTTTGAGTCTGTAAGTGCCGAAGGTTTTTCAGGGTGCGGACTGTGATGGAAAGTTTCTTTTCACAGGAGCTGATCCTTTCCTTTGTATGTGACTTTTTTTGAATTCATGACCCTCTGACACAACTTGGTATTGCTTTGTTGTACATCATGGTGCATTTCATGTTCTTGGAATGAGCCTAATTCCAAATCCCTGTTTCCATAATGTAATATCAGCTGTACACAGACCAGCAAAGAAACATTAAGTCAAACCGTGTGCAGTTTGTATCCTCTCAGCATTAGAGATTAAGCTACATTAACACGTTGTTCCTATGGTCTCAGTGGTACATGGTCTGATTACTTAAAGTGCAATGCTGCTCTCTTTTCAGTTTTTCACAAAGACAAGTCTCCTGATGCAATGGCCCTTTTTTCCTCCAGAGCCACGTGCATTTCCCTCAAGCATACTGTGATTACAACTTCAATTTTCCCACAGCATTCTCTCTTTTTCTCTGTCAGAGTTAAGGAGAGATCAGGCACTAGCTTCAGTGAAAATTTTCCTGGGATAAATATCCCAGGGCAGCGACGACATCCGCCTTTTCCTTAACTCCCCTATCTCCAATTTGCACTGGCCAATTCAGAAGTTGTAAAGAAAAGATGAAGAATAAAATAAATTAGTAGCAAATGCTTCTACAATCCATGCATCCCTAAAGCAATGTATTGATGGAAAACCACAGCACGCTCTTGTTGTTTGCACCCGTGGCATTTAAGGGACTGCGTGGCTTCATGTAGCAGTGAGGAAGAGACAACACGTGAATACATATAGAATCATTTATACAGTCACTTTAATGTAAAAAAGCTCAAAAAGGAACCAGAGTCTGGTTTGACCTCTGTGCCACAAGGAAAACTAGGGGTACATAAATATGAGCTCAGTGGAAGTGGAAACATCAAGGATTCATTCTTAATAACAAAGGGAATAAAAATGGACACACACACACACACACACACACACACACACACACACACACACACACACACACACACACACACACACACACACACACACACACACACACACACACACACACACACACACACACACACACACACACACACAAACTGATTTCCTAAATTGTAGTCATTTACCCTTTAACATGGCCCATGAGCATGATTTTACTGTCATCCATACAGTTCATGACATGTACATGCTCAGTGAAGATGAATACATATTGATCACTATATATATACTGTGTATACATGCATATATATATATATATATATATATATATATATATATATATATATATATATATATATATATATATATATATATATATATATATATATAATTAGGGCTGTCAAACGATTAGTTTTTTTAATCACGATTAATCGCGTGTTGTCCATAGTTAACTAGTTAATCGCATATTAATCCCACATTTATTTACACATTTTTTGCTGTTCTAAATTACCTTAAGGTATTTTTTAAATGTTTTTAATACTGTTAACAACATGAGAAAGATAAAATATGCTTGCTTTATTCCAATGTTTATTCAACTTTCCACAAAAAAAGCTTTTGACCTGAATGTAACATTCCTTCTTAACTATAAACACAATGTAGTCCCCAACTTTACACTTGTAAAGACTAACTTAAGATTCCTTGTTTTTTAAGCAGTTCAATGTAAAACAATGAACCATATGCATCTCAAACATTGTACAAGAAGTGCATTGGTCAGTTCAATTTTCCATGTAATTACGGTATGTCTAACCTCATATGGAGGAAAATAAAAGGCTCAAATAAAAGGCTTGTCTGCTTTTGGCGGGGGGGCGGGTGCGCGCTCGCTGCATCGGTCGTGTGTTTGGCTGCAAGTGGTATTTGAGACTCAACGTACTTCGATGGTAATTAATTTCAATTAATTTCATTAATTTCAAATCGACAATACATCGACAATGTCCAGCGAACCATCTGCATCTTTTCGAAAGTGAACTTGCCGTTCAAAAGTCCCTTTTCATTCACCATACTTTTCCTCAAACTACGGGTACCGTTTATATATATGTATGTATGTATGTATGTATGTATGTATGTATGTATGTATGTATGTATGTATGTATGTATGTATGTATGTATGTATGTATGTATGTATGTATGTATGTATGTATGTATGTATGTATGTATGTATGTATGTATGTATGTATGTATGTATGTATGTATGTATGTATGTATATATATATATATATATATATATATATATATATATATATATGTATATATATATATATTATATAACATCAGTGATCTCAGAGATGCTGAGCTACAAGACCCAGAAGATTAATTGGGAAGAACAAAGTTCAAGCCATCACCACATATGCCCTGTGGTTAGACACCCTACTGGTGAAGTAGTCGAACAACTGGAAGAAATGGAACGCACTGATGTGAAGAAGAAGAAGTTGTTTGAGGCTGTCCACGCTATGAGAACATCATGGAAAGAGAAGCGCGACACTCATAACTGTCAAATTCATGACGTGGGTGAAAGTGAAAAGTCCCACTTGTGGCTAGAAGAGGCTGGTTTGAAGAGCATTGGTGAGGCCCACGGGCGATGGAGGTCAGGATCTCCCACACCAGACAAGACTTCAGACGGTGAAAACATGCCCTGGAAACCATCCAGCACAGGAGAGCAGGGTTAGTAAAGAGGGGATGGTGAGGCGTGGAGCACCACAACCAAGTACCTGGACTAGTGTTCGGGATCATCTGTGCTGAGAATGAGCTGGAGGGTCTAAAGGTCGGTGTGAGAGACACCGCCGAGGCTGGTGGGAGGACTTCAAAATCCAGACTGATAAACGGGTGATCACCGGACGTTGTGGTTAACAAACTCCGGAGGAAAGCAGTAGTGTTAGACCAGGGGTCGGCAACCCAAAATGTTGAAAGAGCCATTTTGGACCAAAAACACGAAAAACAAATATGTCTGGAGCCGCAAAAAATGAAAAGTCTTGTATAAGCCTTAGAATGAAGGCAACACATGCTGCATGTAGCTATATTAGTTATAACTGGGGAAGATTTTTTTTTCATTTTGCACTTCGAGAAAAAAGTCAAAATGTCGAGAAAAAAGTCAAAATGTCGAGAAAAAAGTGGAAATGTCCAGAAAAAAGTTGAAATGTCGAGAAAAAAGTCAAAATTTCGTGAAAAAAGTTGAAATGTTGAGAAAAAAGTCGAAATGTCGAGAAAAAAAGTTGAAATTTCGAGAAAAAAGTCAAAATCTCGAGAAAGTCAAAATCTCGAGATAAAAGTCGAAATCTCGAGAAAAAAAGTCAGAATTTCGTGAAAAAAGTCAAAATGTTGAGAAAAAAATTCAAAATTTCGAGAAAAAAGTTGAAATGGACGAGATTAAAAAGGAAAGGAAAAAGGAAAAAAATAGGAAAAAAAGGAAAAAAAGGTCAAACATTTTTGAAAAAGCTCCAGGAGCCACTAGGGCGGCGCTAAAGAGCCGCATGTGGCTGTAGAGCCGCAGGTTGCCGACCCCTGTGTTAGACGTAGCCATCGCAAGTGACAGCAACATTCAGAGGACAAACTATCGAGGGTTGTAAGAGAGGTAGAGAAGACGTGGAGGGTCAAGGCAATACGGGTGAATCTCTGTCCCTGTCTCTGTCTCTACCACCAGATTACACCTGTAAACACAACTGATACCAGATTTCAGCACCTGCTGCTGAATGAGACCCCATGTTGGCTGTGCTGTCGTCAATACTACTTCCTTTTATGCAGACGGAACCAATTTTACCACTTTGTTGTGAACAGTTATCCTTTTAATTCTTTCTTTATGTTAATTATGTCTATTTTATAGAGTTGTAGAGTCCCCTAGCTGGTCCTGGCTGTAGAACGGGTTGATAATCTCATATAAATAACCTGTTTTGAATCAGCTTCATCTTCAGTCAAGACAACAAAGTGCTCCTTGAGCCCTCTGTATTTGCAGAAAATAGATGTGGCCGTTACTCTGTGACAGGAGTGGAGCGATGTGCTGTCCAGCGTCCGTCTGCCTGCGTTAGTGTTCCGTGTTTCAGCTCATTTGTTAAACATATTGATCCTTTCTTTTATATGCATTTGCAAGTGTTGATTTATGTGAGGAGATATCCAAAACTAACCATTTAATGGCTTTCTGAGTTCATGGAATTAAATATTTCTTTGATGCCAAATGACTTTTCTACAATTAATAACTCTAAAAGGAGTTTGACATCGTTTGTTTTTTAATCATAGAATGGACCACTGCAGCATTTTCAAGAGATGTCTGTTTCCAGTTCCACGGTAACTCAATTAGTGAAATTCCTCTTGTTCTCATTTAACGACTGAAGTCAGAGAAGAAACAAGATGAAGCTCTACAGAGAATGTGTCTCTGTTAGCTCAAAAGGCAGACAAATGAGTCTTTCTTTACCCTGATTTCTCCTACAACCTATCAAATTGTAGGAAGCCATTCATAAATGTTTAATGACATCGAGTAGACCAGTGCTTTGAAATTGTGCTGCTTTTTTCTAACATCCTTTTCCTTCATGTTCTTCGTTAGCTTTCCCATCTATTAATGTTTCCGAATGTTTTCCAGCGTGTCCCGAAGAGAGTTGAGCTGTTGTTGCAGTTTTGCACTACGGTTGTTACAGTCCCAGTTTGACAAATGACAGTCAACTGCTCCTCCTGCTTTTGTTTTATTTATCTATTTATTTATTTATTCATCCCAACCCTCATTTCCCATCATGTCCCATTTTTGCTGCATTTATCTGTATTTGTGTTCATGGAAATTTTCTTTTTGTACTTTGAAAAACAAAATCCTGATCCTGATTTACAGGAAAAAGTCCACAGGTTTAAAGCAGAGACAATACAATATATACCTTATTTTCTGGACTATAAGCCGCACCTGCATATAAGCTGCATCCGCTCTATTTTAAAAAAAAAAAATTAAAAAAAGATATACAAGCTGATCATGGCTTACAGCTTAAGAAAACTCAAATATCCTATCTCAAAAAATTAGAATATTCTGGGAATCTTAATCTTAAACTGTAAACCATAATCAGCAATATTAAAATAATAAAAGGCTTGCAATATTTCAGTTGATTTGTAATGAATCCAGAATGTATGACATTTTTGTTTTTTTAAATTGCATTAAAGAAAATAAAGAACTTCATCACAATATTCTAATTTTCTGACAGTCCTGTATGTACCTAAATAGATCCTTTCCTAACAGTGTATTTTAACACGGCAGCAACTTTGCAACTTTGCAACTTTGCTTCTACCTACTTCTATCTGCTAAAGAAGAGTATTCTTCTTTGCATTAATTTTGTCTTAGTTTTGATTCTAATTCCCATTAGAGCGCAAAGAAAAATCCACAGAATAGCCGCACCTTTGTATAAGCCGCATGGTTGAAAACCTATGAAAAAAGTAGCGGCTTATAGTCCAGAAAATACGGTAAGTGCAAATTATAAATAAAAGAAATAAGCAGCACAAACCCTTCCCAGTAGGACGTACTGTAGATGCCATGAAAACCACAACTTAGTGTGCACTTGTCTGATAACATAATATATTTTGCCCGTGGTGGGCAGTATTGTGTTTGTTTGCTTCCATGAGAGTCCCACAGAGTATTTCTGTGACCTCTATTCTCAGAGATCAAAAGGCTGAACCCCCTCAGCTGCACCCCATCATGTCAAAACTCTGTGTTTTAGTCCTGGAGGAGGAGGAGAGAGGGGGGAGTGACTTTAATCCTCAACTTTCCACCCCCAAGGTAAGACTGTGAGGATGAGAGGAGAATGTAGCCAGGCCTCGGTGTGTGTGTGTGTGTGTGTGTGTGTGTGTGTGTGTGTGTGTGTGTGTGTGTGTGTGTGGGGTGTGTTTTGTGTGTCGGGCGCTCGTGTCCGTGGAAGACTTGGGCTTGGCCATAGAGAATGAATGGGTTTAGTACTGCGGCCGGACAGAAAAATCAATGCTTCATATGAGGAGGCTGCGGGGGTTAGGCCTCCGTGTTCATGTCAACAAGGCTATTGGTTTTCTTAATACTCCAAAGTTGGCGTTTCCCCGCTTCGGGAGGGCTGGTGAGGTGACTTGTGTGGTCAAAGCTTAACAAAAGGATCCTGCCTTCTAGCCCTCGCTTTACACTTGGGCAGAGGGAAGCAGAGCCAGGATTAATTACCAACCGTGCCGGCTGGATATTAGTTGTTGTTTTCTGCCATGGTCACATGGCACCGCTGGGCTGATGCTATTGGAAGGTGCTCGCTCGCTTGCAGAGCGGTAACGCTGTTAGATGGAGTAACATGGTTAGATAAAATAGTGGTGAAACGGTGGCGTGGAAGTCACTCACTCTGGCCCTGGTTCTGACTGAATAGTCATTAAGCATAATACGACCAACATGTGATTACTGAACATGACAAATAACCAACCATTTCACTCAGTGGAGTTCCTAGCACGCTCTTGAGTGATGAATACGAATTACATTAATTTGGTGGGATGCAAGTGAAGCGAAAAAAGAGAGAAAGGAGAATCCTCCTGTTGGGCACATATATTAAATCTTTGCAGCAGGAAATGTGTCAAAAGATTGATTGATAATCTGAATTAATGTTCTGTCAAAGCAGTTGATCAATAAATCGTTAAAGCGGCACTTTTTTTTTTACAAATTATTGGAGATAAACTTTACCTGAGTTAATTTGACTGTTTAAATTTGTTATCTTAATTTTTTAATTGGTAGAACTTTGATTCCAGGGAAATATATTTTCCTTCATGCTATTTGTTTAACTTTTATTATAATAAGAGTTTAAGAAATAATTAGCCTCTATATATCGTAATGCACCATTAGATTGAGTTGATCCCAAAATCATCTGAAATATTGATTTGATTTAAATACATTTTAAATGTTAATACATGACATAACTCATAAGGGCATACTGCTTCAATTAATGATATCAGATGCCTATCAGTTTCTGCAAAACAGTATAGTAAACATTATTTCCAAGCAATTTAGTTCTTTTAAAACCACTTGTCTTCCTTTCGGCTGCAGAATCTTGATGATTTGGTGGTAAACTTGCACACACAAAGCCACAGAGCCATCGTTAGCGACACTCTGGTATAGACAGCAAACCTGCAGGGAGGGGCCCGTGGGCTGGCAAAGGCAAGGCAGACCCAGCCGTTGAGCATTGCTCACCCAGAGCAATCGGATGAAAACGCAGTGCAGATGTAATTTGTTATCAATGGCTGTTTCAAAAGAATAATTGTGGTGACACTGGCCGGTCGATAATATAGATTTTTGTTTTCGAGTGCAGTGTGTGTGTGGCGCTAAGAGAGCGTAGGAAATACAAGGCTGCAGACCCAAATACAATAAAAATGGATTGTGTGCGCGTGTGTGTGAGTGTTTTTAGGGGTATTTGCAGGTGTGGTAACCATCACAGGGCCCTTGACACCATTGGAGGGATTACTACATGTGGCCTATGGGCTAGCAAATAGCTAGTATTCCCCCCCTATCTCTTTGCCTTTGTTTCCTTTTTTTATTTAAGAGAAAAAACAGTGACTTGCCTTGAATAAACTCACTTAAGATGAAACACAGCTCACGGAGTGGAGATCCCTGAGTAAATTGTGGGCAGTGTGTGAGAGGGGGAAATACCACATACAGAATGAGAGTAACCTCTCTATCACTGTTAATTTCTATAATACACTACCGTATTTTCTGCACTATAAGGCGCGCTTAAAATCTTTCTCAAAAATCAGCAGTGCGCCCTATGTATGAATTTTGTTGTGCTTACTGACCTCGAACCAGTTGTAGTGGTACACTGAACTGAAAAATGTGTCAAAATATTTCAGTGCGACTTTGGTAGCGATGAAGTCGCTCCACTTGATTGGTTGTCGGACCGTTCAGCTGAAACATTAAAGGGGACCTATTATGAAAAACAGGTTTTTTCTTGCTTTAACATATATAAAGTGGTCTCCCCTCAGCCTGCCAACTCAGAGAAAGAGGAAAGCAACCAAATTCTGCAGTGTCTGTACAGCCGCCCGGATGAGCCGTCCAGTGTGATGTGGATCTACGAGCCGTTCAGATTCTGCTCCCGTCGTTACGTAACGACAGGCTCAGGTTTTACATAGGTTGGCCTCCGATGTGTGAAACCACGCCCACAACTAACTCCGCCGGCCGGAGCTTCCGCCATTTTTTCGTAGCGGTGTATCGCGTCATTCAGGCAGCCAATCAGCACAGAGCCTCATTATCATAGCCCCGCCCACTCAGAATCCCACATAGATAATGAGGTTAGAGAATGAGATGATAAAGACATGGTTTAGAGGCTGAATTTCTAATTTATTAAGCAAAAACAATCAAAAGCTAGTTTTTAAGACATTCAAGGCCTGTTTAAAATATGTAGGCTATTAGATGCCATAATAGATCCCCTTTAAAGTCAGTCCTGGGTTGGATACAGGTGGCAACGTCAGACAACGTTAGATAACTGTAGCGCTGGCAAGCAACCATCATCCAAAATCTAGTCCATGTTACCAATGTTAGGTTTTTAGCATAAACCCAATTTTCAAATCTATATCATAATCCAATTATAATCAAATGTTATAATACAATAATAATAATAATTATAATCAAATACAACGCTGTTCCAACTTTACACTAACTTCAGGTGTCCGCTATCTCTGGCAACGATGAACCAATCAGAGAACAGGACGTCCACTTTTTATTTGTGGATTTGTGGAAGACAAATGATTTAAAATGTGAGTGTATTTTTTGTTTTAGTTACAACTGAACAATATTTTGAGTTATTTGTGAATATGTTGAATAAAGTTTGACTTACCAGACTGTTTTATTTCACTTTATATATGTTTTATCATGCGCCTTAAAACCTCGTGCTCCTTCATTGATATCGCCTGATGGTCCGCAAAATATGGTACTTGGTCAACAGGACTTAGACACTGACATGCACGTATTTTAGAAATAACTATTTGATGACCATTTCTTTCTTGTATTCCACTTTGTTGTTAAAAAGGAAAAAACAGGGGGGTGGGCTGACTGTACTGTCAGTATTAGGCTAAGTTAGCTATGCCTTAAAGGGGACCTATTATGAAAAACAGGTTTTTTCTTGTTTTAACATATATAAAGTGGTCTCCCCTCACCCTGCCAGCACAGGGGAGACAAAATACCATGGAATTCTGCAAGGTCTCTGACCCCCGCCTTACAGAGTCCCCCAGTGTCACGTGGTTTTTTTTGAGCCGATTAAAATCTGCTCCCGTCGTGACGTCACGACGGGAGCAGATTTCCATTGGTTCAGCCTCCGCTGCTGAAACCACGCCCACAACCAGCTCTCTACGCTGCTGGAGCGGTGCTTCCTTCAGCCAGTCGGACGCGGCGCCGTGGATCCGGGTTAAATCATCCAGGTTCCCGGGTGGTTTGGGAGCTGGGTCCTTGGGGGTCCGTCCCAGGTCGGACCAGCTTCACCCTCCGAGATCTTCAGCCAAATCTGTCGGTTTGATCCCCGGTAACCGACGATGTGCCGCGGATGCGCTCCGGAGCCGATCTGTGCGCCCGCCGCGGGGTTGCGGCGCCCGTCGCGCAGCATCCGCCAGGCAGATCCGGCTGAAATTCCGCTGGTCGGTCCCCGGGAGTCCCTGCTACCAGTCCAGGCCGGTTCCTGCGGTCCCGGCCGGACGGAACCGGTCAGATTCCCCCGTTAAAGCCGCGGTGATGCGCGCTGCTCCCGGGCGCCCGGCGTGGCTCCGGGGCCAGCGTTCAGCATCCGCCGGGTAGATCCGGCTTAAATAGTGCATAAATGTTATTTATATACAACTCATATTTTATTTTTTTAACAATAAAGTTTCCATTTGTGAAAATTCAGTGTTGTGATAATTTACAGGCTCGGGCTGCTCTGGCGGAACGACGGTTTATTCTCCTCCCCTGCTACACGTCATTCAGAGAGCCAATCAGCACAGAGCCTCATTATCATACCCCCCCCTTCCCTAAAAATGAGGCGCAGAAAAAGAGGTTAGAAGCGGTAAAACTAGAGACAGGGCCCACAGGCTGGATTTATGATTTATGTAGAAAAAACAAGCTTTAGATTGTTTTTAAGACATTCAAGGCCTGTTTAAAATATACATTAAATGCCATAATAGGTCACCTTTAATACAGCGCTACAGCAATGAAAAAATATAACACGTTTATTAATTTCTATTTTGTTTATTTAAGCTACAGACTGTTCTTAAATGTCAGTGGGTTGATTACATCAACTGGGTAATCTGATAGAAACCCATGCAATGACTCGGACCGTTGCAAAGAGCATCAATGACGTCATGGAGGCGAGGCGGTTGTGCTTTGATGGAAGCGGTGGCAGCCTGATATATAAACCTAAGAAGATATTCAAAATAATATTAGCTTGCTATGCCCTGCACAGTCATGGTCATGGGCTTGGGGTCCTGAATGCCCCTCAATGCCTGCAGAACCAGTTCACCGCACCAGCTACATGAAGCTACTTGGAGTAATTCCACTGTGAGTGGTTTCATTTGCCCGGCACTGGAAGGCTACGTGAACACTGGGAGACATTTGTAAAACCTAAACCGTGTTTTTTGTTTTTTTTGCTCATCAGAGTGATTTATTGGATTGATTTATTTCAAAGAGTATAATATTTATGGGCCTACTAAATTTCAATTTAGTACAATTAAGAAAAATAAATGCACTGCTGACAAAATTTTATTTCAGTGAAGTTTTTTCTTAAAATCTCTGTTAAAGGCATTCATTTTCTTTCTTCCACTTCTGTTACAATGAATGCATCTAAAAAAAAAGGTAGTTTTACACCTCCTTAAATGGTGGTCCTTGGGCAGGGATTCATGTTGATTAATAAGAATGTTGAGCGTGAATCCTATTCATGACAATAGACATACAACCATCAAATCGAATCCACAGTAAGTTTTTGTTAATGGATGTGATTTATGTGTAAATCTGTTCATAGATCTAAACAGATTTCATAAATTTTGGTGAACAAATATCCATCCATGCATTATCTATGCCAGCCCAGTTTAGGGTTGTGGGGATCTGCTGGAGATCATCCCAGTTGTCTTTGGGAAAAAGGCAGGAGTCCACCCAGGACAGGTCACCAGCCCATCGCAGAGTGGTGAATAAATCATGAAGTACAAGTATTTTTCTGCTGGTCTGTAATTTAGAGGCAGCATTATGCTAGACTGCATTGAAGTTTCCTTATAACACATCTTTGTTCTACTTTCTCCTCCTGGACTTGCAAAATACAAAAAAAAAAAAAAATACAAAATGAAGAAAACCAAACACAAACAAAAGTAATAAAAACTTTAAAAATAGAAGATTAAAAAATAATGTCTTCCGCATTTTTTATTTGGAAAAGCAATGTATAAGGGTTTAATTTCCTCACAAAGCTTTGCATCCTAAAATATAATCGAAGCTATGATTAGTAACCATTTTCTGTTTTCCTGGCTTTCTATGCATGCTTGCATCTGACAGACGCAGCGTCATGTCTCCCTGTAAGTCTACGTTGTGAGTAAAAACCACATCTTCTCCATGACTATATGGTATACGTACTGATCATACTCTGTCCTCTTAAGCTAATTTGTTGCCCTCGCCTTATCTTCTTTTTCCACCTCTCCCTTGTCTGATATTCTCCTCAGATCATCTCTATTGCCCAATGTTCACTTTGACCATTTGCTAAATCAGACACCGTTTTACTAAAAGACAAATTTGAGGGCAATTCTAATTGTCAGAGGAGGCAAAGAAATGTGCATGAGTGTGGACATGGCTCGGTTCATTGAAAGGGTGGGATTTAGTGACATTAAATGAGTGAAGGTAGATTTAGATGGCACACTGGGGTACGGGTGGAGAGGGAAATACAGTAAAAGGACATTATTCCTCTGTAGCCCAAGCATTGCTGACACTATCCACCTCGCTTCCACTCTCTCTCCCTGTCTTTCTGCACTATTCCCTTGCCGCAGGTGGTCACCAGAGACCAGGCTGGTGCTGATTTATTCCCCCTCTCTCCTGTCCTCTGCCTGACTGCCTCTGCAATGGAGAAATTTTCTTTCTCTTTTTCACTCGCTCTCTCCAGCAGCAGTGGTACTTAGGCAGGGAAAGCAGAAGAATGAGTATAAGAAGGCCGACATTAAAGCATCTGCTTCGCTAATACAATAACTCTCGCCCTGAAAGTTGCCTCCTCCAACAATGTCTTCTTTAAATATCATCTGTATTTGGTAGATACATACTCACTTGCACAGGGTGGCAAAGGGCAACATTATTCAGATGATCTTTAATCATGTACAGTGTATCTATTGGAGACCCCTCTCTTAGAAGGGGGTAGCAGCATGGCCGTGAGGTAGTTAACACTGTTGCCCCCGTAGCAAGAAGGTTCCTGCACTGAATCTCAAGTTGGCTCTTTTCTATGTGGAGACTGTATGTTCTTCCATGTTAGGTTAATTGGTGACTCTAGGTTAAACGTGAGTGTGCGCATGCATGATTGTTCGTCTGTGTTGCTCTGTGATATACTGGCAGTTACTGTGGGGTGGGGGGTGGGGATTTATTCTATCCTGCGTTGGACACATCTCTGTGTGTGTGTGTAGGTGCATGTTTTTTTTCCCATTAAACTCCAATTTTGATGCCCTAAATTTTTGAGTAAACTAAAATTCCAAACTTTTTGAAAATAATATATGTACAGTATATATACAGTATATATATATATATATATATATATATATATATATATATATATATATATATATATATATATACTGTGTATATATATATATATATATATATATATGAATATATATATTGTATATATATAATTTTTTTAATTCTTATTATCTTATAATTTTTGTATTTTATATTGTTTTACAATTTTTATTTTATTATATTTTATAATTTTTCATGTAATATTATATAATATACGTGTGTGTGTGTGTGTGTGTGTGTGTATGTGTATATATATATATATATATATATATATATATATATGGATGTAAACACAAGGTAGTATAAATAGAGTGAAGCTAAGTAGTAAGGATGGATGGATGGCTATTACTTTTATCCTAAAAGAAATTCAGATTAAAATCAGCTGCCCACACACATACAACTCATGAATGTGTACACTATGAAACTACGACAATAAAAAAAATATAAATAAATTAAAGCTGCAAGCAGCGATGAACGGGCCCTCGCACCCTTGTGCACGTTCAGGCTGCAGTGGAAGGGCTTGTATGACTTGCATGTAGATTCTTCAGGCCTGGACATTTACCAGATGACACCAGCCACGACTCTATATCAAACCATTCAAAGGTTATCGCAGAAAGTAGGAACTATCAGATATCGACCACTCAGAAGAAGGGGCGGGGCTAATTTGCACCAATTATGTTCAAGGACTCAAAACCATGTCCGATGACACCACCCACGAGTCTTTATGTCAAAGCATTCAAAAGTTATTGCAGAAAATAGGAACTATCACATATCGACCAATCAGAAGAAGGGGTGGGGCTAATTCAGGCCAATGAAGGTCAAATACTCAAAACCAAGTCCAATGACACCACCCACATGTCTTTATCACAACCCGTTCAAAAGTTATGGCAGAGAATAGGTACTATCAAATATTGACCAATCAGAAAAAGGAGCGGGGCTAATTTGCACCAATTATGTTCAAGGACTCCATACCGAGTCTGATGACACCACCCACGACTCTATATCAAACCATTCAAAAGTTATGGCAGAAAGTAGGAACTATCAAATATGGACCAATCAGATGAAGGGGGGCGCGCTTTTTGGTGTCTATTGTCGCCACGGTAACGCTTTTGACTGAGAAAAGTAATGCCCATTGTCGCAGGATCAAGACGCACATTTTGATGTATAACACACCTGGGTGCACATTACAGTTCGGGCGAAGAAACGGCATAAATTGCGCAAAAATTACACGATTAATTCAAAATGGCGACTTCCTGTTCGGTTTGGGCCATGGCGCCAAGAGACTTTTTTTTAAGTTGCGACATGATACAGGTTTGTACCGATTTTCGTTCATGTACGTCAAACCGTATTGTGGGGCTTGAGGCACAAAGTTTTCTAGGGGGCGCTGTTGAGCCATTAGGCCACGCCCATTAATGCAAACCATGAAATATCAAATTTATCGACAGGCCTGACTTGCGTGCAAAATCTGGGGACTTTTGGGGCACGTTTAGGGGCAAAAAGGCCCTCCTTTCGTCGGAAGGAGGAGGAAAAAAAAAAACAAAAAAAAAATTCCTGCAGATACATTAAGGCCTTCGCACTGTAAGTGCTCGGGCCCAAATAAATATCGACATAAGTAGAAATAATATTTTGCGTAATTATAAACATAAAACCATCTATAGTAATGTTTAAACCTGCACCCCTCAGTCACAACTATCAAAGAGGAACATTGCTCACTTCCTCTCCCCCTGCCCTCCACCTCCACCCAAACTAACGCAGCAGTTTTACAGTCTGACACGGGAATAAATGATTTCCTGAGTGTGTCCGTGGAGGAGTTTAGTGACAGCAACCTGCTACTGAAGGTACTCTGCGGCAGATGGCTGGCATTGCTGATGGAAACTGTCGTTTTGAAAACATTCAAGTGAAATCTATAGTTATATTTAGCAGATTGGTACTGTAATGATAGAGAACTACAATGTACAGAGTTCAAATATTTTAAGCAATATTTCGTTTTTTGGTTTGTATCTACCACATACTCAACTAATATATAAGACCAAGCTTTCAGCAGTCCAATATTGAGCAGTTCTGAATTTCTGAGGCTGATATTTGAATTTGAGAAAAAGTCTAAAACTTTACATTTAAAGCACTCACATGTTTATTGAATACCTTGTTGGTGATGTACCACTTATAATACAACAGGATGGCATAAAGCATGAATATATGATACTACACATAATTTTTTAACAGTCTGCAGTAAGAAAAAAAAGCCTAATATGGGGCCTTGAAATGAATACATTTTTTTTTTTAGAGGGAATATGGTATTGACAATTTCTTCCTAAAATCATTGTTACTTACTGCCAAAAAAATATGTCTTTAAGTTGTGCTTTCTTTATCATGAAAGCTGACCCAGTTTACAACTTTTAATGTCACAGGCTGGAATTAACAAAGCCCAAGCTGGTGAACATTGCTAAAAATACTTTTACAGTCCTATTAATGGAATAGCCACAGCTCAAGGAGTGAATTTGATCAGCATGTGGATACATGGTAAACCTGGCAGTGTGTCAGTGGGATAAAGGACTTGTACTGACTCTGTGGTCCAGCATTGCTGACACTAGTCCCCAGGCAGGACTGCCAAAATGTTGCACTGGGTGTATGAGTTGCATCCATTTTAGAGAGATGGTGGAAGCCAGTAACACTGTGCCAAGGGTGAATGTGTCCAAAACATCAAACAGGATTGGCTGTTGAGTTGGAAACAAGGCAGATGGTTTAACATGCTGTGATCGGATGGTGCAGTTACATAAATAACACACAAAAGCAAGAGCCTTCTATGTTCTTTTTTTTTCTCTCCCTCTGTTTGTATGTAAATGGTTAATCACCTGATTGTAGTAGTTCTTACAAATAAGCAAATATGACCTTAAATAAACAAGAACAAAAAAACTTTTCTCATCTAATTATTAACTTAGGAAAAAATCATGCTGTAATAATAATTTTGACAATCCTTTTTACATTGGCTTTACAAGGTTTAGCTACAGGAAAGCAGACATCTATAAAAGCCTGTGTTTTGGCAATTTGCTGGTTTGGAACATTCAGGATGTGTTAATATCAATGTCAATCTGTTAAGGCCTTTAAACCATTTCCAGGCCATTTTGAGTCCAACTTGCTACACTTAGGAGATTATGTAGCCTATAAGTGGAAAGCACTGAAGACAGTTGCCAATTTTCTCAGGAATGGACATCCCAGCGAATTTACCACAAAGTCAGACTCTGAGAGAAAGACCAAGGGCTATACCTCAGACCCAACAGGCACTGAGCATGCTAAATGTTAAAGTCTATAAAAGTACAACTAAAAGAAGACAGGACGAGCATGGTTCACTTAGAGGAGTTGCCAAGAGAACACCTCTAAAATGAACATGGAAGCAAAACTGAGATTTACAGAACTGTATCTGAACATGCTATAAGACTTCTGAAACCATGTCCTATGGACAGACAAGACCAAGTGAAACATTTAGTTTGGCCTTTATTCCTAACACCAACTTTGGTGAAAATCCTACAAAGGATTTCAGCAGAAACACCTCATACCCACTGTCAAGCATGGCAGTGGACGAGTGATGGTTTGGGAATACTTGCAGGACCTGGGTACCTTGCAGTTGTTAAGTCAACAATGAACTCATCTATACAATAGAATATTACGGACTTACAGTAAATGTGAGGTTGAAATTGGGACACGTGTGATGGAAAATGTACCCTTGGCCACTTGGATTAAACCAAACTGCTGTGAGAAGCATTTTTAGCCTGGGCCTGTACAGACTGTGCAGACTGATACTTTATCCTTAAAAGATTAGCTCTGACGTTACAATGATTTGTCTACCAGAATATTAAGAATGAATCATCTGACTGATGAATCATCAAATCATTATGCTTCCCTTTCTTCATTGTCATTCTACATCGAGACGTCTGATGTATGTTCTGACCCTGTTAAATGCAATTGCTTAATTAAATCTACTGCTATCTGGCTCATCTCTCAAGTCTTATTCTTGGTAACTTAGATGCACTCAGTTTCAGTCCAGATATTCACCTAGGGGGAAAGAACACATTGAAGCGTATTTAATAGTATTTTCCACAACAACATGCATCAGGAGAATTATCAAAAGCACATAACATCTGAACAGCTGAAAAATAACAAGGATAAAGTTTTGTAATTACCTTGTAAAAGTACTGACCAAACCTAATCGAATGCTCTGGTGGGACGTTGGGAGAGCAGTGCATGAGTGAAAGCATAGAAAACCACAATGAACTGAAGCAATGTTCAAAGAAGAATTTATATAGTAATTCATCCACAATGTTCTGAGTAACATCTACTCATACTGTACATGTACAAGTACCAAGAGTTATTGCTGACGCGGTGGATGTAACAGCCATTGAATTAAGGGGATACTAAGTATGACCCACACAAATTTTGCTTTCTTTTTCCTTTACTTTTTTTGGTTGAATCAATAAAAGCATGAAAAAAAGTATTCTTGTTTGTCTGTGGTTGTATTTGACTAATAGTAAGTGCTGCTACTATTGGACCTCAGCACAGCATTTGACACAGTTGACCATGGTATATTACAAGAGCTACTGGTGCATTGGGTTGGACTTCTTGGCACAGTACTTAAGTGGTTTGAGTCCTACTTCAAGGACTGGGACTACTTTGTATTAATAGGTAACTACATCAGAATCAACAAAAGTTACATGTGATGTTCCTTAAAGGAGCTTGAGGCTCCTTTTAAGAAATGAGACTCTCTAGCGCCACCCTTCACCTCGACGGCCGTTGGGGGTACTGCAGCCAACAGCAAAGCCGGCACGGGAGAACGTGCATGCAGCGTCATTTGACGTCACATCCGCCGCCCAGCGCGGGAAATTCGGAGTCCGAATTGCAGCACATTTTGCAGCACACAGCCTGTTCAAGGCAAAGGACAGATACACTAGAGGGCTCATTCGTTTTGGTTTGGAACGCTTCATCTGACATTATTACTAGAAAACTTAAAATGTATACAAATTTTTTTTCATAAATCCTGCCTCAATCCTGCCTAATGCTCCTTTAAAGTTCTATCCTAGGACTCCTAATATTTAACATCTATATGCTGCTACTAGCTCAGATAATATAAATAACAAATAAGTTAGCATAACTATGCAGATGACCCACAACTTTACATTACAGTGTCACCAGGTGACATTGAACCCATGCAAGTGTTGAGTAGATCCATAGAACAAATCAATAAGTGGATGTGCTATAATTTTCTTCAGTTGAACCAAAACAAAACTGAAGTATCATAGTTGTTTTTGGACCAAGAGAAAAGCGTTCAAGAGTCAGCACACAGCTTTAGTTATTACCGCTACAAACAAGTGATAAGACCCCAAATCTGGGTCTAGTCATGGACTCAGACCTGAACCTTCAGAGACACATTAGAACAAAGTCCTTTGCCTTCTATCACCTGAAGAACATCTGCAGGATCCAATGACTAATGTCTCTGCAGGACCTTGACAAACTCATCCATGAGTTTATCTTCAGTCATATTGATTACTGCAACAGTGTCTTCACAGGTCTGCCTAAAAAGTCAATCAGACAGCGACAGCTGATCCAGAATGCTGCTGCCGGGTTCTCACCAGAACTAAGAAAGTGGACCAGTCCAGTTCGTAGGTCCTTACACCAACACCCTTTATCTCAGACAATAGACTTTAAAATACATTGGTTAGTTTATAAATCACTGAATGGTTTAGGATCACAATACATCAATGACACGTTGTGGTCATATCAACCATCCAGACCTCTCAGGTCTTCTGGTTCAGGTCTGCTCTGTGTCCCCAGAATCAGAACTAAACATGGACAAGCAACATCTAGCTTTTATGTTCCACAGATCTGGAACAAACCTCCAGGAAACTGCAGGAATGCTGAAAACCTCAGTTCTTTTAAATCAAGATTAAAAACTCATTTGATGACAGCTGCTTTTGACTGAATCATTGTAACCATTCTGAATTTAAATTTAAACAATGTTAATTTTAGTACTACACTGTAACTCTAGCTTAAGTTTAACATTTATTTATTGTGCCACTGAACTGTAACTCAGTCTTTTTTCCTCTATTTACTTTTACTGTTTTCATTATGTAAAGCACTTTTACATGCCTTGTCGCTGATATGTGCTATACAAATACACTGGCATTGCCTTGCTTTGCCTAAGTTTTGCTATGATCAGATGATTTTAATTGCTTTACACAATAAAAAAACATTGGATTAAAAGTGGGAATACTGTCTTTTATGCATGACTGTAGCTGATCTTCAATATTATCACATGAGAGCGCCACATGAGCACCACAATCCATCATAGCACTTATTCAAGGAACGGCGAAAATTTGAAAAAAGAGATGGCAGGAAATCGGAATGACACCAAAATTGAGGAACTGCTGGCAGCTCATGATGAAAGCAAAATTTCTTGGCAGATTAGTGACACGGTGCGGGATGCAGCCATCTAAGATAAAATTGTTTAGTCGATCCATGAAAGAAACAGCTACAGAGCCAACCACAAGTTTTTAACAGAATTAAATCACAAAAATAAAAGTAAATCTGTAAAAACTAAATAAATAAAATGAATGAGATCAGTGCTGAATTAGCAGTGATTTTATATGGGGAAGCTACGGAAGAGTATTAGGGCCAGGCAGGAGAAAAATAAAAATAATATTTTAGAGGAGGAAGATTTTTTTTTCATTATGCACTTCGAGAAAAAGTTGAAATGTCGAGATTAATGTTGAAGTACAATTTCGATAAAAAAGTCAAAATGTTGAGAAAAAAGTTGAAATGTCGAGAATAATGTTGAAGTACAATTCGACTTTTTTCTCGAAATTGTATTTCAACATTATTCTCGATATTTCGACTTTTATCTCGACCTTTTTCACTTTTTTCTCGAAGTGCAGAATAAAAAAAAATCTTCCCCTCTCAAAAATTTTTTCTCCTGCATGGCCCTAATACTCTTCCGTAGGAAACAGCCAGTCGGAAAGTCCTGCGGTTCGTGCGAGAAGTTCGATAGGTAAAATGTAATGTAAAAGACAGGTGACAGGAGCAGCCAGTTGGCAGAGGATCAGAAAAGGTCTGAGGTTCTAAAGCATCCCCTTTAGCTACAAATGAGTCTCAATTATTTTTACAGTATTGAAAAATCTGTTTGAATGGTCATGTTTTTCTTTTACCTGCTATTTTTCAAACTGTAAAATAAATTGAATTAGTGTCTAAAAGCAGAATAGAGACTGTTTCCTTGTTGTCACACAACATTTCAATGTGCTTCGTACATGCAGTATCATGATTTATGTGTGGTACTTAAACCTAGACACTGATGTCCTCACTGACACTGCTGCTGGTGTCGTACATTACACTGAGGTCCACTAATGAAACACAGATGTGTCTGTCATGCAGATGCCCCTCCTTGACCATCATTTTGCTATATTTCTTGCCAGATAGTAGCACATGCACATTTTTAACTTTAATTTAGACAACTTGGTGTGCCAGCTACTATCGGAGCGTGGACTTAGCCCTCAATGTCCGAGTCTCCAACTGTACAGTAGCTTGATTATTGTTCCTCACTTGTAAATCCCATTGGATTAAAGTGCCATCTAAATGGAATAAGTATAACTTAAAGGGGACCTATTATGAAAAACAGGTTTTTTCTTGCTTTAACATATATAAAGTGGTCTCCCCTCAGCCTGCCAACTCAGAGAAGGAGGAAAGCAACCAAATTCTGCAGTGTCTGTACAGCCGCCCGGATGAGCCGTCCAGTGTGATGTGGATCTACGAGCCGTTCAGATTCTGCTCCTGTCGTTACGTAACGACGGGCGCGATGCGTGAAACCACGCCCACAACTAAATCCGCCGGCCGGAGCTTTCGCCATTTTTTCGTAGCGGTGTATGGCGTCATTCGCGCAGCCAATCAGCACAAAGCCTCATTATCATAGCCCCGCCCACTCAGAATCCCACATAATGAATGAGGTTAGAGAATGTGAAGATAAAGACATGGCTCAGAGGCTGAATTTCTAATTTATTTAGCAAAAACAATCAAAAGCTTGTTTTTAAGACATTCAAGGCCCATTAAAAATAGGTATTAGATGCCATAATAGGTCCCCTTTAATGTTCACAGACAATTTACAGCCAATCACAAACACTACATCCACAGCTGAGACTTACAAACTTGGCTCACTGTAACATGCCACTATATCTGTGTTGATGCCCACTATTGTTCTGTGTCTTGAAATGAGTTTTCCTTAACTATAAACATTTCCCAAATGAGCAGGAAAATAAATGGAGTGCGGATTCTGTGTTAATCAGTCAGACTTTAGTAAACCTCACACAAGCAGTGTGAATCAATTTCCCACCAATAGTTTTCCTTTTCCACCCCTAACATTCCATCACTTCTTGGTAGTTGGCCAGTCAAACAGGGATAAACACTGCACCCCAAACATCATATGTTAGGGGTGATTTGTTGAGCAGGAAGCCTGACAATTCACAGACTTACACGTCTCATACTGGTGCTGGAAATCAGGCCTATTATGGTGGCTGTTCGTCTATAAAGATTGTTCATCTAGTGGAAAACAACCACCTGGGCAGGAGTCAAGAAAATGATGCAGAAAGTGCTGTAAATGCAAAGGAAGATATATGGGACTGGAAGACTTGGGAAGTGCACAGTTGTAGGCATGAATCCAAGGAACTACTCACTCGGGGCTTTTATTAGGATATACAGGAATTTTTCTTTTTAATCGAAAGTACAATTTTATATTGAACAAAAATCACTATTCCATAACAGCCAAGTCAGTGAAGCCTAAAGAAATTGAATCCAGAAAAAATTGGAATATTCTCATGTAGACCCAATAAAAGAAAGAAGGACTTTTGTTTAAGATAAATTGGAATGAGGTAGGAGTTTACAATGTATTTGAAGATAAATATTGTATATTGACATGAAATCTTGTAAAATTTGACGTCTAGCCTTTTATGTCTAAATTATCAATTCTGGTTCGTTAGAAAAAAATAACATACTTGTGAATTTAAGTGAGTTAACGTGAGAAAGAAAAAAAAGGACCTGTATAAAACAACAACCTTTTTTTGGGAAATCAGCAAGGAGGTACTGAATTAAAATTTAGCTAAAACACAACACATAACCAAAATATTTTAATTAATTTAGATGTTTAAACACTCATTGGAGCAGTCCACTTTTTTAATCATCTTAAAAACAATTTTTTTAATCTATCGTTAAACTATTAAATGATTGCTAAAATTTTCAGTTAAAACAAAAAAGTACGTTAACGGTCCAGCTGCTTTAAAAACTGTGACATTATTTCAGATGCAATGGGGAGTGGTCTGGACATTGACTAGGTTTTCAAACACCTAGATTAATTTCTCTTTTTAGCCCTTCTCTTTCTTGGTGTACATGATAGCATGACTCATCTTTAACCAAGCATTTGTTGTGGCAGCAAATCACACTCAGATCATCAGCCTTCCTCTACCATTTCTGATAGTATACGAGACATTTCTGGTATGTTTGGTTTTTCCACCAAATGTGGCTCTGTGATGTTATGGCCAAACATCTCCATTTTGATCTCATCTGTCTCTGAACATTGCTGTCTTCCCCGGTCAGAAGCACTTTGGTCAGATTGTGTGAAAATGATTGAAAAGGCCATTCAGGCAAATACATAATAGTGTTGCTCATTGGTAAGCAGAAGGAAATCACACAATAGCAGGAACAGTCATTCTTCTTGGGTGTAAAAGAAATGCAAGAGTAATGGTAGTTTCATGATTCCATATCAGATGTGCCTTCATCTCACAATACAATCAAGATGTGCCAGATGGCTTTAGAAAAGTGCTCCTCAGGAATGTACAAAGGCCCTGTTGCATAAATTTGAATATAATTGTCCACTGAAATTTTGACTTGCCCTGTTTTGCTTGGGTACATACTGTTAGAAAACCATCGAAAGAGACCATGTTGCTGACCTGGATTTTACGTATTTATTTCATGGAAACATAAATGGTCCTAAGATAGGTCTATAATTTCCCCCAAAAGACCCAAAAAAGGTGTGTTTAGTTAATTGTTGATTCTCTTGTAATTCTACTGTTTTGGTGCTTTTGGACTTGTATGCAGCATTTGACAGTGGATCACAATATTTAATATCAAGACTGGAACAGGAACAGGTTGGTACCAAAGGTACATGTCTCTGTTTCAGTGTTATGATTTGTCTTTTACTCATTGTGTCAGCTGTGTTCTGGGAGAATGGGCGTGTCCCACAGCTGATCAGGGCTCAGCTTTTCTTTTTCTTTTTTTACCTTGTCTGCACACATATCAATGGTTAAATACCATGCTGGTAAGAACCTAAGGCATATATATGTGCATTGTTAATATATTTATCTCATTAATATATATACATTATATATATATATATACGTACCAACCCAGTTTTTCGTCCGCACGGAACCGGCAGAAACACGAGCAGCAACCGTCCCAGGTCCTGAGACCCAATCACAATCTGAGCCAACATGCAGGTGAACGAGCCGGTGTATCTTTCTATATGTGTGTGTTTGTGTGTGTGTGTATGTGTATGTCTGTGTGGCTATGTGTTTGTGTGTGTGTCTGTGTGTGTGTGTGTATATGTCTGTGTGGCTGTGTGTTTGTGTGTGTGTGTGTGTGTGTGTGTGTGTATATGTCCGTGTGGCTATGTGTATGTGTGTGTGTGTTTGTGTGTGTGTGTGTGTATATGTCTGTGTGGCTATGTGTATGTGTGTGTGTGTATATGTCTGTGTGGCTATGTGTGTGTGTGTGTGTGTGTGTGTGTATGTCTGTGTGGCTATGTGTGTGTATATGTCTGTGTGGCAGCTTTAATTACCGGGTTCATGTCAGATGATTCTGTCTCCCAGTAGGTTCAGTTCAGTATTTTGAAACCCGTGTCTTTGTCTTTCACTTGAGTCTTGACTTCCCTTGTTCCCATCTGCCCTGATCATGTGCATTAGATCTTTTAACCTTTAAAAAAGTCAGATCTGGGGCAGATCGGAGTGTTCACTCTACCCCTGAAGAAGTCTGACCTGGTCATGTGACCGCGCAAAAAATCTGATTTGGGCCACTTTTGCCTGCAGTCTGAACAGGGCCTTAGATGACTAAAAGATGACGAGACTTTTCGTTTAAAGGGACGATAATGGACGAAAATGTTTGTGATGTGTTCATGTATAATCTACGGAAGAGTATCAGGGCCATGCAGGAGAAAAAATATTTGAGAGGGGAAGATTTTTTTTTATTGTGCACTTCAAGAAAAAAGTCGAAATGTCGAGAAAAAAGTCGAAATGTTGAGAATAATGTTGAAATACAAATTTGAGAAAAAAGTCGAAATTTCGAGATTAATGTTGAAATACAATTTTAAGAATAAAGTCAAAATTTCGTGAATAAAGTAAAAATTTCGATAATAAAGTTGAAATTTTTTCTCGACATTTCAACTTTTTTCTCGACATTTCGACTTTTTTCTCGAAGTGCATAGTGAAAAAACAAATCTTCCTCCTCTAAAATATTATTTTTTATTTTTCTCCTGCCTAACCCCTAATTCTCTTCTGTAATAATTGTAGCTTAAATAAATTGTTATAAAAATAAAATATTCAGTGTATGTGTGTGAATATATACGTTTATGCGTGGTCAATCCTTACGTTACGACTGTCCGTGAACGCGTCGGAGCTGAGCCAGCGCTGATTGGGTGAGCGGCATTAACTTGTTTTGAACTCAACTCTTTGGAGGAAAGATAAAGAAGAAAATGGAGAAGAAAAAAAGAAAAAGAAAGAAAGAAAGAAAAAAAACTTCACCGTGTTTCATTCAAACGAAAGATGAAAGATTAAAGTGAAGCTGGTTGCTTCTTGTCATCCACTTACTTTCTATGTTTCATTGTCATCCCACCGTGGCCACCGGAGCCCAATGAGGCTAGCGGCGCCACCCGAAACCCGCAACGGGAGGAGAAAGTGGTCTGCAAGTTCGGAGAGGAGGGAAAAAGAGGACTAAGCATGTACAAAGTTCTGAACGCTACCTTGTTTTCCACGTTACCTGGATTGTTTTGCTCGGCCCATCTGGAGGAGTGACTGTAAACTGCAGCAGCCAGTGCAGAGACAGCCATTGGTGAGTCTGTAACCTTCATAAATAAATAAACTCTTTATCAGAATGTTGTTGTAGCCTGTTGGAATGTCCCTATATCAGACCGCCGAGTCTATTCTCTATTATAGAGCTCAAAAATGATGTTATAGACTGCTGTGTTTATATCTATCTGAATAGATTGTTTAATTTTAGACAATTTCTGTTTATTTTATATTTAAGCACAAGTAAAGAGTAAAGTAAAAATGGAACGGATTCAGACAGTGACTGTCTGATTTTTCAGCGCCATGTACAGCCAACGCTCTGAGATTGACAGCTGTCAGGCTGTGTGTGTGTGTGTGTGTGTGTGTGTGTGTGTGTGTGTGTGTGTTTGTGTGTGTTCACAAATTTGTGACTTTACTCTGCCTCCTGAGGCATAAAGGCTTTCTTGGCTCAATAAAAGTGAGAATTAGTGTTGTTTGATGGGTAGGATGAGGTGTTGTTGAATGGTGCCATTATTATCATAAGGGCCCATCGAGAAAGCTGCACCTCCTCTGTACTGAGACCCGTCACTGGTGACAATATACAGCAATATTCAACTAGAAAATTCAGGGAAATTTTGATATACATGCATGCCCGAATGCCCATTTGTAGCCTCTTGCTGCTGCTTGTTTCCAGGGCGGTTCTGGATGTGTCTGAGGTGGTTCTGGTTGGATTCAGGGTGGTTCTGAATGTATTTGGGATGGTTCTGATTCTGTCTGAGTTGGTTCTGGTTGTGTTGTGTGTTGGGTGGTTTAGGGTGGTGAATGGTGGTCAATGATACAACCATGATTCAGGGTTGTTGATGAACCACAAATAAAAATAATTATTTTTTAATTTACTATAACACTACCTTGTATGCAATGATTTTATAATAAAGAGGCAAACCCTATCTAAAACAATTCTTAAAAAAACAAACTCAAATACAACTTCGTATTTCACTGATCACACAATTATTGGATTGAAAAAAATGTGCAGCCCGACAGGCACATGTTTCTCACTCATTTCTAAGGCAAACTACAATAGCCCACGTTTCAATGCTGATACAGTTTTTACACGTATAACTTTTAATTCAGGACAATGGACAGTTGAGCTCCCTTGCATTGACAGTTCTTTGTGCTTAATTTCTGCTGATTTAAATTTTTTTTAATGACTCATTTTTAATTTTGTGACATGTCTGGTTTAAAGGTGTTCTTGCTTTGATGAAGCTTAATTTGATGAATTTGTGTAATTACATTTTGAAATATTTAGCTTATAAATATTTCATGAATAATATAGTTGTCTTTGTCATGTTTTATTTGGCATTTGTAAATAATTATACACATTTACAGATATTTTACAGGATATGAGTGATAACACGTGTTTAAAAGTCTATTTGGCGCAATAGGTGTGCCTTGAGATTGTTACTAGATTAGATTAGATTAGAGGTCTTTATTGTCTCCGAACAAGTCCAGTGAAATTGGCAATGCAGCTCTTGTGTGCAAAGAAAAACGAAAAAAAGAACAGCTGCATTACAATAAAATACAATAAATACAAAAAAATACTTTAAAATACAATCGATTTTGAGATTTTTACTTGTCCTTTGGTGTGCCTTGAGATTTTTACTTGTCCTTTGGTGTGCCTTGGGCAGAAATAGTTTGGGAAGCACTGGCCTACATAACGTTACATCACTACTTGAGAATCAGCTCGGGTTAAAGTTTTCCACATACTCCTGGCGCAAATAGGCTGCTAACTTCATAATGTACAAAAGAATTTACAAAGTAGAGGGTATCTTTAATATCATATATATATATGTATGATAATTAATAATAAAAATAAATAAGAAATGAAATAATTAAATTAATTAAATGAAACCATTATGGAAAGTCTGGCCTTCGGCAGGAGGGTCCCCCCTTATGAGCCTGGTCCTGCTCAAGGTTTCTTCCCTCCTAAAGGGGAGTTTTTCCTTTCCACTGTTTGGCTTAAGGTTTTTCTCCCACTAGGGGAGTTTTTACCTGCCATTGTTTATGTAATAATTGCTCGGGGGTTTATGTTCATGTTCTGGGTCTCTGGAAATCGCTAGAGACAACTTTTGTTGTATTAGACGCTATACAAATAAAATTGAATTGAATTGAATGGAAAGGTGCCGTGAAAGAATACAACACAAAGTTCATGGCCCAGTCCAGCTGTCGGAGTATTTCCTGGTATCCTCAAATTTCAATTTATTCTGCAAAATGTCCCCCTTTCCACAAAACACCACGTCACCTCAGCCTCTTGTCTTTGTGACAGACACTTGCAGATGAAAGAATGAAAGAAGACAAGTCATACTGATGACAAGCCCTGCCAGGCCACCACACCACACCACACACACACACACACACACACACACACACACACACACACACACACACACACACACACACACACACACACACACACACACACACACACACACACGACTCTGTCTGTCACCTTCTGTTCCATCACTCCTTAAGACCATCATCTCTGGGGGATGCTAAACGAATCAAGCTGGCAGGAAAGGGAGGAAGGGGTTGACGTAGAAGAACATCAAAGACGCCGTGACACTGACGGAGAAACCAAAGGACATTGTAAGCATCAGACTTTGACATGGGCTTGACATGACAAGCCTTAGCACTCTTACATGTAGTAAAAGGTTCAGACTGGACACATCAAAACAGGAAACTGAGAAGGAAGAAGGGTGTAATAGATATGATGGGCACAGGGGTGTCCTGTCAGATGGCTGGTTTTGAACGACGTGAGCCAGATGAACCTTCTTTATGTGGACTGGATCTCTCCATGCAGCCTGATTGAAGCTGTGCATGAGTTGAAGGATAAATTAAATGTATGATTCAATTCAAGAATATATTAACGCAACAATAATGACGTGCTGAAAGACCAAATAACTTTTCTATAAAGAACTTGGTCTTGTAAAGAGCAGCTGCTACTAAACATGTCCATATCTCTGTCCATACAAATGAGCATATATGACTGTTCCAGCAGTAAACTTTGAGATAGCCGATTATCTTATGTACCAGGTTGTTTTTGTTTCATTTCTCAGTGAATTTTCAATCATTGCTAACTGTAAGTGTGAGTTTTCATTGTGTCGTATGAGTGGACAAGTTCAACATCAAAAACCATTATTTTATTCCCGTATCCCATGATGGTTCAGGAAAACTACATGCTTTCCACCAACAGTTCTCGTGTTCAACAGCTGATAGGCTCAAATTGTCATGATTAATGACATTATGCAAAGGACCAAAATGTCGTCAGTCATACGATAATACCATCCTGAGCTGCTACGGTACCATGAAATTCTGAACTTCTTACTGGATGACATATATTTTTAGTCTCTAGCCTCAACGCCAGAGTGAAAATGAGTTATGTCTGTCTTTTTGTGTTAAGTTTAGACACCCACATACATTCACTCAAACACAGAATAAGGTTCTCTTCTTTTTTTTTTTTAAGTCAGTGTTATGGCTTCAGTTCCAATTTATTAAACACTAATTCTACTTCTCATTTGCTGATCCGCCTTTTGATCTGTGGTGATAAAGTACTAATATTAATACTAGTACTAATACAACTGTTTGAAATATTTACAGATAATTTAACACAAGACTGAAGGCAGCAGCAGCACCGTCTAATATCAATACTAAATACATTTGAAATGTGTAGTCTTATTTTAGTCTCGCATTATGACTGGAATTAACTCGTGAGAAGAATTAACATTTTTTCAAGTGTGGCATGTGCAAATAATTGCATGGCATTGACATCTGTGGATTCAACAGCTTTTATTGGGCTGAGAGTTCAATTACTGAAAAGATGGTGATTTAAGGCTTACATTTTATGCTGAATCAAGTAAAATCTAGACTCAGTTCTTAATGCTTGGCCGATCTAAATGGTGTCTGCTAGTTAAACCAGACAAGACCTCCGTCATAGGAAGCATGTTGTTGTTTTACTATTTAAATCTGTCCCACTGTAACTTGGACAATTCGAAATATGACTTTACAGCTGACAAAGGACATGAAGCCATTATAGTTCTTTCCTCTTTTTTTCCCGGTGACAAGTACTGGTGAGACACACACACACACACACACACACACACACACACACACACACACACACACACACACACACACACACACACACACACACACACCAGATTGGGAAGGCAGGAGAGCAGGCGAGCTAAGCCTTAGCATTCCCAGCACGGCACAATTAAGACTGAGTGCTAACAGACACTTCCAGTTTAACCACATTACTCTTAAAAAATGTTACACAAACCAGAGACATCTCTGACAGCGCAACATTATCCCCCCAGTTACAATTAATTACCCACACGTCCTCCCCATGCATCGCATTTACATATCTTAACAAAGGCAGGAGGAACTGCCAGGAGGGAAACTACAGGTTAGTTAGGCTTGCCAGAGAGCATGTTTTTGTGTGTGTCTGTGCTCAAGTTTGGGTGTGTAAGACTCATGCTGAGATGTGACTGATAAAGAAAACAAATGAATGCAGATCAGTTTTTGATACCTTGATAAGGCAGGTAGATAACGTGTTTTTTGCTCCAGAACTTCAGCTTTGCGTTCCCTTTTGTCGCTCCATCCTGACTGAGGCCGATGCCCACTACATGTGCATCTGCAGGTGCTTTTGCAAATGCGTGTAGGCATTTAAGGGCTCCTGCCAACGGGATTTGTCTTTATGTGTGTTTTAGTTTTCTTTCTCCTATCCTCTCCATTATTTTTACCTCTTGTTTCCCTCTGTCTCTCATTTATAATGGGGAGAGGGAGGCTGGAGATAAAAGAGGCGAGCGGGGAGACAGAGTGAGCGGTCACACTGTGTGATGCTATCTGCTATCCACAACGCATTGCAAGTGGACGCCTGACATGTTCTATACATCTTTCCACTCTGGTGCTCATTAAACAAATGCCCGTTGATATATAGACCTCAAGAAAAAAAAATGTACCTCTGTGGGCTGGGGACTTGCTCTCTCTCAGTCCATACTTGCTCTGTGATCTCTTGGGCACATGTAAAAAAAAAACAAAAAACCAACAAACACTGCCATACAGCCTGTGTCTTTACACACAGTCACATAAAATCCAAAAACAGAGATAACAAATGTATCCATGAACATACTCATCATGTACACACTTATTTTCTCCCACTGGACAATGGGGGCCGAGTTTGCTGCTATGTCCTCTGCATGAATGTCTCCCTATAACATCCACTTGAAAACAACGAAGCAGAAATAATCCCTTTATTAGACTCACACACACACACAACTACAACCTATTTATAACAACAAAACAAGGATTTTAAAGGTAAACCCTATAGTTGTGTTTCCATTACCCCTAGATTTACACAAAACCCAAATATAGAAAAAAAAGGCAATAAGGCGATAAGATATTCCAGTTTATTGAAAAAGTGTAATTTGTGCATTTCCACGTGTCTGGCAGCGCTGGATCTGATGTTGTCGGTCAATCTAAAGTCACCTAATTGTAGTTTCCAGCTGTTTTTGGCCTCATTAGCAAGAATATAGTTGTGTTATAACACTACTTAATCATTATGTATTACTGCTTCCATAACAGCTTTGCATCTGAATGACCATTTAGTTTTAGCCAAAGTGGACATCTGAGGAGGACTCCACTGATGAGATCCAGTCATAAAATAATCAGCCTGCATTTTATTGATGAGCTTCAAAGCTTCTAGGAGAATGTCCTTTAGACGGATGAGACAAAACTGGAACTTTTGAGTCACATCGATTCTATGTTCATAGATGGAAAAATGAAGCATTCAAAGAAAAGAGGACAGTAGCTACTATGAAGCATGGAGGATGCTTGGTTATGTTCTGGAGCTGTTTCGCTTCATCTGAGACAGCAACTACAAAGTTAGCTAGGAAGCACTCACATTGAAATATGCCCTTTACTCTAGATGTGAAGAAAGATGACAATATCGTTATTAGCAAAAATAAATTGAATCTAGGTACCACGGTTCTTTCAGGACTGTGTATCTGCAAATGCCTTTCCCGCTCCATTGGGTTAACAGGGATGAATCCACAAGAAGGCAGCTTCAAAGCTCAATACTCCACACTGCTTCAGATGCATCATAGGAAAATACACTTATGATGTTGTTGTGCCGACATTGAACAGATCTATTAATCTTATAGAGTAAGAGTATCAATCAAGTGATGGCCACCATTATTGATAATGGATCAAACTTTGAAAAGGAGTTTTGTTTCTAGAAAAGAATTCACAATTTACCGGCCTGTTGATTCTGAACACAAGGAACACTGAAGATGAGGATGTAGCATTTACACACACGGTTGAACGGTTTACAGACATGAATGTGACACTGATTTTTCCTGCTTTCTGCTTTCTAATAACATCCATACACTTTGATTCAGTGCAATTAACCTTTATTTATATAGCGCCAATTCAGCCCTAAGGTCATCTCAAGGCACTTTACACATACTCCAATACAGTCCAAACAAAGTTCACTTCACTTCAGTCATATTCCAGTTCAGTGCTAGATGACAGGACAGGGAGACCAAAAGCCTCATGAAAGGGCCACTCTAGTCCCATAGGAGCATAACTAAAGATCCAATGGTCCAGTAGTTGCGGCACCCAAGTAAGCCCTAACTGTAAGTTATATCAAAAAGGAAAGTTTTAAGCCTAATCTTCAAAGGTAGAGAGGGGTGGTGTGTCCCAAAGACACTATGTGGGAGCTGGTTTAAGCAGAGTGGGGCCTTATAATAGAAGGCTCTTCTTCCCTTTCTACTGGTAACTCTAGGAACTACAAGTAATAATGGTCATCTGGAACTATGAGTTTTTAACGGTAAGAAGGAAACATTAGTTTAGTTAAAAGCTTCATATGTAAAAGGAAGAAGTTTGATTATCTGCTAGATTTAACAGGAAGTAAATGAAGGGAAGCTAGGATTGGAGAAATATCTCTCGTGCTCATCAGAACTCTTCCTATAGCCCTTTGGATCAGCTGAAGGCTGAAGTAATTTTTTAAGAAATCCAATTAATGACACAGTCTTTTATCGATGGCCGAATGACAGAAGCTCCTATCTGCAAAATAAAAATTGTTCATGAAAACAAGATTTTATTTTGTTCTCTCAGCATTTTACAGTAAGGAGGTTTTGTGTTTCGGCCATTGTTATGGACGTCTATAAATCCTTATGCATCATCCCCCTACTCATAACCTCTGCCTCTCCTAACTACCTGAGAACCAGAAAGGCAAACGCTCGACCGAGCAAACTGCCTGGGTGTCAAACACCAAAACAACCAGAAGAACAGACTCACTTTTGCAGAGATGCATATTCACGGTAACACTTCTTCTGAAGTTATTTGATGTTGTGACAGACATTTAAACCTTTATTTATTGCACAGCAAGACACATATTTTGGTTATTTTAGCACTGACCTCAAAGTTATGCAGAGTTAACAAGCATAAGGTGTTTTTAGATCGGGTCCCGCTAATACCGCTGTATGATTAACATGTGTTTAACGAATGTTGGCAATATAAACACAAGGAGTGTTATTTGTCACCTCAGGCCCGAAGGGGAGTTGAGGGGAGGGAAGGCGAGTCGGATCTGTGTAGAATGACGTATTATCCCGACATCAGTAAGATTTATACGCCGTCAGACAGGTGTAGTTTTCAAAACGGATGAACATCGGGATGAGCGTTTTTCGGCTGGGTTTTCCTTTTTGCAAAGCTCTGGTTTGTCATTTTTGTGGTCAGTTGTTGAAACAACATCCTTTGTGGCTCTGGACATAGGGCAGTTCATGGCCTCTCGGCTGCGAGGCTGAGCAGCTCGCAGATCTCCTTGTCTCCCCAGTTACTCATCTTGCAAATACAGGTTCTACCTGTGCTGCTGCTGTCGTTACTATCATCAACTGTTTCCTTATTTTATAAAATAATACAATTTCCCTGTTTGTTGTACATAGGTTACGTGATCAACAAACCCCTCCCGTGTTAGTTCTGTTGACATTAGACCTGACCCGCAATTAAGACTACCCTCGGGGGTGAGTTATTCGCGGGGCAGCTCGACACACCACCAGGCGTCAGCCATTGTAAAAGGGGCAAAGCACACGCTAGATCCGCACGTAGAATGCGGGGTATTCGATTGTCGTCATGCGTAAGGCTCTGGACTGTGTATAGTCTGTTATAACTCCGGCGGACATTCATCAGTGAAATATTTACGACTCGGCAGAGCGTACCGTGGATCCAAGCAGTTAACGACACGCCTAAACCCCATGTCTTCTACAACAGAAAGCTGCTGATGAGCAAGGCATATGAATCCATTACCTTACAATGTAGTTATTTATTAGGGCCCGAGCACTGACAGTGCGAAGGCCCTATTGTATCTGTAGGAGTTTTTGTTTTTATCCTCGTTTTTCTTCCGACGAAATGAGGACCCTTTTGCCTCCCTAAACGTGCCCCAAAAGTCACCAAATTTTGCACGCAAGCCAGGCCTGGCGAAAAATGTGATATTTAATGGTTTGCATTAATTGGCGTGGCCTAATGGCTCAACAACGCCCCCTAGAAAACTTTGTGCCTCAAGCCCCACAATACGTTTTGACGTACATGCACGAAAATCGGTACACACCTGTATCATGTCACAACTTAAAGAAAAGTCTCTTGGCGCCATGGCCGAAACCGAACAGGAAGTCGGCCATTTTGAATTAATCATGTAATTTTGGCGCAATTTATGCCATTTCTTCGCCCGTTAATGCGGCCCGAACCGTAACGTGCACCCAGGTGTGTTATACATCAAAATGTGCGTCTCGATCCTGCGACAATGCACATTACTTTTCTCAGTCAAAAGCGTTACTGTGGCGACGATAGACGCCAAAAAGCGCGCCCCCCTTCATCTGATTGGTCCATTTTTGATAGTCCCTACTTTCTGCCATAACTTTTGAATGGTTTGACATACAGAGTCATGGGTGGTGTCATCTGCCTCGGTTTTGACTCCTTCACCTTAATTGGTGCAGATTAGCCCCGCCCCTTCTTCTGATTGGTCGATATTTGATAGTTCATATTTTCTGCCATAACTTTTGATTGGTTTGATATAGACAGTCGTGAGTGGTGTCATCGGACTTAGTTTTGAGTCCTTATTATTATTGCACGCGTGAGGGCCTGTACATTGCTGCCTGCAGCTTTAATTTTTCTTGCTGTTGCTGCTGTTGTTTATAGGTCTCTTTTACTTTCAGCTGAGTTAGTGCCCTTCCTGCACGCTCCTTTTCTTTCTTGGCGCTAGCGTAAGCCAACTTTGAAAACTCAATATATTCCTTGATGTGAGAAACTTTCAAATGTCATTATTTAATGTCATTATCAGCTTCGTTGTTTTGAAATTCTTTTGTAACATTCCTCCTCGGGGTATCTCCTTTGGACCTTGCAAACTGTCTGTTGTCCTATTCGGACATTGTAAAACTGTAAGACTGTCACGCCCCCTTAAGAGACCTCTGTCTGAGATGTGGAAATGCATGCGATGGCTACAGTTTGTTGTCGTAAACGTCATCGAATCGGCCTGCTCTGAACTATTATTTTGAGAACTCCGATCAAAACGGGTAGGGGCATTATCGGCCGATACCGATCGGTTGCCGATCGATCGGTGCATCTCTAAGCAAGAGCTGGAGAGAGTGTCTGCAATATTAGTGATATAACATGGATACAGAGGGCAATATAAGTCCTCCAGAGTAACAGCTGAAAATGTTTTATTTGTTTGTTTTTTAACATGTTAAAGATTATAGCACCGTCTGTGTCACTGTATACAAGCTACATCATACAGGTGTTTTACACTGCAATTATAGTGTTCCTATTATAAAGTTGTCTTCAAGTTGGGGGAAAAGGCAGTTCCTCTCTACACCTGTTCCGCTGTGAGAGGAAACACTGAAGCTGCAGCTTCAGCACAAATCATGATGCTGAAGTGAACCTTCAGCAGAGCTTTTTTCCTGTTTATGTGAGCATGCATCGTGAAAAAAAGCCACCAAGGTGCTGCACCAAATCATGCTGAGGAAACCCGCGAGAGTGAAAGTTTTCACAGCACTGTTATTTATATATTTTATGAGGCAATCTGCTGGAGTCGACTCAAAAGTAGATCATGTTTCAAATTAAGATCCTTGCAGTTCAAACTAGCTCTGCTGGACATAAATATATAAGTGTTTCTAGGACCAACTTGGAAAGATTGCTTTTGCCAACCGTTGTGGAGAATCAGAAGGGTGCTCAACAAGACGCATGACTTGCCGTGAGATTAATGGAAAGAAAAGTGCACATCTGAAATGCAAAGACCCACCACAAAATTACAGTGAATGAAACTAGAGGTCCATAGAACTTGTCTAAGTAGTCATCTACCTATACTGGGAGCACTGATTATAAACATTTTTTTATAGTGCTCGTTAGCAAAACACCTTTGGTCAACTTTGGTTATTATCACATAATGTTTTTCACCCTGTCATCACTTAGTTAACAAATTTGAAACCAACCATCAAAGTCCGTGGGCAGTACTACACACTCCCATGAGTCATTTGCTTGGAGGGTCACCCCTTAGCAGTGATAACTGAACTAATTGCTTCCTGTATGACTTCATTAGTCACTTAAATTGTTGGAATTGTGTCTTATTCTTCTTTGCAGCATTGCTTCGATGCATTCGGGTTTTTGAACATTCAATTGTCAAGATTGTCAGGTCCCTCTGCAGCATTTCAGTTGGCCTGAGGTCTGGATTTTGAGTAGGCCGTTCCAAAATTTGGATTATTTTATTTTTCACTAATGCTTCTGTATATTTGCTGGTGTATTTGAGATCATTGCCGTGTGTCACCAAGTTTTAGCCGTTTCCCTTGACAATGCTTTGGTATACAGAGGAGATTGTTTTAACATCAATGAAGTCAAAGCGCTCCTGTAGATACAAACAGCCAAATCATCCACCTGCTTTGGTTTCACCTGTCTGTTGTTCCAGAAGTCTTGTAGTTGGTCAAATGAAACCTCAGCTGTGCTTCTCCTCCTGGCAGCTTTTCATGAACGATTCATTGAGAACTGGCCAACTGTTCCACAGAACTGTTTGATTTGAATTTTTTTTTAAATATGAATGTAAAAGTGATTGACAAAATAGATTATGGCTGTTTCCAGCAGAAATAAAACTAAAATGGCACTCTTGATTTCCTACCTATTCTTGCATTTGCTGCTTCCTGGACACGTGGGAGTAGGTACATATGCCTCGACCCAGTTTGCCCTTGCATGCAGTTGTTCACTGGCTGGTTGCGCTCATTAAAGTTTGCTAATGCACTTGTAAAACAGTCATTGGTAACAATACATCACTGCATGTGGCAGAAGCAAGGTGTGTAGGGGGTGGGGACAGGCGTCTGGGTGGGGTGCAGTTGTGAGGGAGGGAAAAAGGGAAAAGAGGGATGGGTTGACACAAACAGGCAGAGGAAAGAAAGAGGGCATATGAAAGAGAGAGTGTGTGAGAGAGAGAGAGAGAGAGGGAGAGAGAGAAAAAGGGAGAGAGGGAGAAAGAGAGGAAGAGAGCGAGGTGGTATCGGGTGGAGGTGGATGCTGGTCAGTGGAGATGTCGGTGGCCCATTAATCTTGGCCTCTTCCTGCCTAGTTATTGTGTATTTCTTTTGGCCAGAGATTGATTGTAGCAGGAGAAGATGAATTTGCCTGTGGACCCTCTTTTCTCTCTTACACGCTTTTGTTTTTTTTTTCTAACTTCAGATGCTCAGCCAAGGTGATAATGCTCTCTGTCTGCCTTCCCTCTCCTGTGTCCCCCCCCCCCCCCTCCCCCAGCCATCCCCCCGCCCCGTTCTCCTGCGTTTTGCCCTTTCATTTATTTTAGATTACAATCATCAGCTATTGCAAGTTGTAGAAAATGTGTTTGTACGGACAAAAGAAAATGGAGATCAAGGGTCTGGATGTCACCGCCTGAGGCGTATACACAGTGACCCAGCTGGACCCAGTCTTAACGCGGGGGGATCTCCATGCAGTCACACGTACACACTGGACTTTCCAATCCTTTGTATAACTTATTCCTTTGTTTCACAGTCCAGCAGGTAAAGCTGGACAAGTAATTATGTTCATGTGCAAGGTAATTTGTGTGTGCGGGGGTACTCTCACACATCTAGCAGTGTGCACGAGTCACCGTTTAGGACATAAATCATACCTGATATCATATACACCATCACAACAGTGCACATACAGCAGTATACTGCCCAAACGTACATTTGTATGTTCTTATATTTTCTGTTGCTCTATCTGGTACTGAATCCTGTTCTTAGGCTTTTCTCCACTAATATTGTAGCCCTAATCTACTTGATCCTTAATGATTTAAAAAAAACAACGTAACTTTATAAAGTGACATACTATTTAATATCCTGATGTGCAGAAGAGGGGATGAGAAGTTCAGAAGTTTACTTCACGCTGTTCCATCAGTCATCAGCATGACGTCTGGACACAAGCTTTCTCATGGACATGCACACATTATCACTAAAAAGACAGGTTTGCTTTTGTTAAGTACCCTAATTAAGGAAAATTAATTAAACTTGACTGAACTGGTTAGTATCTAAAATCATCTCACTTTAGGATACCAACCATTTTTTGCGCAAAGTGATTCTCCGAATGGAGTAAATCATTCATCCATTTTTGGCGTTCCATGCATGTGATGCGTCTGTTCACTGGTGCATGTGTTACTATCGTCACAGTGCCAGATATGCAGCAGAGTATTCCCTGGACTGAATCCTAGTTAACCCCATGACTTTAGCACGGCCCGACATATTGCCCCAGATCATAGGGATGCCCCGGCTGCACACACGTGTACACGCTCCCACACATACAGATCATGAGGATCATCCCTCCCTCGACAACTTTCATGTTCCCAGACTGGTTTTACAAAACAAACAAGGAGTGAGTGTATGGCAACAATACACGGTAGAAACATTGAAACTTTGTGGATTCAAGAATGTCATAGATACTGTAGCTGTCTCCTGTCAGGAATAACAGCACTGACTCAAACTGAGTCATCAGGGATAAAAGTTCTGGTGAGAGCAAGTAGCCAACAAGCTAAAAGACACTAAATGAGATTCAGAGTTCCTTTGTGACAATGGAAACGTCTCATAGAAGGATACCATCATACACTGGTGGCTTTGAAAGTGCTCCTGCAGTGATAGTAGTATATAGTGAGCCAACGTTTGGACCTAAAGAACGTATCTGGAGAGCCCAGTAGCAGACTCTTAATGGCTATACAGCGGGTTCAGACATGCAGGAAAGCAGAAACTAATCAAGACTTTTTTTTTGTGGTTGAATACAAACTTTGTGGCATTGGAAAAAGCAAACGTTGCTGGTGAAACCATGCCAAAGAATCAAAGAAAAATCTAACAAAAGTAAAACTCCAAAGAAAGGCAGACTACCGAATGTGTGCAGAAAACAGCAAGACAAGACCAAAGGGAAGTGGAAAATGATGCATCATCACAATGGTAGGGATGGTAGGGATGGCTATTATCAATGAAACCCCCATCCCAGTCATCCATTCAATGGAATTCAGTTCAGCTTTATTTATGTTGGGCAAATCATGACAAAAGTCATCTCAAAGCATTTCAAGAATACAATTGAACATTTCCAAATTCGTCTAATGATTACAAAGCCCATTAAGTAAAAAAAAAAGAAGCTTGGCTTAGGAAAGGACTTCAGTTTTAACATACCAAGGAGTCAGATGAATGTTTAGGCGCAAGTGGGATGTTCTTTCTGTGCCAAAATGCTTTCATTCTCAAGCATACCAACACAAACCAGCATACCAACAAAACTTTGAAAGTCACATATGTTGGGAGGATACACACATACCTCCACTATTTTTCCTCTCCTGACATTATGGGTGTGTACGCTTGTGTGTGAGAACGCCATTGACCTTTCTGCAACGTTGCCCCGTATTCACTGGTTGTCAGCACAGTCTCTGTCCCGGGCCATCCGTCTCTGCCACCAGTCAGTCCTCCAACCAATCCTCCGCCGGCCCATTAATACCAGCACACAGACACACATGGATGTGCACAGTGTTACACGTGTAGCACACATGCTCATGTGAGCGTGCACGCCGCACGTGCTCACCTGCTCATGCAGCCTCAGAGACACAGAAGCAATCCTCTATTGTCCCATTAGCCTGGGATAAGGTGCTCTGCACTGCTTTGAGCCCAGGCTCAGCCCGGCTCGCCTGGGGGATCATTAAGGCCCGGCAGTGCACACTTGCACACTCTCTCACACATACACACACACGCATTTACACAAGTACAGCAGAGCTGCGTTAACGTGCTGAAGGATTCCAGGTGGCCTGTTGTTATTTATAACAAAAGAAACAACACAGCAGAACCGTCTGACATCAGGCCCGTGTGGACCTGTGTGTACCTGGGCATTGTTTTTTATACTCAATCCACTGTATGTGAGCGTGAAAGGGAAGGAGATCACTGAAGGACAGCTCAAAGTGTCTGTCCACTGTCAACCCCCATACCTGGCCCCTAGACAGTGGTCTACCAGGACCACTAGACCAGATGTTGGCTCCAGAGCAACAGCAAGATTGATTGGTTTAATTGCCAACACTTTACTCCACACTGTCTGTATGCCTAATGTCACATTTTAAAGGATGTTTGCTCCTTTTTTTATGTCCAGATGTTTTTTTTCTCCCTGTGGCTGAAAAATGCATCATGTTTTCTGATCAATGAGGTGTGTAAAGATGTGTATGTACAGTTTATCCCGACATCTGTTTAACATCTCCCTGTGAAAAAATCGCTTTTAAAGTCTTCCAGTATTGGCCTCCTTACTTTGCAGCCTTCCTTTGAGTTCTGTTTATCAGCTTTGGTTTTGTTCCTCCATCAAAACTCTTGACATACAATGTTGAATTTCAGGTTAATAGAGGCCGGGACGAAATACAAATATTTAAATCCCAACATCTACCCTGGGTTGTTGCATTAATACACATAGACCAAGCGCCAACCATCTAATTCCGGGGTGGATACTCATGCAGAATTAACATTTGTTGCAGTTCCTCGACTTCCCACTAGAGGCGGCTCCAAAAATGAGTCAATCTCCATTGACCTCCATGTTATATGTCCAAGTCAGCAGAAATAAACATATTTATTCTTTTAGTCTTTAGTCTTAATCGTTTGATTTCACATCCATGACAACTCTGAGGGGGGTGAGCTTGTTTATACCACACCAGGAGAGTTGCGAGTCCTTATCACTTCCTCATCCGTAATCGTCATGCTATCTCGATTAGCGAAGCAACCACCTGTTTGTATTAACGCAGCATTGGCTAAATGGAACTGTTATTTTTTATTTCTGTCAACATTTTAAATAGTATACACCCCTGTAAACGTCCAACGGCAACTCTGCAGATATTTTGGTGTGGATAGGGGGAAAGAGGTGGGAGCTTAGCGCACTTTGATTGACATACAGTGGGTGCAATCCCGTCGGCTTCCTCAGCAACATAGCTGTTTTCTGTAAGAAAGAAAAATGGGCTTCGAAACCGCTTTTCAGAAACCAATGGGTCACATGACCTGATGCTTCTGATGCCTGATCTCTGAAGTGTGTTCTGGGCATCTGAGTGTGGCATTGCAAGAAATCTAAGTCTTAAGTATTCACACCACTTCCAATGGCTTTTTACAATGCTGTGCAGAAGCAGCTCTGTTCTTAGGGACTCCTGGTTTGAGGTTTATGGTTTCAGAAGATGGATGCAGAGCCCACAGCGAAGTCTACTTTAGTCATCTGCACTACTGTGAGCTTTAATGTGTATCCAAGGGTGTGCCTGCATCTGTCTGCAGTCAACCCTCCAACCACCTAGGAAGGAAAAGTTAATGGATGTAACTTTGCTTCTCTTAGTAAGTTGGAGTTGATTAAATGTTTAACATGAGCAACTTTTACTTAAGTGACTGCAACAAAGAAAAGATGCCAGACTTCGGTGATGGTGTATATGACTGTTGAACCGAGTCCATACAGAGACTGGCAGCTTTAAAGGAATGAAACAGAAAATGCAGGCCGAATACTGGTTATTACAATGGGATTATGTTTGAACTAGATAGTTATAGACCTTTACTTTTAACACAGTGATATGTTTGAATAGAACAGCATGGCATGTAAATACAGCATCGTGATGAAGTGGACAGCTGTTCCCATCTGTAATCACGTGTCAGTGCGTGTTATATTTTGGAGGCGAAGTAGTGGGAATTATGATAAAGAGAAAATAATTAAACTCCAAGTAGCCAAGTAATCACCATCCATCAACACCATCTCCATTTTTAGAGGCTCAAAAGTATTTGGACAGTTGACTGAAAAGAAGTTAATTGTCAGGTCTCAGGTTCAGGTCAGGTGTGCTGGATCAGGTGTGTCAAGTCAGGTGCTGTTCATTCCCTCATCACTTTATAACAAAGCAGCTGTTTGACTGGAGCTACTATGGCAGGTTCATATAGGCAAAAATAGATAGCTAGGGAAAGGTTTTGCTAAAATCTGCACAATTGAATCAATGTGCATAGTCATTTATTTAGAATGTAATGCATAAAGGTTTTATATTTCATTTTATGATTATTGTATGTTGATTATATGATAGTTGAACATATTTTCAGTTCATCCAGGCTTCAAATATCCAAATATTGTTGTAGAATAGGTCTGTGTACGTGCATATTTGCATCCATGTACCTCCATCATTCTTGTTGAATTCAGCTCCTTGTGCCTCTTTCAACAACCTGACTGACCCTCTTTCCTTGCACAACTGCTCTTCTTCATGTTTCTCCATCTGCTCGTCCATATCGACGTTGTCGTCCATACAACAAAGATGGCTGATATTTCTGCATGTTTGGCACCAAAGATCTATTTTTTTCTACGAAAGCTTTTGTACTTTACCATGACATTTGGGTCCATTTGAAACCAAGACATAAAGAAGGATGCTGCAAAACACTTATTGCTCTGCCTGTACTGGAACATGGTTGGTGCTAGTAGAGAGGATAAAAACCTGCATGGTGGGCCACTACCAACTGCAGATATACTGGCCCCCAAACTGTGTCAGTCAACTGGGAAAATCCCAAGTAACTGCCAATCCAGCTTCGGCTGCAAGGAATCTGGAGGATATCCAAGCATAAGCATTGATCACCTTTCAGTCATTTTAAACTGATTGCTTCTCAGCATAACTCTGAGGAGGCCCCGAGACCCCCTTCAAAGGCAACCGTCCTCACTCACACACAGATATGCACGTCTGGTGAGAAGAAGAGAGAGGGAGCAATAGATAATGAAAAGAGGGGAGGGGGGCACGAAGCGGACAATTAATTGTGTGGGCAGTTGTTGAGTAAGAAAGACTGAGAGAGAGTAAGAGACAGAAAAGAGGAAGGGGAGACAGAATAATAAAGTGTCAGTGGTAGACATTAATCTCCCTCACACTGCAGGCGTGCCAGTGGTGGCTGGCTGGTGACTAATGCCACGTTTTACATACAGTGTTCACTGACAAGGGCTTCCTCACCAGGAAGTAACAAATGACCGATTTCAGTGCGGTTGTGGTTTGAAGACTGGCACTTGGTGGAAAAGGGAAGGAACGAAAAGTAACAGTTTTACTGCGTGAGTTTGAAAATCACTGATATTCATGCAATGCACCAGTCGAAGGTTTGGATAGACACCTGTTGTGCCAACACCTCTTTCACTTGATGCATCGTTATGTATCAAGTTATACATCTGAGATCGGAATTGTAGCCAAAAAGCTTGAAAGCATTTAAATCTAGTCAAAATGAATGAAGCTTTAGCTACCAAGGTTTAAAGGTTAACCAGTAAATCCATATGCTTGTGCAAGATGTTCATGGAAAGAATTGTTCTGATAGGTACTTCTGTCTTATCTGCAGTAAGATTTGTGCTATCCATTTGCCTTATATATTTTTTTGTCACCATACTGCTATCATCCTTGATACTGTATCTTTTTTTGTAAGTTAATACTTTTACTTTACTTTTCCAAAAGTGGAAAATAAACGGGAACATTTTTCAGTTTTGCTGATTAGTTTTTGATCATTGAAACGATACATAACTTGATGCACATGGGAAGTTAAAGCTGGCGAGCAGTTGAATCTAGTTAAGATCAAATCAGCCTTGTAGCCCTCCTCTATGTGCATTTATTGCGGCCACACCAACTCTTTGTTTCCAGAGTTACACTTCATTTTTGTTCAGTCCATATTATGAGTCTCATATCAACGTAGGCCGACATCGTCTTTGCCGCTTGTATTCATGGTGAGTTTCAGCCCACAGTTCAGCTGTCTCGCCCTCACATACTGCTCATGGTTCAACGTGGATGAGCAGCTGACATGAGGCATTTGCTCACAATCACAGTGAGGATATAGATATGGGAGGTTTCCAACTGTGTTAGTGTTTGCAAATACAGTATATCAGTATTTTCTCACTTCTTATCAGTTCTAAAAATGACTACAAAAGTCTTCCATCAAGGCAGCGTAAGAGGTGAAGAACTGTATATAAAACTCCATGGGTATTTAATTAAACATTATGGAGAGATGGAATATGTGGAAATTAGGAATTTAGTCAATTTTGGTGCACATCAGGGTTGGTTGTTGTTAAATTTGTGGAAAACACAATGAGCTTTGGAGGATAGATTTGGTCCCTGTGTGCTCATTTCACAAGATGTTTTGACTTTCACTTACGATGACTGGCAGATAGCATTAGTTTATCCCTTTAATATTTCTTAAATTTCATTGTTCTTACTTCACCGTCGTCCTCTCATTTACTTTAGCGTCCCCTCCAAAGGATACAAACATTCATAGGAGTCATCAAATAGCTCTTTATAATTCAACTGCTGCCAAACCAGAAATGAAGAGTTTCTTTGCTGAACTCAGAGTGACTCTATGAATTGTTGTTTTCTTTGGTGGAGCAAGTAGAGGGGAGGAAATGAAAGGAGAGTCTTGGTCCTGACACATGCCCTCCGAGATGCAAACACACACACACACACACACACACACACACACACACACACACACACACCGCTCAGCTCCCAGTACAGTTCAAATAAACCTGCTTTAACTTCAGACGTTCAGGAATTCAGAGTTGTGCAGATGAGCGGTATTAGTTATTTCTTCATCACTTCACCAGATTAAGGCCTTCAGAGGAACAGTAGCTTTTGAACCCGCAACATGTGGTCAAAGGACAACCGGGGACAGAGAAAACCACATGGAAATGATGTCCTGAGACAAAAAAAGGGTTAAAATATATATTAATTAAATAGGAGAGGGAGCAAAACAGAGACAAATAACCCATACTTTATAATAATTCATATCATAATTCAAAATGCATAAAAAGCATAATTAACTATCTTGCAGTGCCTTATTTTCTAATTTACATTAAAAAGTAGAGATGTAAAACTTTTAGATAACTTATCAGTCATACGTCATTAAAAGCGCAAATGTTCCTGATTCCATGATTTGATTTGATGCTGCTTCTTTCAGCAGTTTTGATCCGTTGGCCGGATGAAGCAGACATTTATACTGTAGCTCTTGGTGTACAAGCCCGGCAACAAACATGTTGCCATGTTCCATTACCTTTAAATCCAAAGTAGGACTGGTAGGAGTAACTCATGCCATGAAATGTAGCTGAACTTCACCTGCTTAAAACCCTTTGAACCTGAAGCCTTACAAGTTATGCTTGTACCTGCATCCTCTTATTAAAGTCCCCAGATTTGGAGGGTTTTGAGGGTTAAATGGGTGATTCAACATTGGTTTATGGTTAGCATCAGGTTTGGTTTTAGATAAAGCTACAATAAACATCAACACCTGGTTTAGACACCTCTAGTCATTCAACAATTTACACCATTTTCACTTTTCTACATTAACATACTATACGCTTGCACTTATAAACTTCAATTAAAAGAAAAAGGAAAACATAAAACAATCTGGTTTTTTTTTTCCTTTTAGGTTCACTTTCTTCTGGTTAAAAACAAACTTTTAAAAAACAAGATTTCTCCTAACCCAGATATTTAAAACTTAAAGCTACAATAGTACTCACAGAATTGGTGATTTGCCCAGTAACTACTATTACATTTTAATTTTTGCAGTCAGCACAGTTGTAATAGCTGTAGTCTCAAAGGGGATTTCTGCAGACGGGCTTGGACACATGAATTGCAGAATCAGGTGAGTAGTGGTTTTAGGGTGAAGGAAATGGATGTTAGTCAATATCGTGTTCTCTGAGGGGAAGGAAACATGACTGAGTATGTGTGGTTGCTTGTGAGCTGTGACTACCGTGGGTGAATGCGTACACTGATGCTCCTCTGTGGTTTTGTGGGTTGTCAATTGATTTCTTGAATTGATCAATAGCATTTTACCCCTTTAACTACCTTCCATATCATCTGTTATAACAGACAGCATACAGATTTGTGTCTCTGTGGGTGTTTGTTTTCTGTTTGCTCATAAAATACATGTATAAATCAGCTAACAGGACGAAAAGCTTGAAAAATACATGAAACCGAAGATTCACAAGTAGATGATACCTCTGCATCTCTGTAGCAAATGAGTCATGGCTGCCATGCTGAAATTATCTTCCTTGCTGAAGTAGCAAATATAAGTGTATTTCAGATCGAGGGGATCACTTAGCAACCTGTATGCATATTTTTTGCTCTCAACACACTAAAGAGTGGTTGGTTTATCAGGCAGAGTTAGAGTAATGTGAGGTTAGGGTGGCATCACTCCCATGGGACTCGAGCGAGAGCTAAAATAAGATGATTTAGTGGTGTTTTGCGCCCACAGGACCTCTGCACTTTGTGTCATACAGTGACTCCTCTGCACGCCAGGATATTTGTGGGTAATTGTGTCATGCAAAAGGACTTTGATCTGAACCAAACCAGCAAATCTACATCAGCATGGCTGCAAAAGTAAACAGTCAAAGTTTCATAAATATCCAGATGTCTAGTTGTCGGAAATACCCTGGTGAAAAAAAAAATTAAAAAAGAAATTCCTCAAGAAAAACTCCATAAACTGAAGCAATGTTGTAAACTAGAATGGTTCAAAATAAAGTCAGATAGGAATTATTGCTACTAAAGGGGACTACAAACTATTGAACCATGGGAGTACTGCACATTTTATTCTGTGTGATTGTGGATTAGTCTAAAACTGAGACCCATCCTGATCAGATGATATTTGCAAAAGTCTAAGAAAAACATAGCTACTAAGTTTGCACATGAGTAGACTTGCTGAGCATCTTCCACCACATCAGTCCAGAAATGCATTCCGTGACAGAACGTGGAAGAAGGGAGAAACATGTAGAGCATAGTACTGGTAATGCTGCTGTCTTAGTTTTATGATTTTTTTTTTTTCTTCTTTAGGGTGAATGGTGGGAAAGCAATATCCTCCAAGCCTTTTAATCATGGGATGACGGGCCTATGAGCTGTCTTGTGTGTGTGTGTGTGTGTGTGTGTGTGTGTGTGTGTGTGTGTGTCTGTGTAGTGGTCCCATTGATCAAATCCAGAGCTGGTGTGATGGGATAGAGGGACAAGGCTGGCCATGGACATAGCAACTCCCCGGCTCCCCGCCGTCCTCCTCAGCACCGCTCAGGCCAGCTTGGGGCCATTTGTCAAAGTTTTATCTGATTCCAGAGGTATTGGATCTATCAGTCATTGCACATGAGAGAGGAGATTGACCTACTCCACGGGTATTTTTCTAAATTAGATCCAGCTGATATTGAAGAGACATAACCTGCCACATAGGTGACAAAAGCATTGCGCAGCAGACCTAATTAATACCACATGTAGCACTGTAATGTGATTGCACGCAGGGGTTTGGGACAAAGGGGGTGGGCAGGTGAGATTTTGAGTTGTGTAAGACATGTTGAGGTGATGTCCCTGAAGTCTAAGTGGTTTCGTCCCCCTCCCCGGGTTTCAGATTGCCTTCCAGACTGACAAAGCACCTGCCAGACATTCATCAATGATCCCATCCATCTGTCCATCAGGTTGGCGGTCCACACTGCCATCAACAGGTGATACCTGGTACCCTGGTTGGCCGCCTGATAATGAAAGATAGGAAAACATCACACACTCTGTCACCCCGAGTTAAGGCTCATATTTATCCCACTTAAGACAAAGAATGCATCACATACATTGCCTCCTCTGCATGTAGTCCTTTCGTTTATCATGTTTCCTTTCACTCATATCATTGTTTTCCTTAATGTATTCAAATGCATCTTTTTAGATTTCATATAAGTAAAGTTTTGAAATGTTTTTGGCTGACTTTAGTAAAAATTGTGTGATTTTATTTCCTGTTAATAGTGTGGCGGTTGCAAACATTTGGCTAACTTCCAACTAAATTGCCTATGACTTTGTTTAGTTAGAAGGCAGACAGCAATGGTTAATTGCCACTTAATTAGCTGTTTTACCCAGCATGCTTTGACCCCTTTGGGACAAGTCTCTCATTAAAGGCAAACTATCTAAACTCATCAAGGATTGTGAGGAACATTTTGTGCTGAAAAGCACAATTATCAACATTTAGATGAATCTAATTTAGAATTTTTCCTTGTTTTTTTTTTTTTTAACTTCACAGCTAATTCTCAGAGGAACCACTGGTGGTCATTCTGGTTTTCGACCTTTCGAGTTTATTTTCTGTTTCACACATATGGGTAGAGGGTGCTTTATCTAAGTTTTTTTTCTTTGTATACTGAACAGAAGGGGATTGTTTTGATTGACGGTATTCATCATGTATGAAGCAGGTGAATCCAGCTTAGAGATCTTTAAAAGGATTTTCATGTACCCAGTCATTAGCATTTTTGTGGATAAATGTCACAATGAAATGCTTCACAACATAAAGCATTGCTGTTTTCTTAGAATTTCAAAGCTGATGTCATGGTGGTTTTTGTTTGTGATTATTGGTGATGCTCTGAAGCCCTAAAGGGCCCCCTCCGGTAACAGTTCACACCCAGTGAGCAACCATTGCTCTGCCTCAGCACCCTCCTGGCTATGTCAATATGCCCCCAAGTTTCTCCAACTAGCCAAAACACACAAAGATGCTGTTACACTTTCCTATCAATACGACCTGCACCCACTGACATTAATCTGATTGAGGTTTGCTGGCAGGAAGACAAGCTGTTTCCCCTGTAAACTTTTCTCTTGCATTATCAGTTACACTTCAAACTGGCAAGCCAAGACACCCTGGATGGGGAAACTTACAGTCAACGCTTTTAATTCGGCTCGGTTCAATGCTCCTCTCTCTCTTCCCTTGTCTGCCTGTGAATCAGTTCCCACTGACTAAGAGCAAAAAGGCAGAGATCTGCGGCTTCTACCATACAGATATTGGCAGTGTGTCATCAGAATGAATGAACCGCTCTTGCATCGCAGCTGCCAACTTGTCAGCTGCGAGCTGGGATGCATGACTGACACCCCCTGATTGGTCGATTTAATATAGAGAGATGGAGGGAAATAGATGGTTGCCTTCTTTCCATGAGCTCTGCTAGAGAGGGAGATGGAGGGAGAGGTGTAAGTCTATTTGTCGAAGACATGAAGCGCTAACTCTCTAGGTATGGCCCTGCATGCCTTGTTAAAGAGAAGGAGATTTTTTTCAAACAGAGACAGTTAACATGCAGTTTGTTATCGCTTCACTCTGCTTGTTCCCGACAAATCGAGCCAGACAGCCATCAGACGGTCTGGCAGAACAAGACATTTCAAAAACTGATGTTGGAACACAATATATGGAGGTTAAACTTCTGAACAAAGCCTGGAGGTGCTGGCTGATTGATTTGCAGAGAAAACCAGCCCTGTCAACAGAGTAACCTGCTAAATGCACGCACGCACGCACGCACGCACGCACGCACGCACGCACGCACGCACGCACGCACGCACGCACGCACGCACGCACACACACAAAAGAAAGTGGTGGGAACTTTCACAACTGTCATACTCCGATAAATATCTGGTATTTAACTTATCATTTTCGTTAAGTATAAAATGCCAGTTCATGGTGTAGTTAAAATTTACATAAATAACTATTTGATATAAGGGGGGGGCGTCAACGTATTACTGGTGGAGATGAGCAGGGACTAAGTGCGTCATCAGCGTGGAGTTTTTTCAGTGGTGGACTGTGAACTGTAGTTGGCCAACGTGTTCGGAGTGAGCGGGACTCTCCACCACTGCTTTGGCACTTTTCCACTAGTCTCGGCTCAGCCCGGCTCGGCTCGGCGCGGCTCGTCCCGGCTCCACACGTGTGTTTTTCCACAGCCAGGGGAGAAGTGGGCAGGTTGGGGTGAAGTTGCTGTGACGTACTCGATTGCGCAACACCTTTGTTTGTGTCGGCGCTGATGAGAAATCAGCTGGAGCCGGGAGCGGCTGAGAAAAAAACAGCCCGTCTACATCGCTTTTTTAATTTTTTCTCGACAGCCAACAGGTTTATGAACATCTGCACCTCAGAGTTGGATCACCAAACAGACGTTTGTGCTGTATAATAAAATCGCCGCGAGCCGCGAGTCGCCTCGCGCTGACTCCCGCTTCCTGATTCAAACGTATGACGGCCCCGCCCCCCGACCAATCGGTGGCGAGGAGGGTGGTGACGTCAAAAATAGTCCCTGCTCAGCCCGCTATAGAACCTCACTGGAATGGTTACAGAAAAAGGTATCGGCTTGGAGCGGCTCTACCCGTCTCAGCCCTAATGCAAAAGCGCAAAACGGGTAGAACCGAGCTGAAGTGATACTAATGCAAAAGGGGCACTTGTGTTTATGCTGAGCCCAAGTTCGGTTACGGTATCTAGAGGGAGCTAGGCTAAGCTACTGTCCGCTCTGAGGGGAGACGCCGCCTGCACGGACAGAGAAGAAATAGAACCAAAATCAAATCAAGTTTATTTCTATAGCCCTTTACAATAGGCAAAAGGTACCCGAAGTGCTTTACATGAAAGTCCTAAAACAATAGCCTACATAAAATGGATAATTAAAATAATAATAATAATAATAATAATAGAATAAGGCCAGCATGCTGGCTTAGTGGTTAGCACTGTTGCCTCACAGCAAGAAGGTTCCCGGTTCGACTCCCTGGCCAGGCAGGGTCTTTCTGTGTGGAGTTTGCATGTTCTCCCCGTGCTTGCGTGGGTTCCCTCCGGGTACTCCGGTTTCCTCCCACAGTCCAAAAACATGCATATTAGGTTAATTGGTTATTCTAAATTGCCCGTAGGTGTGAGTGTGTCTGGTTGTCTGTCTGTATATTAGTCCCTGCGATGGACTGGTGACCTGTCCAGGGTGAACCTCTGCCTCTCGCCTGAAATTAGCTGGGATAGGCTCCAGCAGACGCCCATAACCCTGCAAAAGAGGATTAGAAAATGGATGGATGGATGGATAATAGAATAATAAAATAACTGATAATTAAAAGCAAAGCTTAAAAATGGTTAATACAAAGTAATTTCAGTGACCATTGTGGGTTCTTCACTGTCGGTACCAACACATTTGTCCATGTGTGAATGTGAAACCAAACAAAACTTGGAGAGAAAAGGGAAATGTTCCTGCAGAACTTGGTTATCTCTGAATCAGAATCAACTTTGTCAGGTTTCTGCAAACAAACTGCAAACAAACAGCTAGCTTTGTATCAATAAAAGGTTCAATGAAAAAAATTTATAAAAATAAATCAATAAAGATGAAAAGCCACAGCAAAAATGTATAAAAATACTGGTACACTATATATAAGACAGAACTAATATTTACAGTCATGAAGATATTGCACACATATTTGATACTCTGTGATACTGAAAGTTCAGCAGAGCGTCCAGCCTGAGGGAAGAAGTTATCTCTGAGACGGATGGTTTTGGTGCTCAGCGCTCGTTAGTACCTTCAGTACCAGAAGGGAGACTTTTGAAAAGTTTGTGTGCAGGGTGTGAGGGGTCTGCAAGGATGTTCTTAGCCAGTTTCTACCCCGTCCCTGTAAATGTACTATTTTTGTTTACTATTTTTATTCATTTATGAGTGTCTGCTACTGGGGTGCAGAGGTTTAGTTGGCTGAGAGTATTCCCTGTTGGAGGTGGCCACCACTAAATCACCTGTGAGCTCAGGTCCTCTGGTGTGGGAGGAGTTGGAGCTGCTGCAGGTGTGCTGATGGAGAGCGACGCCCACCTCTACCGGAAGCCAACCAGAGGGAACCTCTCCCCCTACAAAGCTGCTGCTGGAGCAGTGCTCGTTGGCAGTCGTCTCACTCAAACCCATGTGTGAAGACGTGCTGTCCGTCCTAGAGGTTGTGTGAGCTTTGGGGCCAAATGTTTGGTTTCCCTCAGCCTTTCTGCCCTTAAGTTTGGTTCCTGCTAAATCTTGTTTGTTGAAGCACTTGTGAATGGAAGCAGTAGGATCAATACTAGATGGCTCCAACGCCTGACTATGTAAAAGCCTAATTTTTTTGGAGGATTGATTTAGAATAGTCAGTTTAGTATAGGTAATTTTGTTGTACTTTTGTTTTTGTTAAAGGTTAGGTTTAGTTGGTGGATTTATTATTTTAAGGTTAGGGTCCAGTTCTTATGCTTGTTTCTTTGGTTTACGTTGGAGTCATTTTCTTTATATAAACTTTAGTTCTTTGGATTTAATTTGTAAACTGCTTCCGATCACTATTGTAAATAATCACGTGCATCATTTTTTTTTTCAACCTGAACAAAAGAACCATTGGGTCAAAAATAAAACATATCTTTACTTGCAAAACATGCCTTTCATTTGCGGATTCTGTGATCCCTAGTAGCAGAGTACGTAATATGGGGGCTCGTCCGGGAAGGTTCCGCGGGCGTCTTAGTAAAGCATGCGCCCTAGCCAGAGAGTTTTTGAGTGATTCTCAAAAAGAGATGAAAGAGCACTATGATAAGGCCACTGTTGCGCGCTCTTTCTCTCCAGGAGACCAGGTGTTAGTGCTGCTGCCTATCCCTGGCTCCGCTTTGTCATCCCGTTTCTCTGGGCCACATGTGATCCTGGAGAAGATTAGCGACACTAATTATGTGATTGGCACTCCCGACAGAAGGCGTAAGAGCCGTGTCTGTCACGTGAACATGTTGAAACCATTCCATGTTAGAGAGGTAGGGTTATTAGCGACGGAGACTGTAACCACCTCTATTGGTTCTAATGTTCGGGGTGAATCTGATTCGCAGGTGCCAGAGGATGATGGGTTAAGGTTGCGTGCGTTTCCCACACAACATCCTCGGTTATGCAACTCGGAAATGATTGCCAAATTGCCAGATCACTTTAGTCACTTACTTCCCGAACACCGGAGTGATGTTGTCCAGCTAGTTGCCGATTTTCCTGTAATATTTGGGGATGTTCCTACTCGCACTACTGTGCTAGAGCATGATATTGACGTGGGGCGCGCCAGGCCTATTAAACAGCACGCGTATCGCGTCAATCCCACCAAACGAGCGCTCATGAAAAAAGAGGTGGAGTATTTGATCTCTAATGGTTTAGCGCGGTCGAGTTCGAGTCCGTGGAGCTCTCCCTGTCTATTACAGGCTAAATCAGACGGCAGCCCTAGGTTTTGTACTGATTACAGGAAGGTTAACGCAGTCACTGTGCAAGATTCTTATCCTCTCCCTAGAATGGAAGACTGTGTGGATAACTTGGGTTCTGCTGCATTTGTGACTAAGTTAGACTTGCTTAAGGGTTACTGGCAGGTGCCATTAACGCGCCGTGCTTCTGAAATATCTGCTTTTGTTACTCCTGATCATTTCATGCAGTATGACGTCATGGCCTTTGGTATGTGCAACGCACCGGCCACTTTTCAGAGGCTCGTTAACATTGTGTTGGAGGGGGTGCCCAACTGCAATGCTTATTTAGACGATTTAATTGTGTATTCTGGGGACTGGGCGGAGCACATTAAACTCCTCAGAATTGTGTTCGAGCGTTTAGCGAAAGCCTCTTTGACTCTGAATTTGGCTAAATGTGAGTTTGGTAAGGCTACAGTCACTTACCTAGGCAAAGAAGTGGGGCAAGGACAAGTTCGGCCTGTTGAGGCTAAGGTTGCTGCTATTTCCGCCTACCCCGCTCCTACCACTCGGCGTGGCTTACGCCAGTTTTTAGGCGCAGCGGGCTACTACAGGTCTTTCTGTGCCAACTTCGCCACCGTTGCCCACCCCTTGACCAGTCTGTTAAGTCCGAAAAGAGCATTTATCTGGTCTCCTCAGTGTCAACATGCATTCGAGTCCATTAAATCTCTCCTGTGCAGTGCGCCCGTGTTGGCTGCTCCTGACTTCTCCCGTCCCTTTTCTCTAGAGGTGGATGCCAGTGGGGTGGGAGCTGGAGCTGTGCTGCTGCAAGAGTCTGTGAGTGGGGTCAGTCATCCTGTCTGTTACTTCTCACGAAAATTCAACAAACATCAGGTGAATTATTCGACCATTGAGAAGGAGGCGCTGGCTATGTTACTTGCGCTGCAATACTTCGAGGTGTATGTTGGGTCAAGTCCGCTGCCAGTTGTCTGTTACACCGACCACAACCCTCTAGTATTTTTGCAGCGCATGCGTAACCATAACCAACGGCTCATGCGGTGGGCTGTCCTCATTCAGGATTATAATTTGGAAATCCGACACAAGAAGGGAGCAGATAATGTTCTGGCTGATGCCCTATCTCGGGCTTGGTGTTAAATCATATCAACATATTTTTGAGGGCATATGTTTGATTTTGAGGGTGGGGGTGTTACGTCCCTGTAAATGTACTATTTTTGTTTACTATTTTTATTCATTTATGAGTGTCTGCTACTGGGGTGCAGAGGTTTAGTTGGCTGAGAGTATTCCCTGTTGGAGGTGGCCACCACTAAATCACCTGTGAGCTCAGGTCCTCTGGTGTGGGAGGAGTTGGAGCTGCTGCAGGTGTGCTGATGGAGAGCGACGCCCACCTCTACCGGAAGCCAACCAGAGGGAACCTCTCCCCCTACAAAGCTGCTGCTGGAGCAGTGCTCGTTGGCAGTCGTCTCACTCAAACCCATGTGTGAAGACGTGCTGTCCGTCCTAGAGGTTGTGTGAGCTTTGGGGCCAAATGTTTGGTTTCCCTCAGCCTTTCTGCCCTTAAGTTTGGTTCCTGCTAAATCTTGTTTGTTGAAGCACTTGTGAATGGAAGCAGTAGGATCAATACTAGATGGCTCCAACGCCTGACTATGTAAAAGCCTAATTTTTTTGGAGGATTGATTTAGAATAGTCAGTTTAGTATAGGTAATTTTGTTGTACTTTTGTTTTTGTTAAAGGTTAGGTTTAGTTGGTGGATTTATTATTTTAAGGTTAGGGTCCAGTTCTTATGCTTGTTTCTTTGGTTTACGTTGGAGTCATTTTCTTTATATAAACTTTAGTTCTTTGGATTTAATTTGTAAACTGCTTCCGATCACTATTGTAAATAATCACGTGCATCATTTTTTTTTTCAACCTGAACAAAAGAACCATTGGGTCAAAAATAAAACATATCTTTACTTGCAAAACATGCCTTTCATTTGCGGATTCTGTGATCCCTAGTAGCAGAGTACGTAATACTGGTTCAAGTTCTGGATGGAGGGAAAGTCTTCTCCGATTATTCTCTCTGCTGTCCATCACAGTCTGTATCTGTCCTTTTGGTGGCCGGTCCAAACCAGACCAGTGTTGGAAGAAGAAAGACTGGATGATGCCAGAGTAGGAGGTGATTAGCAGATCTTGGGGCAGGTTGAGGCCCCGTTTACACGTAGCAAAAACAGTGGTGTTTTCATGCGTTTTGGCTATTCGTTTACACGAAAATGAAGCTCAAAGTCACCAAAAACGATCATTTCTGAAAACTCTGGCCAAAGTGGAGATTTGCGAAAACTCCGTCTTCACGTTTGCTTGTAAACGGAGGGAAACGGACATTTAGGCTTCAGAACGTCCCATTATGCGACAGAAACGTCACCAGCGTCATGTGTGCGACCTGTGTTTACAATTTGTTTGGCCACGGTCAACATTTTCTTGAATTTTACTTGTTTTATATTCTAAAGTCACACTTAAAAGTAACTCCACTTCTCTGTCACTCCAAACGAAACACTCTCGTTCATCTTGGAAGTAACTGGAAGTTACTCGTGTCATTTGTTGACGTTTTTTTCCAGGATTCTGATTGGCTAGCATGACTTTATCTTCTCGTTACACTGCCCCCTGTAGGTTTGGCTGCTCATAGCAGCTTAACAGCGTATTTATGCGGGTTCGTGTGTGGTGTGATGGTGGGGAAATATCTGTTTTTGTAAATACCCGGCTATGTGTAAACGTGGCCTCAACTTCCTGAGCTGTCTCAGGATGTACAACCTCTGCACCTTCTTGAGGACAGTGGCTGTGTGGACGGTCCGCTTCAGATCACGGGAAATTGAAACTCAGAAACCTAAAAGTGATGTCTGTGATGTCCTTCAGGTGGCTCAACAGCAGTCTCTCAAGGACTTCATGACTACAGATGTCAGCAAAACAGGTCTGTGGTGATGAAGTTGATGTAGTAGGGTCATCCACAACCCCACCCTTCACGCAAAAAGTGCTTGTTTCTACAAACAAAAATAATGATAAATTGAGTAAAAAAGCCTTTTTTGCAACACACCTGGACAGATGATGGAAGCACTTTTCAGTTAGAAAACTAGCATAAATTAAATAAATATAAATATTCCTGGTCATGATGATTAGTGTGTCCACGGCATAATTTAATTCTTGAAGCTTTAATGAAATATATAAACCTCTAATTCACATCAGTAATTGATTTTTTTTATGGGATATGGGGGAAGTTTGGCCAATACCGCCTTGTAAGTAAAATAAAAACCAGTGATGTTGCCTCCTTTGCCTCGGTTTAGAATTTACAAGCGTTTGAGATGAGGATGGTGGTCTTCGCTGCGGGACAGGCAATTTAATTTTTCTCTTTTTTTTTTTTTTTTTTATTTTATTCACTAAATTCAGACGAAAAGAGAGGCATGTCTGGTTTAGATTAAACTGCCAACTGAACAGAAGTTCAACAAGGCTATTTTTTCTTAGAGTGATCAAGGAAGAGAAAGACTGAGTGTAAATCAATCAATCAATCAAACTTTATTTATGAAGCACTTTTCATACATGTATGTAGCACGAAGCTCAGAAATTGTACAATTTAAAAAGTATAAACAGGGCCCAAACCCCACCCCTCACACAAACCCCACTTCCCCGCATACGCCCAACAGACACATCATAAATTGAAATGTAGAGTAAAAAAAAAAATAAGCATATGCACGGAGGAACCAGAGAGGAAATACCACCTTACGGAGCCATCTGCATTGGGAAGGGACGCCAATCCAGCCATCCCACCCATTAACAGGAGTCGCCTCCCCCCCCCCCGTCTGACTGTCATAAAAGTGACTTACAGCCTGTCCTAACTGCATGCGAGCGTCCGACTGTCGCGTCGCACTGCGTGGCATCGGACGCGCTCTGTCCACACTGAACGCGTTATCGGCCCCCACGTTCTACCACGTTATTTTGATTGACAGCTGAGACTCGCCTTTTAAAAGGCTGATTTATGGTTCCGCGTTACACCAACGCAGACCTTACGGCGTAGGGTACGCGGCGCACTCACCGAACGGTGCGCGTCGCCGCGTACCCTACGCCGTAGGCTACGCCGTCGATTTTACGCGGAACCATAAAGCAGCCTTTATTCACCCGCCTGTGCGCTCCTGAAAGAAACTCCTAAAATTACTCCTAAAAGAGTAAAGGGACAAGTAAAAGATGGGTGATTACTTCTAATCTTCCTACGTTTGTACTTTCTAAACAGAAAACACGGAAAAAACCGAACAATTAATAACGGCGTGTGGTGACGCAATGAAACAGCGAACAGCGTGGAGTGACCGGCGTGTGGTGTTAAATGCAGCAAACATGTCAGCATGTCAGATCATTACTGGGATGTGGGGGAAAAGCAGAGGACACGAGAAATCCGGCAGGATCCGGCACAAATTAAGCCCTAGTAAGATTAAGATAAGATTCTTATTATATCTTATTATCTTATCAGAACCTTCCAGCTCCTTGGCATCTCCCTCCAGCCAGCTGCCACTTTATTGAGGTTCTTGTATTGAAATGAAATGAAGTTTCCTACAGCGCTTTCAACTTTTTTTTCAACTTTCAACCGGCTTTCAATGCGAGCGACAGGAAGAAAATGGAAGCAGTGCGTGCGACAAACGTCCAGCTCAAAACGGTGCGCCGCGTCGCGCCGCATCGCGCCGTGTTGCTCACAACCAGTATAGACAGTGCAAATAAAAAAAAAAACTGCAAAAGTTCTGTTGTGTTGATATAAAGTTTCAAATATGACATTGGTTTATAGACAAGTAATAAACAAACAAACAAAACATTTTGTATTTGTGCATTATAAGTGTAACAGAACTTGTTATAAAACAATGAAACTTGTTTTATGGCTTTGCTATTTGACTCGGTTATGGGCTTACGGTATGTTATTCTTTTAAATGAGCCTTTTCAAATACAGTAAACTAAAAAGAAGTATCAAAATAGCATCAATATAAAGGATGTTATGTGTACACACACACACACTTTTATATTTGTGTGTATATAAATATAAATAGATATGTATATATATATATATATAAACATTTGTGGATCAAACATCATCTAACTGTATTATCTGCATTGACTGGAAGCAATAATTCAATTAAAACAAAAAAGTTGATTCAGCATGCCAGTTTGTCCCTTTTTATCGTCAGCGTTTCCTGTTTCTGTCATTGATTGTTTCCAGAGATAAATAGTGTAGAAGTTGTTCTCGGTCATGAGTCATTCTCTGAGCATCTTTTTGGCGCTGTGGGGTTCTAGTTTGCGCTTCATGAAAAACTGCAGTGGAGCTGGATGGTGACAGACCAAAGAAGAACGCACTCTGGTTCAGCATGTAATTTCATGTTACTGGGAATCTAACATTATTGTCCCCCCCACAACCTCCCTCCTGCGCTGCAATTTAGAGACAGATCAATATTCCGCTTTGTTTATCAAAGTGACAGCTCCTGGATATTGCATTTTGCATTTTTATGTTTTTCCTTTATAAGTGAGTATTAAAACATAATACATCTGAAGCTTTGGTTTTATGGGCTGACAAAGGGTGGGGAGGCAGTGTTAATGGTGTAAAACAGTTGAGGGATGGTGGCTGCTCTGGTTCACACACTCACGGCTGCAAATATCCATCACACACATCAGCATCAGTGTTTGCCTAATGAAGACGCTCTGTTTTGGCAAGTATCGTCGATAACCGACAAAAAACCACAGAGGAATTCCAGTAGGGGTTTGCATATGTAAGTGCACACATCGATATGAGCGCGACTCCAGAGTCCCAAATCATGCATTATTTGTAAACTAACCTCAAAGAAATGACAATGGCAACCCCGCGCGTACAAATCAAGTCCCATTATCCATTTCAGCCTGTTAGTTAGCAGGGCTTATGTGAAGCGAAACTTGGCCAGGGGAAGTCATACGCGAGGTCTTGATAAATGCTTTTGCTGATTCCCCTTGTGAGTGATGGAGCACTAACCCTGTTTAGCTTCTTTAATATACTTGTATTAGCATGAATAAATAACGACTGTGTCTGGATGCTACAAATATTTGATTGTGCTTCCATAATAGGCTGGTATCTTCCGCCACATGACACAACTGCGACTCTCTTGGTGTCACAGCTGAGACGGAGTGATATCGATCTTTATCACCTGCCTCCTAAATCAATAATAAACCTTCAGAGACTGGCAGGGAGGGACAGGGTGGTGATGATGGTTGTGTGTGTGTGTGTGTGTGTGTGTGTGTGTGTGTGTGTGTGTGTGTGTGTGTGTGTGTCTGCCATTTCAGCTGTGCCAAGCTGTTCAGGCATTTCTGGACCAGCGGCAGGATGCATGAAGCTGTGTACTTTTATGAATAAAACTGTGTTTGCACTAAAGCAGAAGTGGAAACATAATTTTTTTTCTCCAGATTTATTAAGCTTTGCATATGTACGGTACTCTTGTACAGATCTAAATCTTTGCAAGGATGTTTTCTTGTGCACTAACCTGATTTCCGCTCCCATTTTTGACCAGAAATGAATGCAGATGTTCCCAGATGGAGTTTTTTTTTTACATCTTTAGACACTGTTTGTACTACAATTAAAGAAACATGACAATGTAAGTAAAGGAGTGTTTTTTTTTAAAGTGCAACTGGAACACTCATGAGTGAGATAAATACAAACAAACAAACAAAAATAAAAACAACAATAGAAAAACAACACAGCATAATAGAACTGGTATATTTGGGCGTCATGCTCATTAGAAAAAACAAAAAGATGTGTCTTAACCAGTGTTAAGACACACTTGAAAATGTCTGTATTCTGATAAAACACACACACACACACACACACACACACACACACACACACACACACACACACACACACACACACACACACACACACACACACACACACACACACACATCCTTTAGGCTACGTTCACACTGCAGTCCTTAATGCTCAATTCCGATTTTTTCCCATATCCGATTTTTTTGTGTGGCTGTTCACATTATCTTTTAAAATGTGTCCTATATCCGACTCGAGTGTGAACGCATCGCGGCCCTGAACTGACCCGCATGCGCAGAGGCGTGTGATGATGACAATGATGGATTTGCATCCAACAGGTGCCTGTGAACTGCCAATTATCCATCAAGCTCCACAATTATCATGTTAACATTAAATCAAATAGATTTGTCAAGGACGTTTCTCTTGCATCTCTATCATTATGCGGGCATGAATTCTCAGAGTTTTGCGGGCGCGGGCGGGAGCGGATGAAAACACTGCGGGTGCGGACGGGAGCGGAACACACAGGTTGCGGGTGCGGGCGGTAATGGTCAGAAATGCAGCGGGAATGGGATGAAGAAAACAGTCCCGCTATAGCAGGGCTCTAGCTCCGCTCCCCGGAGTGTCAGCTCTGCTCTCCGGCGTTCAGCTGGGTTTATCACCTAACACACGGTCCAGCTCGCTGTAAAACGGGCAGGTTATGAGACCACGACCGCTTCGCTGATTTGAATCCTTAGCTTCTTTATTTAGTAATGCTTAAATTCAGCAGGTTGTCTCGTCTGAGTTGAGGTCGTAAGGGGAAAAAGAGGTGAGCGGTGGGGAGGGGAGGAGGAGAGGCGGAGGCGGCCCGGAGGGACCCCCGCCATCTCCCGTGTCTCCCCCGCGGCTCGGGGCTCTGCGTGTGACGTCAAAGTCGCATTAATTCCGACCTGGCTGTTCACACTGAGGTCGCATTGCAAAACATCAGACCTGTATCCGATTTAGAACCACATATGGAAGCGACCTGAATCTGATTTGAAAAGATCAGATTCCATGTGACTTGTGCTGTTCACACTGTCATAAACAAATCGGATCTGAGTCACATATGAGCAAAAAATCGGATTTGGGTCACTTGGGAACTGCAGTGTGAACGTAGCCTTAGTTTAATCAGCGTGACACATCACACAGGACACAACTATTGTACACAAAGAAGCACAATTGCTTGTTCATATATTGTATCTATAATATATGTTATGAAATGGTTGTTGTCGGACCCAGATAGAGGAGAGAGCAGGAGGCAGGAGTTCCAAAAAAAAAGCAGGATTTATTTAAGCAAACAAAAACTGGAAACATGAATCCAAAACTACTAAACACAAGGGAAAACCCGGAGGGAGGAAACAGTCCGGACAAGACCAGATATACACAGGGGTTAACGAGACACAGGTGAAGACGATCAGGGCTGATGGGAAACAGGAAAGTCAAACAAGAACTCAAACACAAAGACACGGCCTTCAAAATAAAACAGGAACTATCAAACCCTGACAATATATACACAATAATGTATCTGTACACAATATTAGTTGTACAAACATACCACCTCTTTTAATCTGGATGACAGAATACAAAAAAAAATCAAACTGTGGACATTTAGTAGCAAAAGAAGGTATGAAACAGCTTTATGACAAATGAGAGGCCAGAAAGCATATGAGCTCCAAGAATGCTGTCCGCCTGCAACTGATAGTAAGGTTTGTTAACTGACTTGTGTGGGGACACACATGTACAGACATTTATTTTCTCGATCTTTCATTGGCAAGGTCCCTCAATATCCTCAGAACATGATGATTGTGCAACACTTTCACGCCCATGATTATTTTTAGAACCCATCATTTTATAAGAGTACATTTTCAAAAACAAACAAATTCAGAGAAAAATCTACATTTTCTTCCCACCACTTATGTCAGTTTTGCTTTCAGTTAAATATGTTGATATTTTTAGTTTTTGTGTTTCCAAGTTACCTGATCAGAGTCTACACGTGTGCTGGTACGACATGTGCACATATTAACTGCATTCTTCATCAGTAAATGCATGCTCGTAGTTTTTGTGTGCATGTGCTCTTTATGCATCTTTGCAACAGAAAGCTGTGATGTGCTGATACCGTTATGGTGGGTGGAGCAATAATACAGGAGGTAAACACCGAACAAATGCCCAAAGCTGGCGTGTACTGTACACTACATTTGAGCTTTTCTTCGCAATTGTTAACCAGAAAGCAATATATCCATGCAACTCATTAAAGCTACTTTCAGGTACGTCTCTGACCACACAATTAAGAAGGGTCACATGAAAACTAAAAAAAAAAAACAGACAATTGCACATGCAAAATGTTGAAAAAAAAAAAAAGATGACACAATTTTTAATTTTTATGTTTATTTTGAAAAAAACAGATGAATGGGGAGTTTACAGGAAATGTTTGAAGCTATATGAGTTTGTGAGCAAAGTAACCTTCCTAATCTGGATCATTTAGAAATAAAACAAATGGACAGCTGAATGATGTTTCTGCGTGCTCCTCAAAAAAGGAAAAGAACTGGGTTGCTGATACTTTTTTCAAAATGATTTGTGTAATTTCCTTAAATGTGGTAACTATGATTTTATGTTACAGAACTACCTTTCCCATACATACTATTTTAATAGTTTTGGCCCCAAAAAAAACAAAATATCAGATCACAAAGTCCAACTGAGTCACAAACAGCTTGTCAGAAAATATTTCTGAGTCTAACAAATAGCTGGGAGGGAATATGTGAGAAATCATAAAGATTGTGCACTTGGTGACAAGTTTTTGATATTTGGCATGGTGTTAGGTATGGACATAAGGTTTTCAAAAACCACCGCAAACAAATTGGGACGGCGCCCCTAGTGGCCGGTTTGCAGAAAATCCAAAATGGCTCCCGCCGAAAAGACCAAAGGTCATATCTCAGCTTCTCTTAGTCCTAGATTGTTGTATATTGTCACTTTCTTTACTTTTTGGTGCTAGGAATTCAATTCTGAGATAAATTTCCTATTTCAAGGTCATGTTGAAGGTCAAATTTGATTTTCAAGGTCATTTTTTGCACAAAAAACTCAATATCTCTAGAATTAAGTCTCATAGAAAGATTATAGAGGGCTCTAGACCCATATTTTCAACCCCAAGGAATGCAATTTTCTGTTTATTGGACAGGTCACTATCACTGTAGTATCAATAACCTAATTGGGTGAGCATTATGGCGGTAAAAAATGCATGAGATTACTAATAAGATTATTAATAATAAAGATTATTATTTAGAACTTCACATGATTCTGCTAAACAACCTTCATCAGAGCTTCATGTTTGCCGATTAAGGCAAGGTACATTTTAAACCGATCTTGATTACTGAGCTAGCTAGCTAATAGACTAGCCTTAGTTTGTTCTGAAAACTCTAGTCTATTCAACTATTTGGTGTAGAGTGTTTATAGAAAGATCATTTAGGTGCACTAAACCCATATTTTCACCTGCATTTCAGATATTTTGCTTAACAGCCTTCATCAGAGCTTCATGTTTGCCGATTAAAGCAAGGTATATTTTTAAACTAATCTACTAGCTCAAGGGTCGGCAACCCGCAACTCTAGAGCCGCATGCGGCTCTTTAGTGCAGCCCTAGTGGCTCCCTGGAGATTTTTCTAAAATGTTTGACCTTTTTTTTTCCTTTTTTCTTCTTTCCTTTTTTTCTTCTTTTTTTTTCCTTTTTTTTCTTTTTTCCTTTTTTCCTTCCTTTTTCCTTTCCGTTTTAATCTCGACATTTCGACTTTTTTCCTCAACATTTCAACTTTTTTCTCGAGATTGTACTTCAACATTAATCTTGACATTTTGACTTTTTTCTCGACATTTTGACTTTTTTCTCGAAGTGCATAATAAAAAAAAAAAATCTTCCCCCAGTTATAACTAATATAGATACATGCAGCATGTGTTGCCTTCATTCTAAGGCTTATACAACAAAATCCCTTCAAAGAAATGGGTACAGAGCTCATCACCTTGGATACTGGTGAGGTCATGGACCATGAGATCTCGAACTGCCTCAGGGAAACACCAAACATTGGTAAAACCATGTTCACAGAGTTTGTAAGGGACAGAATAGAAAAAGCAACCAAACCCTTATCTGATGTAATTCCAAAAGCCGCCCTGTTCACATTCACCAACCAGCCACCTGTGGATCTGAAGAAGGGTGCTAGCAAGCTGCCAAAGCAAATACAGCTCTAATCACCAAGCTCTTCGTGTCCCTACAAGCCCGTCCTGATCTAGACATCGATGAATTCTTTGAGCACGAGAATCAGAGTGAGCCTCCATCCTTGTCGGATCAAGGCAAACTCCGGTCAGGAACCAAGTCAGATATTCTTGGATGCCTACCAGGAATGCCTGGTCCTGGCCCCTCTCCATCAGCCAAAGAGGCTTCTGTAGTGGTGCTTGATATGGCAGCTGTAATACATATCATCAAGACCCATTATGCCAGAGTGTTTGGAGAGTACACTCAAATGCACTTGCTACCTTACTTGCGCAGCCTGATGACTGACAGGACAACAAGAGTGGATGCGATCTGGGACACATATATAGAGGCAAGTCTCAAATCCCAGACTCGTGTCTAGCGGGGTGGGACTGCAGGGTCTCGGACACGAGTGTCCGCTAAGATACCTCTAACAAAGGGAGCTCAATGGCAGAAGTTCCTCAAGGACAGTCAAAATAAAGACCAGCTGTTTCAGTACCTTAGTCAGGAACTTCAAGAGATCACAGCTGGCTCAGAGTACCACCTTCTCACAACAAAGGCTGACCTTGTCCTGAGCAACAAACCGACTGACCTAGAAACCTTGTCACCATGTCAACAAGAAGAAGCTGACACACGAATGATGCTGCATTTGCGTCATGCTGCTGAGCAGGGTCACACCAAGGCTTACCTAAAGACAGTAGATAGTGATGTAGTGGTGCTGGCCATCAACCTGTTCAAGGAGCTAGGCCTCTCAGAGCTGTGGATTGGCTTTGGGTCAGGAAAAGCATATACAGATATTCCAATCCACCACGTCTCAGAAATGCTGGGACCTCAAAAATGCCAAGCACTGCCCTTCTTCCACGCATTCACCGGGTGTGACGTTGTATCAGCAATGTTTGGAATTGGCAAGAAAACTGCATGGAATGCATGGACAGCTTTTCCTGAAGTCACCAACACCCTCATTGAAATCACCCAAGACCCAACCAGCCTCACACTTGAATCAGTGCCTATGCGACATCTCGAAAGGTGGACTGTTCTAATGTATAGCAAGGACTGCAGTGTAGAGTCAGTCAATGAAGCCAGGTAGCTTCTGTTCACCCATAGCCTCAAGTCCCTGGATTCAATCCCCCCGACCCAGCACGCCTTATTCCAGCATGGCAAGTGTGCCCTGCACACTGCAGCTTTTGTCTGGAAGCAATCCCTCTCCAAAACTCCCAAGATTCCAGACCCAAGTGATTGGGGTTGGGAATGGAATGCCAGAACCAAAGTGTGGGTGCCATATTGGACAGATCTGGAAGATGTCAGCAAGGGATGTGCCCTTCTCCTCAACTGTGGCTGTGTGGTGTCTTGTAAGGGAAACTATAAATGCTACCGAGCTGGACTCCACTGTACCACATTTTGCAAGTGTGAGGGAGGCTGCACTAATGATGATGAGTGAAGTAGCTATGATTTCATACTCTGGGCCCAATAAGAGAGGCGATAGAGGCAGGCATTGTAGGTGTTAAGTGAGTTTAAATAAGCACAGCTGATGTTTTTTGTGTGTGTTATTTTAATAAAATCCTATTTTCACTGTGGCTTTGTTCTGAAGTTGAGTTCATCTTAAGCCTGAAAGATGGCCATAATGCTCACCCACTTAGATTATTAATACTACAGTGATAGTGGCCTGTCCAATAAACAGAAAATTACATTCCTTGGGGTTGAAAATATGGGTCTAGAGCCCTCTATAATCTTTCTATGTGACTTAATTCTAGAGATATTGAGAGAGAGAGCTTTTTGTGCAAAAAATGACCTTGAAAATCAAATTTTACCTTCAACATGACCTTGAAATAGGAAATTTATCTCAGAATTGAATTCCTAGCACCAAAAAAGTAGAGAAAGTGACAATATACAACAATCTAGGACTAAGAGAAGCTGAGATATGACCTTTGGTCTTTTCGGCGGGAGCCATTTTGGATTTTCTGCAAACCGGCCACTAGGGGCGCCGTCCCAATTTGTTTGCGGTGGTTTTTGAAAACCTTATGTCCATACCTAACACCATGCCAAATATCAAAAACTTGTCACCAAGTGCACGATTTTCATGAATTCCCTCCCAGCTAAAAGAGGAAATTAAAAAAGGGGCCTTTTAGGAAAAGGCCGACATTGGGAGGGTTCCAGGAATAATCCTGATCACGTCATTTTGAAGCACCTGCAGTGGAAGCTAAAACTTCTCCCTTTGTATCTAGCTGTTAGTTCAAACAAGCAAAATATATGAATTATTATTACTGTTAACTTTTGAACAGTATCAACAAATCAGAGTACATATTTGGCATATATCCTCATGCTTAACCCTGCACCAGGCAAATATCCATATTTATTAACTTCAGTGTGTATGTATACAATGACACATTCTGAAAAAGTTTGAATCAGTTTAAAAAAAAGTCTCTCATAAAGGTTATATTGGCCTTTTCACTTCCTGTAATATGTTTTAGAGAGCGGAGGGATTTCCCATGATGCACTGAGCGCTTTCCTCACTGCTCTCTTCACTGTTTATGCGTGTACTTCCCAACATTGCTGTGTTTCTCTTATTTGTCTCATATCAAATGTCCTCAGAACCGGCTCCGCCAAACTTTAGCTATTACTACTGTCGCTTTGCATTAAAATGGCGCCCTACACATTGTCAGCTGCAGAAAGAGTTCAGAGAGTACAGGTCAGTGTTGCAGTGTTGGGCAGTGAAATATGTTTGTATATCTCTTACTGTTGTTGTTAGTATTGATCTGATTTTATATCTTGTATTTCAAACATGAGCACAAAAAAAAAAAAATAAGTAAATAAAACAGCAGAACAATAAATCAATAACATAAAAAAGAACAATAATAGTCATTAAATAATACATGTACCATCTTAAACAAAGTAGACGAGAATTAATAAATATAATAGCAAATGTATTATGTTAGAAAAAGGAGTAGGAAGAAGTAAAAAACGTAGGAACTCCTACCCCTGGAACTCAATACTATTTTTTCCAGTTGGACCCTCGTTATTAAATATGAAAGAAAAGAAAAAAAACTTGACATAGTTAAAGGTTGCACAAATTAATAGTAAGAATTTTATAGATATAAATTGCGGTATACCCGAGTATTAATCACCCGAGTTATTTACCCTGAGTCCCTGTATTCATCGATATGGAAAAGCATACATTATTTACAATGATTGTGATCTTGTGGTAGGCAGGAAAACGTTTATTTTTTTAAAAAGCCTCAAGAATCTAAAATGCATTTCAGTGCTCGTTTCAGTCACTTAAAAGAAAAGATAAAACAGATAAAAAGGTTATTTAGTCCAACTTTGGCAGATTCACAGTTTATGTAGTGAGGTCGAGCAGACGGTGACTACAAGAATTCTCACACACACACACACACACACACACACACACACACACACACACACACACACACACACACACACACACACACACACACACACACACACACACACACACACACACACAGATATGCACCGATGTACACGTTAGTTTGACAGCTGCAAAAAAAAAAAAAAACAAAGGTGTGAATGTATGCATCTTTCTACACAAAAATTACACATACTGTCATGACAAATGCAGATGTGGGACTGCTGTTTATGTAGAGTGGCTGTATGTTTTTTGTATGTTGTGTTTTGTCCAGTTCATTTTCTTTAACTGTACTTGTACAGTGTAGGTGGAAACTACATTATCCAAGCTCAAAGTGTCTGAACTTCTCTGTTCTTCTCCATCAACATCCCCAAACCAAATATTGCTCTGCACGTCGCCCTTGATCTTAGAAATGGCACCTTGAGTGGGGTTGTAATAGCAACTGGGGAATACATGATTCTGCTACCATGGAGAGAGGACAGTCCACTGTCATGGATATTTTTAATCCACAATTGATGGAAGGAGCTCCATTGACCACCTTTGCCGTATTGGTCCCCGTATGTGTCGGAACAGAAATATCACGAGTGATTTGAGGGATCTGATACCCGATTTCGGAAGGTCTCTTCCAGCATCATCGCCCTGAAACTGTTCAGTCTGGAAACGTTTGCACTCAGAACTGTCCACAAAACTCATTGTTGGAACGAAACATGCAGCACAGTTTTGTACGGAAGAGTATAAGGGCCAGGCAGGAGAAAAATAAAAATAATATTTTAGAGGAGGAAGATTTTTTTTTCATTATGCACTTCGAGAACAAAAAGTCGAAATGTCGAGAAAAAAGTCGAAATGTCGAGATTAATGTTGAAGTAAAATTTCGAGAAAAAAGTCGAAATGTCGAGAAAAAAGTAAAAATTCCGTGAATAAAGTTGAAATGTTGAGAAAAAAGGCAAGATTTCGACTTTATTCTTGAAATTGTATTTCAACATTAATCTCGACATTTCAACATTTTTCTCGAAATTGTATTTCAATATTAATCTCGACATTTCGACTTTTTTCTCAACATTTCGACTTTTTTCTCGAAGTGCACGATAAAAAAAAATGTTCCCCTCTCAAATATTTTGTCTCCTGCATGGCCCTAATACTCTTCCGTAGTTTTGCTACTCATGTCTTCATTGGAACATGTTCCTGCACAGAAAAATCCTGGGAAATCAGTTTCCTCCATCATTGACAAAAAAAACACGTTAAATACCTTTCATTCTCTTATCCAGAATATCCAGCTTTTCATTACCATCTAAAGTCACTTGGAGATTTTGACTCACCTGCACGATTAGACCACCTGCTGATGAAGACAAACTCTTGAATTGTTGCAAACAGAAATGCTAAAAGGAGCACAGGTTTGTAACACTTACAGAATTGCACAAAAAGGATAGTATAAGGGAGCTATAGTAGGGCAGTTTGACTAAGGCAGATGTACCCGAAGACAGATCATCATGGGGGGCTTTATGTTAATTGGAGTACGCACAGCTGCATGTAAGCAGGAAAATTGAAGTCGAATATTTATTCTCATTAGCCGTATAAACATCATAGTAGGGATATTGTCAGTGTCACAATTAGGCCATAAGAAAGAATTATTTCTACATTAAAATGTAGAAAATTAGTGTTACTGGCTCTTAACATGGCTAAAGTACAGGTCAGTCCTGTGATTGAACCATCACATGGAGCTGGCGCTGCGACGTGGATGATGTGATGGTCCCTGAGGTAGACATTTATGCATGTAAAATAAATCATCGGTCTGGACTTTGTCTGGTCTGGACCAAGTCATTCACAAAAAGCAGATGGGTAATAGGAACTACAAACACCTCTGTGCAGATTTCTGTTTTCAGACAGATCCTGTTTATTTGCCAGTTTGCAGCACGGCCTTTAGACTCAATTAACACTAGTCAGCATTTGGACTCTTTAGTACAAAACAGGATACTTCAGAGCATGAACCAATGACAGGCAACACGCTAAACCATCTGCTTTGTTTCAGACTCAAGACGCTTTAGAGGACTGTTCTGTATCATAATAAAGGGTACTCCCGGGTCGTGAGCCACATCTGCTTTAACGTTTGGGAGGCTACAGACAGACCACCAATAGTGTCATTGTAGCAGCCTCTGCCATCTGTCTGAAAGACTTATTTGTGTTTAAATATGTGTGCCAGGATGTGTGCATGTCAGCAGGCATCTACCAGACATCCATACAGACAGGTGGAAGCAGCAGTGGGATGATCCGAGGGGGGGGACTGCAGGTTATCATGCAGCTCCTGAAGCTCTGGCCTGCAAACATGCACAGAAGAGAAAAGGAAGGGATGCAGACCAGCACAACAAACTACAAGAACGATGGACAACAATGATGTTTATGAGATACTTATAATTAATAACTAAGAATGGAAAGAGAAGGAGGGGTGATGGGCAGTGTATCATGTTGGTGTCCCCCCGCAGTGTAGGTTTATAGCAGCATATCTACAACAAAGCTATGTGTGAGACAGTTTTAGTCTTGTTCTATAGATGCAGCTATGTCTACTTGCCCTAACACACTAGAGTTTGCACTAAATAGAGGTTTACTAAACACTAAGTATAGGCTTTACTAAACAGAACGCTTTTAAGTTTAGTTTTAAAGGTGGAGGTGGTGTCAGCCTCCTTAACCCAGATTGGAAGTTGGTTCCATAGTGACGGTGCCTGATAGCAGAACGCCCGCCCTCCATATCTACGTTTGGATACTCTAGGAACTACGAGTAAACCTGCACTCCGAGAAAACGGAGAGCTCTGCCAGGAACATAAGGTACTATCAGGTCTTACAAATATGGCAGAGCTAGGCCGTTTTGGGCTTTATACCCAAGTAATAGAAATGTTGAATATCAAAATATTTGATATTGATTGAGTAATTTTCTGAATCTGTAGCTACCATCGTCAGACCTGTTTTTCCACATTTCATGTGCCTACACAGCGTTGAGCCATTAACACATTTACCAACCATTCTTCGTCGGTTTTGCCTCATTCACAGTCACTCAAAATACAGCTTCAAAGTTCATCGGAGTGAGAAAGCTTCCCAATAATATTAACTCTCCTTGAGTGTTTCCTCAAACACAGGCAGACTGATGGGCTCTGCTGATGGTGGTGTCAGAACACACTTGTAGCTGCTGCTCCAACCAGCTGGAACTTAGAACTGGTTTGTGATCAAATCTGGAGGATGTTGCCATGCAAAGTTGCCATGAAATGTATATACAATATTTACCAGTTTAAGCAAATGTGTACACGTTTGAAAGTGCAAAGTGTGATAACGGCTTCTAGGTGGATGATTTTAAGCTGTCTGCATTTTGTCACAGGAGAAGCCAGAAGGAGGCGGCTCACTGCAGCCGTGAGCGAGCGCAGGGCATCTGAGTGCTGAGGAGCTCTCTCTTCTCACACTGCAAAATTGAAACTGACATTTTATGTTTTCCATTGAATTAAACCTCATCTGAAATTCACTTTGAACAGTTTGAAATCTTAACTTCCTCTTTGGCGTGGCATTACAGCTCAGGAAAATAAATAAATGAGGAAATAGCAATCATTTTACTCCAAGAGTCTTGATCTGTCAATCATTTGCAGTGATCTTAAGATTTCAAATGTGGGCTGAGTGAAGAAGATCAAACTGAAGTAAATAGGTTAAAATGTACATCAGTTATTCATCAAAAAAAGGAAATCAGCCAGAGTCACATTTCTCCCATTTCTTCCTCATAGCAAAGTGCAAATACTGACACGTGTACTTCAAGGCTCCACACTGCATTTTCAAAGAGGGGATCTGGTTTTATTAAAAATTCATGAGGTCGTATTAATTAAAGACAGAATATTTTCTTGCATGAGAGTGATGAAGAAATGAAAAAGAAAGAGGAAAAAAAAAGAGGAGGCCCGGAGGATCATTTTTGATTCGACTGGCCTCAAAACGAACGGAGAAGGTGAAAGGCACAACGCTTTAACACATGCTTTGTTCCGAGGGCAGTCTCTTTGTTCATCAAACCCAAGAGTAATTTGTTCACCCGCCCCCACCCCACACACATAAAAGCACGCATGCATACACACACACAAACACACACACACACACACACACACACGTACACACACACGTACACACACACACACACACACACACAAAACTCCTGAGCCATATTTCTCCTTTATTGTATATTCTTTTTTTAGTTGAGTGCAGCTGATTTGAAATGCTAATTAAACATATTTTTAATGTATTCACCAAGCTCATCAAGGCAAGCTCATATATCAAAGTGTCCAAAGTTGTATTGATGTTGGATATCAAAGAGGTGATTACTTAGTAACATCCAGAATTTTTAGTGGTTAATTGTGTTTATCCTGATGCAAAATCATTTCTGCACCAATAACACAGCAGCCACGTGGGATGCTTTTTTTGTTTTGTTTCATTTCCTTTTTCTGCATGCCTTCTGTTTTCTGCTTTGGGGAAACAACACCTGCTACTAAACAAAAACTCTATTTGCCCTTTTTTTTTCCGGACTCAGTTTTTCTGCCCGTGTTTTGACATTTTTTTTTTTGCTTCCCACTTTAGCAGCAGCAACTTGTGATTAACAAGTTAGCGGACGGATTTGGCATATCAGGTAAAGAGGCTGCGTGTGTATGCGAAGCCCTTGTCCGTAATAAAACACAAAAAACAATCCAGAACAACAAAAGATAAACTATGAAATACATGAGAGGAAATAATTCATTAAGCTGACTCTAGATTTCTTTCCCATTTTGCTCTAATTAGACTCAAAACAATAAGAAATATTAGCATTTTCTATTTCAAACAGCAATGATAATAATGCTGATGGTGAAATACTCATAACACTGCCACGTTCTTCATATCAAAAGGCACCATGATGAGCGAAAAAGAACAATCAGCCATCAGAGGATCTTTTATTTTAATTTTTATGCATCCTTCTTTTGCAGTGCGGCAATGATTTCCACTGTTGCCCCCCCCATCCCCTCCCCACTCTCTATGTGTGTGATGTAGCTAATGCCATTAACCCTCCCTGCCACTTTCCAGGTCACTAATTCTTCAGCTCTGAGTTCATTGTGCCCAGACCGCGGTGCTGTCTCCATAACGAGGTTATTTCTGGGTTATTACCCTCCTCTATGATATGGCACCTGATGGGAAGCATGAAATTGATATAAATCAAAAAACAGTTTGCAATGAACAAATTGAATTATTGTCTAATTTTTGCCCCCTTCCGTCCACTAAATCTGCATATTCGACAAGAGAGAGAGGGGGAAAAAAAAGAGAAACATCCGACATCTTTACTTCATTTTCATTTGGTATAAATATGTTTATGGGTGCACTGCCCAGACAGACGCGTGACGGCGTGATCCTGCATTTCACACTGGTGCTATGAGCATCTTCCTCTTGTCATTTTTATTTTCATTACCATTACAATGCAAATCAAGTCAGTGGATCAGGACGATTCGTCACCAACCATGCTGAGTCCCAAGTCAAGCATTCAACACTTCAGCATGCTGGGCCCCAGTCTCCTTTTAAAGTTGCATTATTGAACGATTTGTCAGGGCAACATAAATATTCCCATCTTTAAACTTCATTTTGTTGTTCATCTGGTACAGTTGTTGGTTTTTGTTTGTTTTTGTTCCAGTAACTGATTCCCACGTTAGCTTTTTTTCCAGTCCAATCTCTCAGGAGATGTTATAGGAGTCAGAGAGATTCTTAAAACAAACAATTACAAAACTACAACCCGGGTTCTTCAGAACCTGCGCCTGATGCAAGAACTCCAAATTACACAAATGGACAAAACCTGAAGAAAAAGTGCATTTTGCAGACAAGTCATTGACCCAGTGACTTACAGTATTTAGGGTCACGCACACTGAGTGGATGGTTTTTTTGAAGCCCTGTCGCTTCCACAGATGGTTTTGACACGAGAGCGTTTCACTTTTTTCGCTGCAGTAGCCTACTTAAACTCTACATACTCATTACATACTCACTCCGCAGTTTTGGGGGACAGATAATCGCAATAGTCTACCTTTGATTCAGTCTCAGGGACCTGAAATGGTTGCTGTTTGTGTCTCTGCCTGTTCTCGTGTCTGTTTTTTCTCTTACAGATCTCCAAGGCTTGTGTGCTCGTTGTGCGTTTCCCTGTGTTTTCCGCGTTTTAGACTAGCAGCGGATGTCACCCCTGTTTTGACCAACATGGTATTACCATTAAATTATATATGCAGACAAAAAAAAAAAGAAGAGAATTGAAGGTAACATAGATGGTTCAGAAGAACTTAGCTCCTTTCCGGTAAGCATGTCTTAATTCAAGAGAACCAAAAGCACTGAAAGCCTGAACTCTGCAAGGGGCTGAAGAACGACTGTCAGGTCATAATTCTCAGTGGTTTTTCCACCGGGAGGACCACCTTTCACATGCAGTATCATCAGCAATGGAACCTCATCATTTACTGACCAAGTGAAATTTCAGAATACTAATGAAGCAAAACCTGTGGCCTACAATGTTGTAAAACTTTAACTTTGACATTCAATATATCAAACTCAGCCTTTAGATAATGGCAGTGTAGTGAAGCAAGAAGCACGGACAGCGGTACTCTTCTCTTTGGCTGCCATGCGTGCAGCCGCGCTGTTCTGCGAGCCCCGTGGCCTCGGCAGCGTTCAGCTGTGGGTTCCATCTCCACCGGGATGGGGGAGTCTGTCCTGCTGTGCTGAGCTTGCTCTTTCCATCTGGGGAGCAACAGGGTCTGAGCCTGAACGGAAAGAGAGCTGCGTTCACTTCATTCAGATCAAGTATTAATGTACTGAACTACGGAAGAGTATTAGGGCCAGGCAGGAGAAAAATTAAAATCATATTTTAGAGGAATATTTTTTTTCATTATGCACTTCGAAAAAAAAGTCGAAATGTTGAGAAAAAAGTCAAAATGTTGAGATCAATGTTGAAGTACAATTTCGAGAAAAAAGTCGAAATGTTGAAAAAAAAAAAAGTAAAAATGTCGAGAATAATGTTGAAATACAATTTCGAGAAAAAAGTCGAAATGTCGAGAATAATGTTGAAGTACAATTTCGAGAAAAAAAAGTCAAAATCACATGAATAAGTTGAAATGTTGAGAGAAAAAAGGCAAAATTTCGACTTTATTCTTGAAATTGTATTTCAACTTTTTTCTCGACATATCAACTTTTTTCTCGAAGTGGACAATAAAAAAAATCTTCCCCCCTCAAATATTTTTTCTCCTGCCTGGCCCTAATACTCTTCTGTAACTGAACACATACATTGTTCTGCCCAATTCTCTAGTCAAAAAGCTCTCCAAAGCGCCATGGCTACATCTCAGTTTTGTATCAATGGGCAGGTTGTGAAGGCAGAGAGGTTTAAGACACCTGGTGGCATTTCTCCTGTCTTTTTTTTTTTTTTTTTTTATCAGTGCAATTTTCAATTATCCCAAAGGGAACAGCAGATTCAGATTCCCAGACAATCCCATTTCCAAGCTGCAGGCGAGGCGTGAATGTGAGCGCACGGAAGCAGAAGAATGACCGGCAGAGAGACGGAGGGTGGCATTTGACTCTGCTGAATAAGCTGGGGGGGGGCAGTTCTTCAGGTGAGGGGGGGTGGTAACAGATCAGAGGGAGAAAGTGAATACAGGTAGAGGGAGCAAAAGAGAATGGAGCGGCATGTGAATGGTGTGGGTGTTAATGAGGGGAAGGATGAGTACAGAGGAAAAAGCAGGGGGTGGGGTTGTGGGAGCCCAGGATTTCAGCCTTGCTCATTAGGGTCTGTCTCATTGAGAGGTGAAATGAGGCTTGCTGATGGCTCAGTGTGGAAGGTGTCGTCCTTGTCGAAGTGACTCATGATGGCAAAGGTAAAAAAAAAAGAAAGGAACCTTTTCCAACTCCATTAACAGTACTAAAGCCCTTCTGTGTGTCTTTGAGTGGCATCCAGATGTCACTGCAAAGGATATTGTAACATTAAAAGAAAATGTCTTCAGCAACACTTGAGCAGATCCTGAACAGAACCCACTGGGGGCGTGGGGGGCTTCGGCTCTTATTTAAGAAAGAAAAAGGTTTGTTTAATGTCATGAGACAAATGTTTTAAGATAACAATCAGCAACACTTTTTTTTAATGTTACAAGTACAAATTCATTAAAATTAAAAGGGACCTGTTGAGCACATTTTCGACATTTAAAAGATTAAAAAGTGACTGCTGGGTAAGTTATCGCCTTACAAATGTGATGTTTCAATTAATTGCCTAAAGTGTTTAAGTAAGGTTTGTCGCAGGCAAATGACTGCTGATTGCAAAAAAAAGGCAAAAAGAAAAATACAAAGCTTATTTCAGATGTCGTGACTGACATGACCTGGATAGTTTCTGCAGTGGCAGATAACGATGGAGGCTGGTGAAGAGCAGGGAATGGTTATGCAGTGCTATGTGAGGAAAAAAGAAACTATCAATACACAACGGGGAGCCTTAAAATTAGATAATCGTTATTATGTTAAGACTCAGTCTATTAGTTTAAGTGTTTCAGTAACACGAGGAGACTGTGCTGTATAAGTAGAAACCAACTACGGATAATATGAGCGCCTGAGAACGCATCCCATATCCCATTCGTGCACATACCATAACGTGTGTTCCCTCTGTGTTGTCGCTGAGTGCAGTAGTTTTAGGCTCAACCAAGTTTGAGTTCTCGTGCCTTCCTTTTCCCCCTCCTTGAACCGCCACCTTACTGTGGTGGAGGGGTTGTGTTGCCCGAGTGATCTTCGGAGCTATGTTGTCGGGGGCATTAGGCCCCTGATAGGGTCTCCCATGGCAAACAGGTCCTAGGTGACGGGCCAGACTAAGAGCGGTTCACAAGCTTATCATGGAAAAGAAAAAATCAAGGACTGTTACGTCACCCGGATTGGCGTCACTGGGGCCCCTCCCTAGCCTCCACTAGGCGCTTGAAGACAAGCGCCTAGTGGCCGGGTCTTCGCCCATGGGACCCGGCCGGGCTCAGCCCGAAATGGCGACATGGGCCCACCTTCCCATAGGCCCACCACCTGCAGGAAGGTCCATGACAGGCTGGTGCCATGTGGTCTGGGTAGCAGTCGTGGCGGGGCCTCGGCGACCCAATCCCTGGACCAAAACTCTCGCAGTGAGGACGTCGAATGTCACCTCGCTGGGGGGGAAACAGCCGGAGCTTGTGCGTGAGGTTGAGAGATACCGGCTAGAGATAGTCGGGCTCACCTCCACAAATAGCTTGGGCTCTGGAACCCAGCTCCTTGAAAGGGGCTGGACCCTCCACTACTCTGGAGTTGCCCAGGGTGAGAGGCGGCGGACCTGTGTGGGCTTGGTTACAGCCCCTCAGCTCAGTCGTCATGTGTTGGAGTTCACCCCGGTGAACGAGAGGGTCGCTTCCCAGCGCCTTCGGGTCGGGAAAATGTCTCTCACTGTTTGTGCCTACGGGCCGAACAGCAGTGCAGAGTACCCGGCCTTCTTGGAGTCCCTGGGAGGGGTACTGGATAGTGCTCCAACTGGGGACTCCATTGTTCTACTGGGGGACTTCAACGCTCACGTGGGCAATGACAGTGATACCTGGAGAGGCGCCTTCCTTTTCTGGAGTAGCAGACTTTTGAAGAAATGAGTGATCACTGATGACTGAAGAGTGTCAGAGCACTAGCCTGCCTATTATCTCGCGCTGCTGCTTCTCCATAAGTTCAAGGAAGAGTTGCCCCTCTCCAGGAATGCATCCACACCTTGTAGTGAAGCATTCTGCAACAATAGTAATTGGTCCACACGGTATGGACTTATTTACACGTCACACCACTTTGCTGAAGTCTAATGGTCCCATGGAGCAAAGCTAGAACGGGTTTGCTCATATTGCTAATGCAATAATTGATGTTCGCTAGATGCTCATTTGTTATTTCTGTTGCCGTGCCAGTCCATGTACGGCCATTTATTTGGTTAATGTCTGCTCTTTTTATGGGATGCAGTAATTTTAATAAAAGCAATTTCTGTTTAACATTTATTAGTTCTCCATGTCCTCGTAGAACCAACGCTACATCCAGTAACTTTTGATTTTGGTCAGCATTAGCTGAAGCAGGAGCAACTAGCAGGAACTTTAAATGTTTGTAGTTTAGCACTACTTCAAGCGTGTAGTTTCTTGGCATGTAGTAGCCGCATTTCCTTATACCTGTGCTTGTGTGTGGAGATCGACACCATGTTCCATCTGTAACACACCTTCTTGTGTCCATGCGGTGCGAAAGCTGCCTACCACCTTGTGCTGTGTGTGCATGCTCTTCACCTCATGTGTTGCTTTTCCACTTAGTGTGAGTGAGAGCAGAGTGGTGCTGAGATGGCAGCTGGCGAGGCTAATCCCCGTATGTGAGGGACGCGGCCCAGCCCCCGGTGTCACCAAGACCTGCCAGGCCTGACGGAGGTGCATTCAGCCCGGCCGCTTAGTGTCACTCGTCCCCTGTCACTCAGTACCATAATCACTCGCATGACTGACAGACAGGCCTTTCCCTTTGATGGTGCAGGGGATTTTAGAGGAGAGCCATAGAGCTGCAGTGATGATCTGCCACTGTGTGTGTGGGTGTGTGTGAGTGTGTGTGTGTGTGTGTGTGTGTGGGGAGGATGCCTCTAGGAGGGCTGCTTTTTCATCAGGATGGAACGCAACATGATGATTCTGATCCAGCTTAATGATGAAGATGAAGACGATGGTGTGGAAGTTGATGATGTAGATTACCTTGGTAGCATAGGGAGCCAAAGATGTGCCATGTGAAGGAATCAGGGGGGCAGCCGCGCTGCTGAGGCAAAGCCAGAGGGACCAAAGGAGACAGCCCCACAAAGCCAACGGATTTACTCGCTGTGCGCGTGCAGGAGTCGGGGGAAACGTGAGAGTTTGACGACGTTATAGACTTACACACACTTCCCATTTGAAGCAGGAGAAATCTGAAATACACATGTAATCGTGCGATTATGATAATGCACATCAAGTGTCATCTTAGTTGATATTCAGCATGTGACAGTGAGTCGTGTTTGAGTGCAGCACCATCAACAACAAGGTTGTTCAGAGAAATCCCGCCGAGCCGCTGACAGTTCACATTCTTATTGACTCCCAGAATACAGTGACATTTGCATGCGTTCATGCTGTGAAGGAGTGAGGAATAGGTGCGCGGCGCTCCCTTGTGTGCCCACTGATGGGTTACTTCATCCTTGTGTTTGAGTGGAGAAAAAGTAATGTGACTGGATCAGCTGTTGGAACAACAAATTCATTTCATTTAGACTCCTGCAGCTGAAGCATGTTGTGGCAAACTACGACACCCAGAAATGGAAAACAGAAGGCCACTTTGGAACTGCCTACAATGATACTAGTGCATACTGACTTCATTCAGTATGCCATATGCAGCATGCAAACAGTTGTACTGTCTGCAGTATGCAAAAAATACCCAGATGGTGTATCCACATTTCTGGTTTACAACTTTTTAATTTTATTTTTATTTACTGTATTTTCCGCACCATAAGGCGCATCGTATTGTATGGCGCATGGAATACATGGTAAGATACTGTACTATAGCGGCTGGGATTGAATTACGTATCTACCTGATGGAGCTTTGCTACAGGAAATAAAAAAAAAAAAAAACAAGAAAAAAGTACCATAAGTCAAACTTATGGTTTTCCAACTTTTCCAGTTCATTCTCCATCCCTGAATCCCTCTAAATCTTCTTCCGTGTCGGAATAGAGCAGCTGGGCCAGTGCAGCATCCAACGGTCCCGGCTCCGTCTCGTCACAGTCACCATTATGTGAGTCAGCATCGCTACTGATGTCTTAGAAGTCTGTGATGATTTCTGCCATTTTTAGTGCCATTACTTCGGCGACACCAACTACAATACCCACAATCCCCCTGACTACAGTAACAGAAATTACCGTAATGATCCTATATAAGGCACACTGCCGGTTTTTGAGAAAAATATAGGCTTTTAGGTGCGTCTAGTGCGGAAAATACGGTAACCTTTATTTAACCAGGTATGTCAATTGATAACAGTTTCTGAGCACTCCACCTTGAAGACTGTGTCCCATAATGCAATGGGGTACTAGAGTGCATGTCAGGCACACTGGTCATGTGACCTGCCACCTGTGCGGTAGCATAAATGTCTTCAATGTGGCATACTACATACTAACAGTGACTGCCATACCAGTGTACAGTACATATTGTTATTTAGTATACATTACATGGTGTAGGCAGGAACAAGTGTGGCTTTCCCTTTGCTGGAAATACTCAACCAATCATAAACATTAAGCGCTGCATCCCCACCCCCAAGAGTTTGTGAAATCTGTTGAGCAGCACCTCTCCACAGGGATCATTTTAAGGAGGACAATATACTGTATCCCGTGAGCTCTGAAAGAAGATGTGGAGGAAAAGACAAACTGGAAAAGTTCAGGAACCAGGGACTAAACAGACTCAAAAACTAAGTATGCACCAGGATTTAAATATATCTGTGTCTTCGTGGGACATTTCCCACAACAGTAATAGCTTAAAATGTGAAATGGTATATATGTTTTCACTTCAATTTCAACAATTCTGAAACAAACGGTAATTGATCTCTTTATTTTCTCTGGACCGCAGGGACCTCAGCAAGTATACTCAAAAATAAATCTCCACTTGTTTTCCTTAAAAAGTCTTTTCCTTCTTATTTTCTCTGACTCGTCCACTTCCAATCTTGAATTCATAAGTTTTCTCTGATAGTGATCCTGTTAAATTAAGTGCCTGGGCTTTATCTAGAGCCCTCTCACCGTCACTCCTTTAATTTAGTCATTATAATTAACCATTAACTGGTGTCAGTTTCTAGGCCACTAACAGGCCCACTCAGTTCTGCTTGTCTGCATTATCACAGTTTGGGGGAGAAAGTAAATTATAATGAAGGGCTATATAGTCCAATTAATGATAAAAGCAGCCAAGTGCGCTCCTTGTAATTAGGTGCCAGTGTCCCTCCCTCCTTTTCTTTTTGCTTCCCTCTGCCCTTCTTGGAATGACGTGTTGTAAGGAAATATATGCTTAGTAGCAATTTTCTTTTCTGTTAATCTCCCCGTCACTTTTGTAACCCGGCACATTTCAATAACAGAGACAAGGGGCCACATCCTGCGTCTAGCTCTCAAATACAAACAGACTTTTTTCTTTTTTTTTCTACTTTGCATGCCTGTTTCTAAAAGTGAAATTAAATCTGGGAGAATTGAGATGCAGGATAAGAAATGAACCAAGTATCAAAAAAAGAAGAAAATAAAGAGAAGTAAATGTAGGCTTTCAGGGGTGTGAAGGATTGTAGGACAGCGAGAGGAAGCAGGCAGCAGCGATTCCTTCTGTTCCCACTCTAATGGGATGGAGCCGGGCTGTCTCTTGTAGCTGGGTCATGTAGTTCCCCACCAGAGCACTTACAAGTCAGGGCTGGTAATTAAACTGTACGATCATCCTCTTCCCTTTCCCTTTCCCTGCCTTTTTTCCCTCCTTTAGTCCACTCCCCGGTGCGCTCTCCTGTTTCTCTTGTCAGGTAAGACAACATGGTTTGGAAACGCGGGAATTAAGAGAAGCGATGGGTCGGATGAAGAAAGGAAGACCAAATTAAGGGTAGAATGAGGATGGTGTTTAAAATGAGAGCTGAGCGGAGGGCTATGAAAGCTGCCTTAGTTCAAAAGACTTGGAATGTTTTTTTCTTTTTTCCTCCCTTTTTTATTTTTATACACGAGTGAACTGTTTGGAAAAGTAACTTAAATGAAGTCTCATCTCTCCAAAATAAACGCAATATCCTTTCAACTCAAGACCATTCATTTTGCAGCACAGCGAACGATTGAGCCGGATTTATGACCTTTTTTGTGAAATTTTTCAGGTTTGTCAAGCCCTTGTTTGCACTGCGGATGAGATGGGCTGTTTTCATTTTTAAAAGGTTTGATACGTCAAAGAGGAATGTTTATGCTCTATTGTTTGAAGTTGAGATGATTTCCTTCAGTTGTCATGGATATCTGTGGCACACTGTGGTAAAAACATGCCAAAGGGAGAAGGCACACATTGTAACACATATCCTCCCTTCCGTGTTAATAACAGCCAGGATTAGGGGCGGAGCTCTTCTGTGGGGTGTGGCTCTTTGGAGATCAATGTTGCATCTGAGCTAACTGTAGAATGAGGTGGTGTTTGGAGGCAATAAAGGCTGGATAATTATGAGTTTGACCTGTGACATCACAGAACCCAGCAAATCTGAGCTGCTTGGTGGCTACTGAGTTGTATAAGGCTGAGTATGTCATTAAGGTTGTGTTTTGTCATGGTTTGTCATTAGTCACCTTAGAAAGCTCCACTAGACTCTGTGTTTTCACCATTTTGAGATGACTATGGTGTGGAAGTCAAATGGATGTGATTCTGCCACAGAAAAATCAAACTATGGCATGTATGGTTGTAAAGAGCAAACTCAATGAAGCATCTCTGATTTGGTAACAAGCCTGAGAAAAATCCAATGAGTGATCATATTTGTGAGAGATTTGGCCTAAAATAGGCAGACCTGGCAACGTTGATCAAGTGCATTGGTTTTCCAGAAATGGGAGCTCATAATGAACATTTTATGCTAAGCTTATAGCTGGGAGGGAATCTGTCAAAAATCATAAAGATTGTGCACTTGGTGACAAGTTTTTGATATTTGGCATGGTGTTAGGTATGGACATAAGGTTTTCAAAAACCACCGCAAACAAGTTGTGACGCCCCCTAGTGGCCGGTTTGCAGAAAATTCAAAATGGCTCCCGCTGAAAAGACCAAAGGTCATATCTCAGCTTCTCTTAGTCCTAGATTGTTGTATATTGTCACTTTCTTTACTTTTTTTGGTGCTAGGAATTCAATTCTGAGATACATTTCCTCTTTCAAGGTCATGTCGAAGGTCAAATTAAATTTTCAAGGTCATTTTTTTGCACAAAAAACAACATATCTCTAGAACTAAGTCACATAGAAAGATTGTATAGGGCTCTCAGCTATTATCTCAAGTTAGTCATGTGAAGGTTTGTAGATGTTGACATGGGTCACCTTTGATGTCCATCCATGTGTGTGTGTCACTGCAACTATCACGCTGGACTTTTAAAGCAAAAGTTTTTGCTCACCATCATTAATAGTATCATTGATCTCCTAAATAAGCACACTGTACTCATGAGGCTCTGAGAATGCCATCAACCTATCTGCTAAAAAAACAAGGAACAGCCGTGTTGTCTGTTTGTTACCAACGTGAGCAGAGAGTTTTTCTTTTTTTTTTTACCCCTTTTTGTGAAGGTATTGTTTTCTGGGAGTTTGGTGGCAACAAACGATGGATTAAACGATGAATAAGTGATTTATTAGCTGCCGCTGTCACACTGGTTAGATGGATTACTACAAGCCACCTCTGACCCCACTTACCAGCCCTGCGTCTCGCCACTGAGGTGTGTGTGTGCGAGCGCACGTTGGTATGTGTGTAGGTGGGGGCGCTGGCCAGCTGTTATCTTGTGACAGGATGAGAGTAGTTGATCAATGGCATAATGAACACTGTATTTCATTGGGCCAATGAAGTGAGCGGTGCCGGCCGGCTACAGCTGCACGGCCACGGGTCCGTTCTCTTTGCTGAGGGAGGAAGTTGTTTCTCATCAACAATAAATTACATCAAATTTTGTGAAAACGCAAGGCTGTGCCAGCACAAATCTTGATGGAGAAAAAGAAGTGAATTCCTACGCCGCATTTGTACGGAAGAGTATTAGGGCCAGACAGAAGAAAAATTAAAATTAAAGCTGCAAGCAGCGATGAACGGGCCCTCGCACCCTTGTGCACGTTCAGGCGTGCTGCAGTGGAAGCGCTTCTATGACTTGATTCTTCAGGCCTGGACATTTAGCGGATGACACCAGCCACGACTCTTTATGTCAAACCATTCAAAAGTTATAGCAGAAAGTAGGAACTATCAGATATCGACCAATCAGAAGTAGGGCTGGGCGATATGACGATATATATCGTCTGGACGATAGAAAATGTATATCCTTTAACATGAAGCTCTATCGTCTATGTCGCAAAACACGCTTTACGGCAGTATTTACGTCACCGATGCGCCAAACGGCATGCCCAGGTACGCTGTTAAAAAAAAAAAAAAAACAAGCATGGAGGAAGAGGTAGCAGACCAGGGTAACAGCAGTACTAATTCTCAAAAACAAGAAGAACAACAAGTTGAACAGCCAACACAAACTGAGGAGCTTGTACCTAAAAGAGGGGGAACTTCTGTCGCATGGATGTGGTTTGGTTTTAAAAAGACCGACACGGACCAGACCACAGTAGTTTGTAAAGTATGCCGCTGCACGGTACCAACAGCAGACTCCAACACGACTAATTTATTTTATCACCTGAGAAAGAATCATGACAAAGAATAGAGAGAGAGTCAACGAGAAAAAGCAGCAAAAGCAGGGTCGAGTAACGTTGATGTTGAAAAGAATAAACTCCAGACGCAGACGTTGCAACAGGCTTTTACCCGCGGCACACCATATAGTCATACCTCCCGCAGATGGAGGGAGATAACTACTGCCGTTGCCAAGCACATCTGTAAAGATATGGCTCCAATCTACACGGTCGAGAAACGGGGGTTTTGTGAGTTGGTGCGAACACTCGATCCTAGATACGAAATGCCCAGCCGAAAACACCTGAATAAGGTCGTGTTACCTGCTTTATATAATGAGTGCCGCGCCAAAGTGGAGGAGGAGATACACAAGGGGATGTTCTACGCTGCAACAACAGATATGTGGTCGAGCCGAACGACACATCCGTATATGAGCCTGACAATACATTTCATCGACCAAGCTTGGAACCTCCGCAGTCGGTGTTTACAGAGTTACACTCTGTAAACAGTTATTTTCCAGAAGACCACACTGGACAAGAGATAGCCAGAGGTCTCAGTGAAGCTCTTGAGTCGTGGGGACTGAATCAGGATCGCCTCGTATGTGTCACCACAGACAACGCCAGCAACAACATCCTTGCCCTTGAGCTGATGAATGAAACGACACGCCTGCAGTGCTTTGGCCACCGTCTTCATCTAGCCATTGGTGAGTAACTCTAAATCGATCTAAAAATGCATATACATTTTTGTTTAAAGGGCTCCAGACTGCGACCAAATGCTCGCATTTTGCGACCAAAATTTGAGTATGTGCGACTGAATTTAATGTCCACTCGCACACGTGCGACCAGTAAATTTGCCAGGATTTTTTTCTGCCTCGAGGAATTGTTTAATTTATTTATTTATTTTTTTTCGTTTAATTTCACCAGCTGGTATTACGCCCGGACGGCATTTAATGCGACACAACGCACTGCCGCCGCGCACGTAAAGAAGAAAGAGACGGCGGATATGTTTGGTTTTAGTAATATCATGCTCAGGCAATGAGTCTGCAATGGCCCAGAGGGGAGACACATGTAGCTCAGTGCTTAACTTTTATTTTTAATCCACTCTATATTCTTCTGGTTGTCCTCCGATATGTTCCCCTAAAGCCTGAATTATGGTTCCGCCTTAAATCGACGCAGACCCTACGCCGTAGTCTACGGCGTAGCGTCTGCGTTGTTGTGACGCGGTACCATAAATCAGCCTTCACCCGGTACATAGGTTTCTCTAAACATCTGTTCCCGCTACAGTTTTAACTAAAAGAAAATGTGCTCCAATACAGCATTAATGTATGGATGGAACCATTTTAGTTATAGTAACAGCCATAATGGCAAAATTCTCCTGCAATAGAATTTCTGAGCATTTAAAAGCCAGTTAAAAGCTAAAAATACAGAATACTTCTCCATCCAATCCATCATTTTGTAAAGACCCCTAGTGTGGACCTTTTATACAAAACTATATATATATATGAATAAATAAATAAAATTCATAACGTAATTAATTAATACATTTTACTTGTCCTGTACACAGTATAATATATTAAAAAGTATAGAACGTTGTTACATTTACTTCTCCTTTATTTCCACAGGGAGGGGTGTGAAAGTACACCAGGTGGAACGAGCAGTCGGCGTCTGCAAGAAGATTGTGGCTGCCTTCTCCAATTCATGGAAAAGAAGACGGGAGCTGGCCAAAGCTCAAGCAGAGCAAAATCCACCCTTGCCCAGTCATCAGCTGATCACAGAAACCCCTACAAGGTGGGGCTCTATGCAAGCGATGGTTGAAAGGGTGATCGAGCAGGAGAAAGCTCTCTTACAGGTCCTCCGTGCCGACAAAAAAACACGTCACCTGGTCCTAACTTGGCAGGACATGGACGTTCTGGAGTCCATGAACAAGGCACTGAGTCCTCTCAAGGAGTTTACAGATGCCTTGTCTGGGGAGCTCTACCCAAGTGTTTCCTACTTGAAACCCGTCCTCCATCTGTTCAACAACCAGATACTCAAGCATCAGGATGGCGACACTGAGCTCACCACGACCATCAAAGAGGGCATACTAAAATACCTAAATGAGAAGTATGATGACGAGAAAACCCAGGAGCTGCTTGACATGGCTTCTCTTGTCGACCCTCGGTTCAAAACCACATACATCAAACAAGAGAGGGTGGACTACATCAAGACCAGAGCTGCTGCAGAGCTGCAGAAGCTGGTGGCCAAACAAGCAGAGCAGGAGGCAGCCCCCCTTCCATCAGCTGCAACTGCCAGAGATCAGGATGAGCCAGAGGAGGTTCCTGCTAAGAAGAAAAAGAAGAGTTTGAGCAGCTACTTTAAAACAGCAGCAAAGCCAAGCCAAGCGGCCCCTCATTCAAACAGAGAATCCATTGAAAATGAGCTCAACCTCTATCTCCTACTGGACGCTGGTCCAGACACAGATCCACTGGAATGGTGGAAGAAGAATGAGGGACATTTTCCCCATGTGGCCAAGCTAGCGAGGAAATATCTGTGCATCCCTGCCACAAGTTCCCCATCAGAGCGGGCTTTCAGTGCAAGTGGGAACATTGTGTCATGCCAGAGGTCAGCACTGAAACCAGCAAGAGTTGACCAGCTTGTATTCCTAGCACTCAACCTGTAGAAGCCTGAGATTTGGCAAATGTTGGGATGTTTTCATAATTCATTTCACATCCATGCTACTTGAAGTAGTTTTGTTTACCTTTTATATATTATACCTCATATTATATATATATGTATAATATACTGTGATCTGTTTGCAGCTATACTTTAACTTGGAAGGGTTTTGTGTTTACATTTGGTATTTTGTAACCAACATTTATTTTAGGGGCTAGGCCAGTAGGCCTGTATTATTTGTGTTTGCTGCTACCTTTCAAACTTGAAGGAGTGATTTTCTTTTTTCACTTTTAAGATTTTGTATAATTATATTGTGAGCCTGATTTTGTTGCTGCACTTTAAACTTGGAAGTTTACATTTGGTATTTTGTAACCAACATTTATTTTAGGGGCTAGGCCAGTATTATTTGTGTTTGCTGCTACCTTTCAAACTTGAAGGAGTGATTTTCTTTTATCACTTGTTAGATTTTGTATAATTATATTGTGAGCCTGATTTTGTTGCTGCACTTTAAACTTGGAAGTTTACATTTGGTATTTGGCCCTGGCCTGCACTATGCTCTTTAAAACTCAGAAGTGTTCAATTTGTTATTTTTTATACCCAATAGGCCAATACCGATATGTGTTACTGTTAGGCAAATATTCACCACAGTTCTAAAGGGTTTTCTATTGGCTTGCTTTGAAAAAGGTTCTAAATAAAACAAATATTTAGTAACTACTACCTTTATTTGTTGAGTATATCATTTCAAACTGCATTTCCACATTGCAATTTTATATAAACTATTCATTAATTAAATTTACAAAAATGTGCCATATCGTGATGTATATCGTTATCGGGATATAAAATGAGCTATATCGGGATATGAGATTTTGGTCATATCGCCCAGCCCTAATCAGAAGAAGGGGCAGGGCAAATTTGCTGCAATTATGTTCAAGGACTCAATACCGAGTCCGATGACACCACCTATGAGTCTTTATGTCAAACCATTCAAAAGTTATGGCAGAAAGTAGGAACTATCAAATATGGACCAATCAGATGAAGGGGGGGCACGCTTTTCGGCGTCTATCGTCGCCACGGTAACGCTTTTGACTGAGAAAAGTAATGCGCATTGTCGCAGGATGGAGATGCACATTTTGATGTATAACACACCTGGGTGCACGTTACGTTTCGGGCGAAGAAGCGTCCGAAGAAATGGCATAAATTGCGCCAAAATTACACGATTCATTCAAAATGGCCGACTTCCTGTTCGGTTTCGGCCATGGCGCCAAGAGACTTTTCTTTTGGCACTTTTCCACTAGTATCGGTTCAGCCCGGCACGACTCGGCGCGGCTTTACACGGCTCCACACATGTGTTTTCGCACTGCCAGGGGAGAAGCGGGCAGGTTTGGGTGAAGCTGCTGTGACGTACTCGATTGCGCAACCGCTTTATTCATGTCGGCGCAGATGAGAAATCAGCTGGAGCCGGGAGCGGCTGAGAGTAAAACAGCCCGTCTACATCGCTTTTTTAATTTTTTCTCGACAGCCACCAGGTTTATGAACATCTGCACCTCAGAGTTGGATCACCAAACAGACGTTTTACGCTTTATAATAAAATCGCCGCGAGTCCCCTCGCGCTGACTCCATGGATGTATTATGACTCCCGCTTCCTGATTCAAACGTCTGCCGGCCCCGCCCCCCGACCAATCAGAGGCGCGGAGGGTGGTGACGTCCCCGCCCCCCGACCAATCGGTGGCGAGGAGGTGGTGACGTCAGAAATAGTCCCTGCTCAGACCGCTTTCAGAACCTCACTGAAATGGTTACAGAAAAAGGTACCGGCTTGGAGCGGCTCTACTCGTCTCAGCCCTAGTGCGAAAGCGCAAAACGGGTAGAACCGAGCTAAACTGATACTAATGCAAAAGCGCCATTTAAGTTGCGACATGAGACAGGTGTGTACCTATTTTCGTTCATGTACGTCAAACCGTATTGTGGGGCTTGACGCACAAAGTTTTCTAGGGGGCGCTGTTGAGCCATTAGGCCACGCCCATTAATGCAAACCATTAAATATAAAAAATTTTGCCTGGCTTGCGTGCAAAATTTGGTGACTTTTGGGGCACGTTTAGGGGGGCAAAAAGGCCCTCCTTTCGTCGGAAGAAAAATAAAAACGAGAACATCTACAGATACTATTAGTATCTGTAGGAGATGTTCTCGTTTTCTCGCACTTCCAGTGCTCGGGCCCTAATAAAGTCAAAGTTTCGTGAATAAAGTTGAAATGGTTGAGAAAGAAGGTGAAATTTCGACTTTATTCTTGAAATTGTATTTCAACATTAATCTCGACATTTCAACTTTTTTCTCGACATTTCGACTTTTTCCTTGAAGTGCACAATAAAAAAAAATCTTCCCCTCTCAAATATTTCTTCTCCTGCATGCCCCTAAAGCCTGATTTAAGGTTCTGCCTTAAACCAACGCAGAGCCTACGGCGTTGCCGTGACGCCGTCGTGAATCCTTCGGACTTCTCCGTCACTCCATTTCACCAAGGTGCAATACCCCCCAGAGCGCTAGTTGATACTTTGTTTAGCTTCCGGCTTTTCCGGTCACAGTAAATTAAAGAGATAAGGACAGCTATTGTGCAAAAAAACAAAACAACCCAAAAAAAAGAAATCACACACACACGAAGAAAAAAGCACTGAAAGTTCACGACTGCTTCACGAACCGGAACCGGAAATGCGTTGGTACCAAGCAAACCAATCACAGCCCTCTCGGCCTGCGTTGGGTCTGCGCCGCCTCGACGCGTAGTTACATTTTTGGGAGGTGCAGGTCAGGCTACGGCATAGGTTTAACGCAGAACCATAAACCAGCCTTAATACTCTTCCGTACATTTGGCTTTGCCCCCCCCTTCACTCCCTTTTTATTTCTCCCACCACTTTATTCCTCTCACCTAGAGCTTTCATCAATTCCAAACAACCATGCATATTAGGTGAGGATGTCATCTAGCAACTTGTAGCGACTTTCAGGAGAGCCGGTAGTTGTTTCTTTTTAACTGAGAAGTTGGCCACACTGTTACCAGGTAAATATATTGAACCCAGCACTTTTTCAGCAAAGAATCCCTTCTCGATAAGAGAAACTTCATCCCATTCAGGATTTCCTGGTTATCTACAACATCTTACTGCACGTAAGCATGAACAGAGATAGTTTAGAACCTGGTTCATCAACCATCTCTGCAGCAGCAGCAGCTGCCCCTCTGACAACTGCACATTAACACATACTTACTATGAGTTTTTCTTTATTTGCCAAAATAATTAGGTTTTAATATGTTTTTTTCATGGATTATGTTTAAATGAATAATGATAATTATATTAATAAAGTGTACTATTGAAAATCGGCCCCATATCCTTAAATTTGGCAAGTTTCTTTTTATTTTTATCAGTATGTCTTAACTCAAAGATGCTGTAAAGAGGCTAAACGTGGGTTTGACTCTGGCCACTTTTGTAACCACTGAACTTATAATCATAATGATAAACTGCACATTTCGTCCATATATGCCAGTCTTGTCATTTGATCCACATGATTTCATTTTCAACCAGTTGCTGGTTTTAGAAGTGGAAGTATAAAAATCCATGCAGTAATATTCTGTCCTTCTTCACTGTTGTGACCACTAGTTGCTGGGATTGTGCATTGCACTATGGGGTAGTTGACTGGCCAGGTGTATGCTGGGAGTTTTTCCAGTAGGACATTGTGCGCACATATTTTGCATCTAAGTTGTTAAGTTCTGTTGTTAAGCTTCCTGCATTTGAACAAAATCTGTATTTTTTTTTGTGGCTTCTGTATGTCCGTCATGTTTTTCTAGCACTGGCTTTAGTTTCGTGCAGTTTTGGTTTAATTCATTAAACTTATTGTACGCTGTAGATATCTGATATTATATTTTTAACATAAACGTAAGATGTTTTATGGTTTTCATTTGTTTCTTTTAAAATTAAGCTCTTCTAAATCTTTTTTATCTCTTTCTTGCACATTTTGGTGATAGACAATGATTTTTCTCAGAACAGAAAATAAGGGAAGCATTAGTATGTCAATTTTATGAATGAAAAGCAAACAAAAGAAAGACATTACAGACTTATAAAAATACCTCCAGCTTTATTGTCAAACTGTCTCGTTTCTTAACACACACACACACACACACACACACACACACACACACACACACACACACACACACACACACACACACACACACACACACACACACACACACACACACACACACACACACAAGCTTGACTCAGTTTCTTCCATTCCTCCCACTGTCTGCTGCTTTGATGAGCTTTTGCAATAAAATGAAAAACAAAAGGATGGGGGGGATTTTTGCACCTTGATGGCTGCAGACTTTGTTATGAGATCTGTAATAAAGGAAAGTAATATGCTTTAAACATTAAAGAAGACTTTAATTGTCACCACCATGAAAAACGTGCTTTCCTGAGGATGTAATTGAATGTCCTCATCGCATCGGGGAAATTAAAATAGGTCATTTTATGTGTTGCTTTATTTTTGATTGAATCAGCTCTTAAGTGTTTTAGACAGTGAAATTATCCTTTTTTGTACAGGCCTTGTGGAGTGTTCAGCGCCTGAGAATTGAAGAGAGACAGAGAGAGGCAGAGGCAAAGAGATGGATGGAGGCGAGGGAGGGATGAGGATGGAGGAGGGGAGAATACGACAGAGACAAATGCTTCTGCATTGACAGCTGTCCTCCATTTTCTCACAGACAGACATACAAATGAGGACCACAAATCAAACGAATCCCTCCAAGATTAATCCCGGGCCCAGGCAGGCACGCTGGCAGGAATTGGCAGGACTCTGAACGGATGGGAGCGGATGGGTCTTTCGACTTTGATAAACTGTATCAATGCTAAACACTTTAGGATGCGTTATTAAAGGAATCAGGGTGTGTTCAAGGGGGGAATGATTTAAATGATGATAATTTCAATTATTTTAATTGTAGTGACTGGAATCTTTTGGAGTCCTGGTGGCAACTCTATTCTCTCTAGCACTATAAGCATACTATAAGGAAAAATGTATTTGTTCCCCTTTTTTTATTGTCTTCATGTTTTTGTGCAGATGTTCACACATCTGGAACATCATACAATCCTTTCAGAAACTGACAAGATTGAACTGTATTTTTCCTCATTAAGTGTATATACTTCTCTTTTGACAAATTAAAAACAATCAGCAATAGTTCATTGACCATAGAAAAACCCAAACATTTTATTTAAAGGTGACCTATTATGGCATTTAATGTATATTTTAAACAGGCCTTGAATGTCTTAAAAACAATCTAAAGCTTGTTTTTTCTACATAAATCATAAATCCAGCCTGTGGGCCCTGTCACTAGTTTTACCGCTTCTAACCTCTTTTTCTGCGCCTCATTTTTAGGGAAGGGGGGGGTATGATAATGATGCTCTGTGCTGATTGGCTCCCTGAATGACGTGTAGCAGGGGAGGAGAATAAACCTCGCTCCGCCAGAGCAGCCCGAGCCTGTAAATAAATAAAACACTGAATTTTCACAAATGGAAACTTTATTGTTAAAAAAATAAAACATGAGTTGTATATAAATAACATTTATGCACTATTTAAGCCGGATCTACCCGGTGGATGCTGAACGCTGGCCCCGGAGCCACGCCGGGCGCCTGGGAGCAGCGCGCATCACCGCGGCTTTAACCAGGGAATCTGACCGGTTCCGACAGGCCGGGACCGCAGGAACCGGCCTGGATTCGTAGCAGGGACTCCCGGAGACCGACCAGCGGAATTTCAGCCGGATCTGCCCGGCGGATGCTGCGCGACGGGCGCTGCAACTCCACGGCGGGCGCACAGATCGGCTCCGGGGCGCATCTGCGGCGCATCTCCCGTTACTGGTGATCAAACCGACAGATTTCGCTGAAAATCTCAGAGAGTGAAGCTGGTCCGACCTGGGACAGACCCCCGAGGACCCAGCTCCCAAACCACCCGGTAACCTGGATGATTTAACCCGGATCCGCGGCGCCGCGTCCGACTGGCTGAAGGATGGACCGCTCCAGCAGCGGAGAGAGCTGGTTGTGGGCGTGGTTTCAGCAGCGGAGGCTGAACCTATGGAAATGAGCGCCTATGGTGACGTCACCATAGGCGCAGATTCAGAATGGCTCAAAAAAAGGTCACGTGACACTGGGGGACTCTGTAAGACGGGGGTCAGAGACCCTGCAGAATTTCATGGTATTTTGTCTCCCCTGTGCTGGCAGGGTGAGGGGAGACCACTTTATATATGTTAAAACAAGAAAAAACGTGTTTTTCATAATAGGTCCCCTTTAACGTTACGTAAAGCACCGGATGGTGCTGCACCAACCAATAAAGTGGCCGATGTGCAGCTATTGTCAACCTCACACTTGAAGATCTTACAAGGGATTTCAAGGTTGCACACGTGATTTCCACAGTTGAAGGACAGGCTAGGTTGAGTTGGGAGGTCATCCCATGTCCTGTGGCAGCTGGAGCAAGTTTGACACTGCCTTTTCTGGGAATTAGGACAAAATTAAACATGTTTGATATCAATAAGTCTTTAGTAACACAATCTCTGCCGGCGATGAATGCTATCCTTCAAGTAGTAGTTGCATAAATGGTGGGTCTCCAAGACCCCGATCTTAAATGTACAATTTAAAACAGGTGTTATACTTCGGAAAAGTTTTTGTAAAGCCATCAGCGTGAAGCACCAAAACCCGTGCACTAGTAACTAGTTTGTTTTTTGTTGTCTTTTGTACTCATCACTATGCCAGACAGGGGTCTGACTGTTGTTTACTTCGGCCTGCAGTCATGAACACAAAAAAAAGGCTCCTTTAAACGTCTGCTGACAGGTTACACAGTGGATTTAGTTTCTTGCCAGTCAGTGTAAAATCATGGGAAAACACTTGAGATATTAAGTTTGTGTTGATTGTCTTTTTTGTGGATATAGTCCATAGTGATGCCTGGATCGCTCAGTGCTTTCATTCATGTTTTATAAATTTCACTCAGATTAGACGGGGTGACTTCCTCTCTGGGAGAGAAAAGTGGCAAAATGACATGCCTGTATCTTCTCACTAAACGACACCACGGTGTATTTGGCTCAGACGATCATTTGGGAAGGTTTTCCTACACCTGTAATATTCGTTCTGTTTGCAGGAAGAGTCGATAAGTCTGGACCACATTAAACAGTCTGGCTACACACTTTGGTATTCTAAGCTCACCCTTTTCACCCTTATTTTCCCCATAACAGTTGTGGGAGTGGGACCTGATTTGAAGCTTGTCCCGACAGTGACTGAAAGTGCTCCTAGCCATGTCAACTTTTCTCACCAATCCTGAATCGTATAAAGCAAATATATTTAGTTTTTCTGATCTTTGCCCGTAACTGAATATGTGAAGTGAGAGCAAAGAGACAGTTTACAGTAACGTCATGAACCAGATGTTTCATACTTTTACGTTTCACAAACACAGCAACAAATACAATTAAATAAAATGATAAGAAAAGAGGTCAATTAAAAAAAAGCACAAGTTGTTAAAAAGTAAGGGCAGTGCAGTACAGTACAGCAGGTACATATCATTGTTACAATGGCAATAATTACGTTTCTATATGGTCAAAACGTACAAAGACCGGGTCAAATACAGTATTACAAAAGTAATCCATAACAATTCGTATGGTCAGTTAAAGCAGCACTATGTAACTTTTCCACCTTAATCTAATATTTCCAGAGTCATTGTGATGGTACATCAACTTCCAACAGGTTTAATGAACCTCTGTCATGGTCTGAGGGGTCTGTATCGCCTTCACTGGCACTATGTAACTTGGAGGAGCATGTTAGGAACCCTTCCACACTACTGGTAAAGCACTACCGCTTCTGTCCAAAGGAGCCGCCAAACTCAACAAAAGCTGAAAGTTACATTGTGCTGCTTTAAGAGGGTTTTAATACTAAAAACCAGCCGACAGCTCAAGACAACTGTTGCCTAGAGTAGAGTAGAGTTGGTTTCCCTCCAGCCAGAAGGTCCTTTATTGATCCCCAGCTCTTTCATGAGCCAGACTGTCCCTGGGCAGGATTGGCCCTAACAGGACTGATCCACATCCCCCCCCATTGCCTCCATTGCCCCAGCCGCTATCGTGCCAGTCCCAAACCTGGATGGGGCAGGTTGCTGCAGGAAGCTTGTCCAATGTAGCTTGTCGAATTACCCCAATCTGTGTGTGGAGTGTCATGATCTGCTTTACTGACCCCCAAAGAGAAAAGCTGGAAGAAGTGTGTGAGGTTGTGTGTGTATGGACGCTGCTGCATATAAAGTTGATCTAACTTTGTTTTCAGAAACATGTTTTATTCGTACCTCATGGGTAATAGTGTACATATATGTACACTATTATAAGATATTATATGGACATTATTTTGTGCCAGAATTATTCAGATCAACATCAGTTCTTGCTTTCTCGGCCAAAGTTTGCCCTCTCTAGACTTTCAGGTTGTTTTTGATGTATAATAATACAAAAAACACCTTTTATTTAAAGCAGGGATAAGTGTCCTCCTATATTGAAAAATTGTGAGTTAACTATGAAAATCTTTCCATTCATTGCGATTTAAAGTGTAATCATGATTGATAGCCCTAATATATCTCTCTCCCCCCTCTCTCTCTCTCTCTCTCTCTCTCTCTCTCTCTCTCTCTCTCTCTCTCTCTCTCTCTCTCTCTCTCTCTCTCTCTCTCTCATTTGCTCTTTATATATATATATATATATATATATATATATATATATATATATATATATATATATATATATATATGAGGCACTATCCATTTTCCATATTTTACACTCATTCCAAGTTGATGTCTATCGTGGATAATATTGAGTTGAGGATTTAAATGATTTGATAGCTTCTTTTTTTTAAAGTTCACTTAAGGGCAACTCATTTAGAGTTCAATTAAGACTTTTTTTAATCAAATTTTAAAATATCACCTTGACTGTGACATAATAAACTATAAAATATCTTCTTGAGGAGCTGCGGATGTAAATTGATCTTTGATGGAGTCATAGACCCACGAGGCATTTTTCTAGTTTTAAGCATTTCATCCCACAATACCATAAAAATACTGTTTTATGAGCCTTTTTTTGGTGATAGAAAATGATTTTATTTTTTTTAAAGCAGTGATTTAGGACCAGTGTTTATGTTGTACGTTTTTAAATCCCCCCTTGAGTGAGAAAGCTTTCTTCCCTCTCTGTGATGCTTGATGAACGCCGGGGCTGAACTGTAGAAAAAGCCTCATTACGAGACACTTACAGATTACCCGGGGTGTCACGCCGGGGGACAGGTGGTGGGTGTGAGGGTTTGTCTGCGAAGAGAAGGAGAAAACAATGAGACCAAATCCTACTGTTTCTCCCTCTCTGTCCCTCCACCCTCCCCGAGCTCTTCTCTCCCTCTCAAATGGATAATTCTGGTGATACTTGTGACAGGCTGTGGTTTAGATTTTGATTTATGTTCTTCCAAAGCTAAAATCAAAGAATCCATCTAGTGCTATTTTATGGCAGTTGGGATGATGAATGGGCCAGTCTCTGGGCCAAAGCAAGCTGCTGTGTCTTTGCCCCGGATTTTAATTGCTAAAGTAGCCAGTCATTGCTCAAGATTCAACGTGCAATGAGAGGGAGAGGAGCAACACGCTCTCCCCTCGTCTTTCTCTAACTCTTTCTGTGTCAAGCCGTACCTCTAAGAACTGCAGCTGTGAGAGAAAATGTAATGTAGTTTACAAACCACTATTAAATCATTCATAACCTGGCCATCGGGATCCGCTGTTACAAACAGAACTAATGGATCATGTAATTGGCCTAACTTTGAAGTGTAAATTCCACATTTATATTTAATGTATGAAAATGCCATCTTTAAGCAAAATGTCAGATAATGGTTTGATCCCATATTTTAGTGCTCAAAAAATGCTTATAATTTATCTTTGCATAATGTTTTTTAGGTAGATAGTGAGACATTTACTGTAATCTTATTTCTTGCTTTCTTGACCTTCAAGAAGCTTGAAAAAATTATGAATAAACAGATCTCTACAAATTCATCTGCAACGCATCCCCACATCTCGTGAGGCTGATAAACACATGTAAATAGAATCAGATTGCACATCTGTTTATGGAGGAAAACGGTATTCGTCTTGCCCCCTCTCCTGCCCCTCCTCGCGCTCTAATACGTGTCATCTCACTGATGAGCATGGGATAGAGGGGGAGAGAGAGTTGTGAGGAGCATCATTGCTTTGCAAATACGACCAAAATCAATGATGCAAATTAGAAAAACAAGCAGGCAATAAATTCTTTCACATCTGCGGAGCCTGGTGAGATTTTTTTTTAATAATTTTTAATAAAGCATAATTGTAGTTTGTACCACTGAATAATTTAATCACATGGAGATATGGATCATGGAAGGGGGAGCGAGTATACACATCAAAAACGAAAAAGAAAAAAAAAAGCCTCTGAAAATGTCTGTGTGGTATATTTGTGTGTGTGTGTGTGTGTATGTGTGTGTGTGTATGTGTGTGTGTGTGTGTGGGTGCGCATGAAAGACAGCGATTTCTTAGAAAAGATTCCAGAAATGTTTTCATTTATCCTTTATTAAAGCTAATTCTTACTTTCTTGTGTCGAGTGTTCTGCCTTTTACTATTAAAACAGATGTGTATTTGAAAGACACATCTCAGTCTAAGTAGCTTATATCTATAAGATTGGACTATTGAAATGTGAAATATAATCAAAAGTAGAAAATGCTGATTTTCAAATAACTTTAGCTTTAATTTAACTGAAATTGCAAAAAGACATCACATGGGAACTGGAAAAGCTACTACAAAAAATAAACCTTTATTTTTTCTTATATTATATGAACAACATGCTTTTGTGTAAAAAGAGCACCTTAGAGAGGCTCACATGTTTAATAAATATTAGGGGACTATTCTGTAAAAAAAAATCTGTGGCCAAATAGTTCAACAATTTAAAAATAATATTTTTCAATAATTTGTAATGAACTGCAAAGAATGTCAATAAAATACTGAAAGGCCTCAGTAAAAATCATTGTGTGGGGGCTGCTGGGTGGTGCAGTGGTTAAAGCAAGCGGCCCATGTACTGAGGCTACAGTCCTGCAGAGGTTGCTGGTTCGAGTCCCGGCCTGTCACCCTCTGCTGCATGTCATCCCCCATTCTCTCTCTCTACCTCCTTCCTGCCTACACGTTGAATAAAGGCCACTAGAGCCATAAAAAATCTTAAAAAAAAGAAATCGTTGTGTGGGGGGGAGATAGGCAGATAAGATACAAAAGTGTCCTGTTCCTGTGGTTTTACAAATATAAATTAAAAGTCATTGAAATGATGGACACCACGCCCACCTGGGTGACGAGGAGGATCTCATCCAGAGCCAGAATCTGAAGCCAGGATGACTCCCAGTGTATACTGCTCTCCCATCAACTTCCTCAAGGAAGACTTCAAATGCTGAATTGATACTTGAAGACATACTGGGACTTTTTTTTATTTTATTTTGTCTACATATATATTAATGGTTAATACCATGTTGGTAAAAACCTGAGGTATATATATATATATATATATATATATATATATATATATATATATATATATATATATATGCATTTTTAATATATTATATATATATTTATATATATATATATTTTTTTTTTTTTAAATGTGAAGGGGGGGAGGGGGGACATCCGATGCTAGTCTAAAACGTAAAAAACACAGGGAAACACACGAATCAAAGCTAGACTACTGCGATTATCTGTCCCTAAAACTGTACAGTGAGTATGTAGGTGAGTGAACAGGTGTGTATATCTGTGTAACTGTGTGTGTGTAAAGCCAAGACGATGCTCCACCTGAACTGTAACTATAGTGGAGGAGAGAGGGCACAACCACGCCACCTGAGAGACCAGAGGTCGACAAGGAAGAACCCCGAACCCAGACCACCAACCGCCCACGGAGGGCCAGAACACGGCGGGAGGAAACTCACTGCCAGCAAGGCCCGCCCCCCCCAGCAGGGACAGAGGGATGGACATAACTTAAACCACACAGAATTGGAGGCACTGGGTTGACCTGGGTAGGAGGGGGGATTTTAAGAACAGCAGCAAGCTTGTAGGGCGAGAGACATCAGAAGGCATGTGAGAGACAAGTATCTCTTGCTCTTTAAAAAGACTTATGAGTGAGAGGAGTAATTTGAATAAACTATACAGAGAGGTGAGCGCGAGCATGCAACTGTTACACGAGATGTGAAGGGTTTCCTCGTGTAACAGGTCGTTGGTCCACCTGGAAAAGCATCACCTGTGCTCCCATCCAGGTGTTATCTTTTCCAAGGAAGACTTGCTTATTTCAGCAAGAAAATACCTGACTGTATTCTTACAGCATGAGTCAACGCGTCTGGATGTTACAAATGGCTGCCCAGCAGCGTACACAACGATGGGAGTTAGCGTTTAGATGACATAGTCCAACAGATATGAAGTCTGACTGTTTCCTGAAAACTGTTGCACTACTGAAGTTTGAACTACGTTAGCTTAAACCAGAACGACAGTGTTTCCAGATGGGTTTGATTTGAGAGTCACAGCTCCAACACTCTTGTGGTTGACATCGGTAGCCTCATTATCTCCCTTTTTTGAAGTATGGTTTTGGGAGCCACTTGCATCATACTTGCATTGTTCACTTCCAACCGTGTTAATTGCCAACGTAATTTTGCAACAATGGGTTGGAAAACGCAACCAAGATCTGTCATCTATTGAAATCAAACGGTACGTTATGAATATGAAAATATGACTAAGAAGGACTACCAATGTTGCTCAGCTTTTCAAGTATTTGCAGGAAAATATTTTGCTTTCAAAACTTGATTTTTTTGTCTTTGTAAGGTTCCAAATCTGTAAGCTGTCATAAACACGGGTGATGCAAAGCAGAGGTGAATTGGCCTCTTGTGAAAGGTTTTGCTGGACAAAACTCAACATTTCCTTGAATGTTTATTTTTGGACCTCTAAATAGTTTAGTTCAGTTCATTTAGTTTATTTCAAACATTTCGAACAAAGACAAGAAAACAAATCCAGGTGGGCATTCCACCACGTAAAAAAAACAACAACATCAAAACACATATTTCAAGTTACATGTTCGAAAAGGAGTGGGAGGAAGTATACATTTATTTAATCCCACCCCCTTTCCACAACTAAACATAAATTATATGTCTGTATTTATTTGTTATACTATACACTAATTTGAATAAATATATATAATTTTTACAAAAATAACCTGTTTAATACAAGATGTAAGCTCTATCATAAATATAATACAACTATGATATAAATATAGTATAACTATGATATAAATATAATACGTCTAAGTATATAAAAATACAAAGACAACATGACAAAATACCAGTACACACACAGCTGGTGATGTTTAAACACAGTCTTCACGTTTATACCTCAAATAAACCATTTCCTTATATTTCTTCTTAAATTGTTTTATGTTTGTAATTTCTTTTAACTCCAGATTCATTTAAATACTACTATTATTACTACTGTCATTAAGCAGACACTTTTTTCCAAAGCGACTTACATCTGAGAGAACAATATAAACACAAAATCACATATGAGGGTCCAGCTGGATCATTGCTGGTCAGACTGCTGAGAGTCCAGTTTTTTTTTTTTTTTTTTAATATACATGAAGGATGACGTGTACATCAACAGGCCTCATCCATGAACTGAAGATTCCTTAAAAAATTCCTTTAAAGGGGACCTATTATGGCATCTAATACCTATTTTAAACAGGCCTTGAACGTCTTTAAAAAAAGCTTTTGATTGTTTTTGCTAAATAAATTAGAAATTCAGCCTCTGAGCCATGTCTTTATCATCCCAGTCTCTAACCTCATTATCTATGCAGGATTCTGAGTGGGCGGGGCTATGATAATGAGGCTCTGTGCTGATTGGATGCCTGTATGACACGATACACCGCTACGAAAAAATGGCGGAAGCTCCGGCCGGCGGAGTTAGTTGTGGGTGTGGTTTCACGCATCGCTCCTGTCGTTACGTAACGACGGGAGCAGAATCTGAACGGCTCGTAGATCCACATCACACTGGATGGCTCATCCGGGCGGCTGTACAGACACTGCAGAATTTGGTTGCTTTCCTCCTTCTCTGAGTTGGCAGGCTGAGGGGAGACCACTTTATATATGTTAAAAACAAGAGAAGACCTGTTTTTCATAATAGGTCCCCTTTAATGTAACATTTGACCAGACTATTAATGAAAATAATTATAATACAATATTTGAATTCGCCCCAATGGGGGAATTTGCTGCGATTGTGTGCTATAAACGCAATCAGCGCATGTGGCGGTGCAGTATACCTGGGTGCATCAGCCCTACTTCTTGACATAAATTGATGTCATCAGTATCAGCATGATGCCAGCATTGTTGGTGGCTCCATGTGAAGCGCACTAACAGCTGAAGGGTGGGAAAACACGAACGAGAAGTGGAGAAAAAGAGGAGGAGTGGGAGCCTCAGGTGAAACATGGACCTTGTTGTAATTTATAACCATGACATGGGAGCCAAGTTTCTCTAAATGAGGCATTCAGATAGCCAAACCAGTCATTTATCCTGATGATTAATACAAATGATATTCATAATAATAAATATTGCTGCCTTGCTGTGCATGAAGCAGAAGGGGCAGAAAAGAGGGACCGAGGGGGGGCGGGGATGGGGGGGGGGGGGCAGATCCAGTGTGTATTGTGTAGCGATCATGAAAGGAGCACTCATCAAGCTGTATTTGAGAACAAATGTCAGGATGAAAAGGCTTAAAAATAGATGCTCCGCTGTAAGACACGACGTGAATCATTTCATGTCATCTGGTAACGTTTTTGTGTGAAACTAATACAAAATGACAGATTGCATTTAATGAAAAATGTTCTTTAAAGAGAATTACGGTGTACTGGAATTAGTGTGAGAATAGAGCTGCAAGAAATGTAAACGGATATAAACAGGTTAATGGTGGTATTTCACAGACAATGTTTACTATATTTCACATCACATTCAATACCTACGTTGCAATTTCAAAATAATGATACAATTCATCTGGAGTCCGTTCACCGATACATTTCCAAAAAACACATTTAATTTAACTGTTAATTTCATGTTCCAGGGTCACACCTTTTCTTTTTATTGCTCTGTAAATAAATCCTGGTGTATTTTGAGTATTTCCTGTCAGAAATCTTTATGTGTGTGGAGACTGCTGAGAGTGCGTGGATGTTAAGGTCCAATATTTACTCAGTCGTGCCATACACATAAAGATTATCATCTTAAATCTGATTATCTTATCAGACCATCCTGTGAATTTTTTTCTGATAATCGGCTCCGCAGTGAGCTGGGGCCGACAATCGCACGTATTAAACTTGTTCAATATTAACGACAAATCAATCTTCGATTGTGGGGACAGCCAACAATGACTGTGACGTGGAACATGCCATTTATCAGTTAACATAACACAAATAAACGCCATTAACACAGTCGGACGTGTACAATGTCTTTTTTTGATGTCGCCACATTTGTTATGAGCTAATGGCACCCGCCGTTTCCGAATTTGACAACAACTCACCGCGACTACACGCTCAGTAGACTATAAAGTGTTCACGCGTCTCCAGGATTTTCTTTATTTCTGGATTTTCCCTAACACAACAGTCCCAAGACCAGCATCATTTCCTCGCCTTGTCTTCTTCCATCGTGTCGTGTTTTCCGGTTGCTATGGCTGTTGCGATGAATCTTCTTCGTTATTTTTAGATCACGTTTGATTGAGGGAGATTTCTGGCTTGGAGGATGAGATTCTTGACTGCTGGTTTGTGTCATTATAGTAGGGGCTTGACTTCATGGACCCCAGGAAGACTAGTTGACGTTTTGCGTCCGCTAATGGGGATCCAAAATAAAAAACAAAACAAAAAAACAAAACTTGAGACTGTCTAAAAGTAATGAACTACTGAAACTAATATTTTAACATTAAGAAACTATTTTGTGTGCTTATTCAACAAAGCGACACGTACCAAAAACTGGTAAAACACTACTTTTGTGATGAATTTTACTCACTTCCAACTCAACCTGTAAGAGGTTAATTCGCTGGTCACAATTTATGCAAGACTGCCACCTCATTTACTTGATTTTATATTATTATATAGGCCTGTGTTTCGATTTTCCAATACTAAATTGATTCTCATATTAATTCCTAAAAATCGATTCATATGTCTAAAGATCGATTTTTTTTTTTTCATTATTACAATACAACTTTTAGTATTTTTTTGTTTATGCCCAAAAAAGGAATATTTTGTTGGACACAAGAATAACTTGTGCCATGTTTTTGCCTGTTTTTTCAGTTATAATGGCATACATTGTCTATATTTCATTACTTTATATACTGTCTTGGGGTTACATTTGCTTAAAATGCTAAAAACCAAATTCTCAAAAATCAAAAACCGAAAAAGACCGAAATTGGAAAAAATAAAAATGGAATGTGGGAAAAACTAATAGCGATTTCATACTGTTTGCTGCCCTGGATCTGTTTGGTAATTCTGCCCCACATGATGTTTCTGAAAGCAGTTCTATCAGCATTCTGGGAGCTGATTGGTCCTTACAGCATCATTAGCTGCAATACTTGCTGTTGAGCCTTAATATAATACTAGTATTAATATGTTGCATAACTACACAGTCATATAATTCATGCAACAGCTCAAAAAACTTTTAATAACACTAACCCAAATCAATATCGGAATCGAATCAAATCGGGATAATCGATTCTGAATCTTAAGAATCGGAATCGAATTGATTCTTGACATTTGAATGGATCCCCAGCCCTGATTGTATATGAACTTCCAGAAATCTTTAGGAGGGGTGTCTAATTCCAGTCCTAGGTGTCCTGCATGTTATTGTCCTGCCTCAGCACTGATACAAATGACTGTCATTACCAGACGTATGCAGACCTTGAAGACAAGCTGATGATGAGCCATTCAATTGATTCAGGTGTGCCGAGCAGGGAAGCATTGAAAACATGCAGGACAGCGGCCCTGGAAGGCTGCAATTCAAAACACGTTTTTTAGAGGAACACCGTTTTAACTATTCAATCTTGTCTGCAGTCTGTCTGTTGCTAGTTTGCAATGAAGTTTACTCTGAGTGCAGGAGAGTTTTAGCAATGTCACTGTCATTTTGAATTGAATCATGTAAAATGCTATCTGGAATCGAAAGCAACTTTACTAGACGACTGAACAAAGACAAAACTGCAACAGCAAACACACACACATAAAACGCTGCTAGCCAAGTGCAAAGAGCAGAATAATATGAGACTTTTGTCACTGTCAGACCAAGTCAAAGCCCTGATAGACACGCTGAGATTAATTGTGATGGTTACCAATGAAAACCTCTGCTACTGCTGTCATTGTAAGACAGACATTGTTTTAAATGCAAATAAAATCAAATCAAAGAATAAAATTTACAGATGAGAGTTAGTGAAAGGAACATGAGGATTGGTATGACGAGTGACAGCTGGCCGTGTGTCCTCACACACAAAGATCTGCTTCATCCCAACAATAAGCCGCTAACTTATACATGAACCAACACTGCTCTCTTCCTCTTTCACGTCTGTCTGTAAAACAGTCATCTGACATATCAAGCTAGGTTTCACATTGATGAATAGAGGGAAGTTGATGAGGGGAAGAAAATAGAATCATGCCTCCGGGAATCAAAATAAAGATGAAGATGAAGAAAAAACAAGACATGATGAGGCAGAGGAAGAGAGTGCTGGGTGATGGCAGCGCCTGATAAAGTTTATGCCTTCCTGTCATTTTGCTAGAAGTAAACAGACTCTGCAGCTGAACATGACATCACTAAGTAGGTTAAGTGTAGTCCCGCGTTGCCATCGATTATAACAGGATCTAGCATATTCTGGCCCCCACTAGGAGAAGAGGTAAAAGTTTTCCACTGTAGCTGCGATGACATTTAATTTTTCATATCTCCTCCACAGTCCTGGAATGAATTTTGGCAGACCTTATGCAATTTAACAGCTTGGCAGTTTAAAATTGGACAATGAATCACAGGGACTCAATGAAAGCCAAGCTGCTGCATAACATTTTTTTCTGTGTCAAGCGTGAGGGGGGGTGGTGGAGTAGGTGCTGGACACTAGGACCCCTTTAAGTTTACCAGCGGTTCATTACGACTGCACCCCCGCTCTTACTTCCTTTCTTATTAACTATTTAATCTCACTCGTCCAGGGACACAAGCAGCTATTTCAGGACCATTAGTGTCATACTTCTGTCATGATCACTGTTCTTTACACTCTTTTAACTGATGTCATTGGGAATTTTGGAATCTGTCCTTGATCATTTGTTCAAAATAAGTTCAACGTCTAACATCTAAAGTGAATCACTTGCGAGATGAAATTGCGGTAAATATAAAAGAGCATCAACGTACATTTGTCTCTTGGCGGAACAATAAACGGCTCTGTAGGTGAAGCCCGTCTCTCTCCCCTCGGTCCATCAACGAGCCCTCTGACCCTCAGACAAAGAGCGCGGTGCTTCTGTTCGGCCCATAAGAGGCTCTCTGTGTGCTTTTAAAAGGTGAGGCGGTCCAGAGGGCATGCACTGTATCTGATTTTTGACAAAGAACACGCTGGGTAGAAATCAATAAAGCGCAGTGATGGGCTGCTGGGTGCTGCTGGTGCTTCCAGAGAAGGAGGGCTGCTAAACAGAGCCGAGGTGCACCCATGATCTCCCTGCACCCCATCGCCCAGATTACTCCTCCCTCCTTTGGGTCGCTCTCTTTCGCCCCTCCCTCTCTGTGTCTCTCCCTCCCAACTTGTAGCTGTGCTCTTCCCCACCCCGGCTCACCATCCTCCTTCCATTTCTCCATCCCTTCCTCACTCATCCTTGCCGGACCGTAGTCCAGATGAGCCCAAACAAGCGAAGAATGGACTGACAATGCTTTTGACACTGGCCGTTTATTAGCCCCGCGGAGAGAGAACGATAGAGAGAGGGAGAGAAGGAATCGGAGAGAGGGACGGAGGGAGGGAGAGCGAGCTGCTTTCACCAGCGACTGGTCGGCTGAGCAGTGTGCAGTTTCTTAGATGACCATATTTTTTTGTGTGTATGTCATGGTTTAGTAACACTCCATTCACCCCCTTGGTGCAGCCATTTGTCAGGGTCACCATCAGGAAAATTAGGGTTTATTCTTGTAGAAAAAGAGTTTGATGAATTGGTTTATTTATATGCTAACATATTTTGCAACCATGTATAACCACTCTTTCTTTCTTTCTTTCTTTCTTTCTTTCTTTCTTTCTTTCTTTCTTTCTTTCTTTCTTTCTTTCTTTCTTTCTTTCTTTCTTTCTTTCTTTCTTTCTTTCTTTCTTTCTTTCTTTCTTTCTTTCTTTCTTTCTTTCTTTCTTTCTTTCTTGCTTGCTTGCTTGCTTGCTTGCTTGCTTGCTTGCTTGCTTGCTTGCTCAGAACAAGATGAACATGTGAGCATCATTAACCCAGCTTTCCAAAAGGAAATTTCGATTCATAAACTGTTTTATAATAGTTTTATAGGCATTTATTTGACTCTTCTCTGAGTATTAGTACAAAAAATACTATAGCACTATAGAATTTCTATTCTAAAATCCAAGATGGTTTGTATATAAGGGCAATCAGGGAACACATCTCCAGGCATTCGTTCATTCATTCATTCGTTCATTCTTACGTTCTGTTATAGTCATCTTGCCTGATTTGGAAGTTGAGAACAGCTACTGATGTGTGTTATTGTCCAATCAGCACAAAGTCATGCTACCAGTGTTCCTGCCCCTTCTTGGGGTCAATTTCACCCAGGTTCAAAACTGCACAAGAGCTCTCCTGCAGACTCTCATGTATCATCAGTTTTTGTCACATTTGACTTTCTTCAACACAATCTCGGGGTTCTGGGAGGGCTTGGACATACGTGCTAATGTCATAAGTAACGTTGGTCCAACAGTGCTGACGTCACTGCTGACGTCTTGACTTCATTCACTTTATATGACTATTGTTACTGTCACTCAGTCTAATTATGCAGAAACATTTGAAGGGAAACAGTTGGGCCCCCCTGAGACCAAATGTGTCTGTTGTATATACATAAAGTACATGAATATATACACACATATTAGGGCTGGGCGATATATCGAGATTTTAATATATATCGATATATTTTCAAACACGATATGGTACGAGACAATATCGTTTATATCGATTTAAAAAAAAAAAAAAAGATTTTTTTTTTTTTTTTTTTACCTTTTTTTTATGATTTTGATATAGCTTATTTTGTGACAAATTGACTTGAATGTTTTATTTGAGATTTGCACAAATGTTTTGTTATTTGCACAACAGTCAACCTCAGTGGAAAAGTCTGCCTGTTACTGTCTACATTGTATTAATTGCACAGTGTATTTTAATTTAATTGTTATGCAGGAAAGGGATATTTGTTTTATTTTTATTCAAGAAGCATTTTTATTCTATATATGCAGGCAGTTTATTTTTATTTAATTTGTTTTATATATTTTGATATTGTGCAGACCTCTGTTAATAAAGGAACCTGTGTGACATTTGGCACGAGGCTTTGTATTAAAACTGACTGTTTTTTTAAGGGTTTGCCTCAGAAAAAAATGAAGCTAACAGAGATGCTATGCTATAATGCTTTGGGGGAAACCCCAATTAAGGCACAGAAAAAATATCGAGATATATATCGAGTATCGCCATTTAGCTAGAAAATATCGAGATATGACTTTTGGTCCATATCGCCCAGCCCTAACACATATGTATAATCCATATATAAAACATGTCACTTCTGCCAACATCAACAGAAGCCAGAGGACTATTCTCCTAATTGTGTGCTATTTTTTTTATTACAGTCGCTAATTGTTGTTTACTTGAAGTTTTCTAGTTTAAATATGTTATGTTTAGCATCTGTGTGTCCCCGTAATTTAAACTGGACAGTAATACGACTAACGGTGTGAGGTTCATTCTACTGAACCTGATCCATGCTTATGTACCTGAACCCTGCCCTCAATGTTAGGAATGTGGTTGGAGTAGGACCCAGATGTAGGAGAGATGCAGGAGTTCCAAAAAAGGTTGATTTTATTTAACTTAAACAAAACTAAAAATGCTGCTGAGCAGGATACAAAAACCAGAACATGAACGTTACAAAGTAAAACTACCAAAACCCGACATGGAAAACACGGAGGGAGGAAACAGTACAGACCAGAAGGGAGCAGGGAAAGACAAGACTAGATATACACAAGGATTAACGAGACACAGGTGCAGACGATCAGGGCTGATGGGAAACAGGAAAGTCAAACCAGAACTCAGACACAATGACACGGGCTTCAAAATAAAACAGGAACTATCCTATACCACTCAAAACCTGATCCCTTTCCTGTGAGCTCTGCTGGTGATCTTGACACCTTGACCTCTACCCCGCCTCAGGCCCCGGGTGCTCAGGCTCCAGCCCCAGTAACCTGTCTACGGCCTGTGTACCCAGCACAGCACGTCACCCAACAACAGTCTGGTGAGGGTGGACTTCACTCACTTCCCAGTAGTTCCCAACTGCTGCTCGAGATGATTTTTTTTTTTTTACTCCCGGTGCAACATTGCAGGTGTAAAAACGTCAGGACAGCTGACGAATAGCCCCAAACTGGAACTGTCTGCTGTGCACTGAGAGACAACGCACATTTCTGGCGTTCATTTCATCTTGCTCTGACTTTAAGTCTGGCCTGCCTCGACAAAGACAGCTCCCAACCTCCTACAATCCCTGCTAGACATGTATTAGTCATTATTAAACATAATAATGGCTTTTATAAGTCAGCGTTCGCCTCTTTAGTTATGTGAATAATTCAAACAAAGAGGGGGCGAGGAAGGCGGAGGAGACCCGCTCCAGTCAGGTGGGCCTCGTACCTGAGTTGGCAGGCGACAGATGAGGCATTACGTTTGAATTATTTACTTGATTCTTTTCAACTTTTTACCACTGCCACTTTGTTGGGTTGCCCCTTTCTCTTTCCCCACTCAAGCCTTTCCAACACCATCGTTCACGCACATGCACGCACACACTCACACACACTCTTAAAAAGTACCACGTTTGTTGCAGGCAGCGTTAATTACAGTTGCACAAGCTGTTAAGCTGTCACCTGACCATTAACAAAGTCAAGCTCCAGCCCCACTTACTTTCATGCTTAAGAAATACTGTAGAAGGGTGGAGCTCTACTGTCACTGTGTGTGCGTGCGTGTGCGTGTGCGTGTGCGTGTGTGTGTGTGTGTGTGTGTGTGTGCGTGCGTGTGTGTGTGTGTGTCTTTTGAGAGAGAGAGAGAGTTTTTTTTCCTGTTTTTAAAGACAGTTTGGTGACAGCTACTGTTAGCACTAACAGCAAGGCTGTAATAGCACCGGGGCCTTTTTACAATTATTTATTTCTGCTGTAGTTGGTGAACAGACAATACGAATAAACTTAATTTGCGAAATGTCTCCTCTAATTAATTTGAAAAAAAGGGGCATCAGGGTTGGAACAAGGACAGGGTGTGGATGTTCACTCGGTGGGCAAAGCATTAAAAGTCAAATCATCACCGCGCTCGTCTCTGAGCTGTGATTCACACAGAGAACCGAGGCATCACTTACTTGCAGTTATTTGAACATCATCTGTCGACTCTAGTTGGAGATACATTTGGATGCATGTCTACGTACAGTATCTATGTGCGTGCGTGCACGTGTGCTTGTTTGTTTCATGACGGCAGCGCTGACAGGAGGAATCTTCACGCCGACGCACAGCGCAGGAGCAGCACCCTGGAGATCGGTGGACATATACAAACTGTATTAGTATATCTTTTCTGTATTGTCTTTGTCAGTTTGTGGAGGCTGCTGTCAAAACGCGGTGTTCTCAGCGCTGTCTGTCATAATTAAAAGTGTGTGATACTGCTTTTGGGTTAAAGGGAAGAAGGGAGACATTTAATACAGTTTCAGCCGACAGTTTCTAGAGTGTTTGCTTTTGTTGAAGAAATTCATACTCTTATTCGCCTTACTTTGTTTCTCTGTCGATTCACTGTACAACAAACATTATTACCACAAATAATATGCTATAATCTCCGCGATTATTGTCAGTGATTATATGTTTCTTACCGACAGAAAGGGAGTCACAACTACAAATCAGAAAAAGCAGTTAAAAAAGAGAGAAATAACTGATTTTGTCATTTACTTTGTCTTTTAGCTCTTCGCAGATAGTATGAATCCATGATATGTGGCACAGTAAAGCTATTGTGTAACACTGCCATTCAAGTTCACAAAACCAAAAGTAAATTTCTTCCAGCAAACATCCCTGAAACTTTACTGTCACAACTAAAGTGTCCAATCTCTCCAGGCGGTCTCAGTCCAGGCCAGTCCACCCTCCTCTTCCTCAGCCACTCCCTTCCAGAATGTGCTATATGTGGTTTTGTAATGTCTTGTTGAAAAATGCATAGTCACCCCTGGAGAAGATGTGGTCTTGAAGATGACATATGCCGCTATAAAATCTTAGTACACTTTTCTGTGCTAATGTCACAAAAGTAGGGATGGGCGGTATGGACTAAAAAATGTATCACGATAATTTCTGGCATTTATCCCGATAATGATAAAAATGACTATAAAAAAATACCAATTCAACTCCACCTTTGTAACTATAAATCTATCTCGCTCTCAGATCCGCCATGTTTGTTACACAAAAACGTCGTCAATGGGAATTTTTCTTTCTTTCTTTCTTTCTTTCTTTCTTTCTTTCTTTCTTTCTTTCTTTCTTTCTTTCTTTCTTTCTTTCTTTCTTTCTTTCTTTCTTTCTTTCTTTCTTTCTTTCTTTCTTTCTTTCTTTCTTTCTTTCTTTCTTTCTTTCTTTCTTTCTTTCTTTCTTTCTGGCTCATTTCCTTCCTTCGTTCATGTACGTTGTGCGTGGATTTAACACAGAACCATAAATCAGCTTTACACAAAAACGTCATCTATCGCTTCATTTATCGTTTTTACCGTGAGATGACAAATTCTTATCATGAGGAATTTTTTTGACGGTATATCGTGAACGGTAAAATATCGCCCATTCCTACACAAAAGCCTAAATGACCTTTTTTTTAAGGATACCGATACAACCCTCTGTTGTCAAGATCCTGGCTTTTGGACTTGTAGCTGATAACAATCTGGATATTCACTTTTATCTTTTGTCCAGAGCACAAAAACACACATTCCTTCTAAACAAACAAAAAGATACAGCGTGCTGATTCGTCTGAGCGCGGTACATGTTTCCACTACGCCGTCTTTGCTTCTGAAGACACAAACTTTCACAAAGACTGCTTTTGATCAAATTATCTTACTATTGCCTGGATGAAATAAAATCATTATCGTTCCTTTCACTTCCTTAACTAGCACTAAATTGGACAATAATGGAATGTGTTGCGGGCCTGAAATGCCACAAATGATGCCTGAAATACCAAAGATGATGCATACTGACAGATGAAATATTTCTTGCAAGAGAAGTATAAATGTAAAAATTACATTTTTTTTTCTTTTTCTTTTAATTTTCCATATCATCCCAGCCTTTTCTGATTAGGGCTTGTAAATATTTTGACAAATGAACTTAGACACTGCGATATCATCCATTATTTTCTGGACGTCTTGGTCTTTTGAAAACGGATGTTAGGAATGAGCCGTGGATCAAGTTGAAAAATGCACAATTAGCAGCAGCTGATCAGTCAGAAGGAGCTTTTCCTCACACATTTTTATTGGACGTTCTGAATATCTTTTAATTTGATTTGACCCGTAAGCAGTTTGGTCAACACTGGGTGTTTTAAAAATAAATAATGATTGACTGATGTTATACAGTATAGTATTGGCTCTGACCATAATCATAAGGTTTTGAATTTATCTTATATAAATTATTATAAATTTGAGTTACCGTGTCATAACTGCATGCGATGCGAGCGAGCGTCAACGACAAAATAAATTCCATTGCTTTGTTTTCTATTTGACTGTCCTAACTGGCTGCAGCGACACAGCGCTATGCAGCGCTATGCGGCGCTATGCGGCGCTATGCGGCGCACCGTTTTGAGCTGAACATTTGTCGGACGCCCTGCTTCTATTTTCTTCATTCGCATGCAGTTACACGGTTTTATAGTTGTGGGCGTGGTTTGCATTTTGGTTACGTAACGAAAATGCGCAGAATCTGAACGGCTCGTAGAAGTCACATCACACTGGATGGCTCATCCGGGCGGCTGTACAGACACTGCAGAATTTGGTTAATTTCCTCCTCTGAGTTGGCAGGCTGAGGGGAGACCACTTGTTAAAGATAGAAAAAACGTGTTTTTCATAATACAGTAGGTCCCCTTTAACCTGCCTCCAACTCAAATTTCATCACGACTTCATGTGTTCATCAATGTGTGTCCTGTTTCACCAGTAACAGTTCATGATGCTTATTGCTGCTTCAAAGCTCTTTGGAACAGCTCTATTCAGAAGTAGCTTGCTCATGCAAAATTACAATTTTTATTTTTTGAAAAAGAACCTTTAAGATGTTAAGTGTCAGCTATTCAAACAATTATGTTTATACAACTAAAGGTTATCTGCTTAACATTTAGTTGCTTAAATATATTGAAGAGCGTACGCCTTTCACCAAGTTATCCATCTCAATCCTTCTGTTTCTACTATTTACCAGTGATGCCTATCTAACCTGACAAACCCTCATGCTAGGTGTAGAATATAATAATATACTGTAAAATTGTAATAATTAAGCTTGTGTTGAAAAAAATCGATTTTCCAATTCTAAATCGATTCTCATATTAATTCCTAAAAATCAATTTGTATGTCTAAAGATGGATTTTTTTTTTCATCATTACATAACAATTTTTGGTATTTTTTGGTTTATGCCCAAAAAAGGAATGAATTGAACGCAAGAATAACTAGTGCCATATTTTTCCCTTTAAATATGTTTAAAGGTATGAAAACATTGGGACTTCCGGTGTAGCGACTAATGGACTAGGACGTGTTTTTTTGAGCTCCTGCAACAACCTTTAAAAATATCTATTTTTGGTACAGCTTTTTCATCTTCCTTCGGTTTATTTTTCCCGACCTTCATTATTTTACTTTGGCCCCGTATTTTTGCCGACCAAAATGCCTCCAAAACTCAAACCATCCGCACCACCCCCGCGGCCCTCTCCGCACGCAGCATCCCCGCCTCGTGGTGACCCCCCGTCCAGCCTGGCCGAGGCCGCCGGGGCCGCTCCTTCACACGACTTTAAGGCCGAGCTGCTCGCATCACTCCGCGTTGAGATGGCGGCTGTTTTTAAAGCGGAGCTTCAGGCTGCTTTAACTGAAAACCTGTCGAGCATCAAGACTGAGCTGCAAGCGGTGAAGTCGGAATTATCAAAAAGCATTACAAACATCCAGTCTGATGTGCGCGCTCTGAAGAACACCGTGGTTGAAATGGAAACATCTCTTTCATCCTGCACCGATGACATCACAACCTTACAGGCTAAAGTGGAGCATCTGTCAGCTGAACTGATGAGGCTGGATGGTAAATGCGAGGATCTGGAGGCGAGATCCCGGCGCAATAACATACGGATCGTGGGAATTCCTGAAGATTTTTCCCCCTCTTCTGCTGTTACGGATATTCCCTCTCTGCTCAAGGAGGCTTTCAGCCTGGAGAAGGAGCCTCTCCTGGACCGGGCGCACCGCACCCTCCAGCCGAAGCCGAAGCCCGGAGAGCGCCCTCGTCCCATCATCGCCCGTCTGCACTATCATACAGACTGTGTGGATATATTGCGCCGAGCCAGGGCTCAGCAACGGATTACGTGTGGAGAGTTGACTTTTTCTGTCTTTCCCGACCACACCCAGAAGACGGCCCGTGCCCGCGCCGCCTTTAATGACGTCCGCCGCCGGCTCCGCGAGATCCCGGGGATCCGCTACGGTCTGCTGTACCCCGCCCGCCTCCGCATCACTCACAACGGCGCAGAAAGGGAGTTCAGGTCGGCAGAGGAGGCCAGCGCTTTCATCACGTCGCTCAAAGTCTAGTTGAACTTTTTTCAGTTCATCAGTGTCGGTTTTTTTTTTTTTTTTCTCTCTCCCATATATACACGGTATGTGGTTTTCAGTTTAACTTGGTCGTGATTGGTTGTACCTCTCTGTTAATGTTGCTGGGCTTGCAGGAGCTCAACACGAAGCTTGTTAGTTATTATCTTGTTAGTTATGCTTAAAGCCGTAAGTGTTCTTTTCAGGGATCTGACTCCTTCTGGAGTTTGCACTGGGTTCTCCATCGTTTGGGGATGGGGTCGTTGTAAGTGCAATTGGGGGGTGGGGGGTGGGGGGTTCAGTAGGTTAAGTTTGTTGTTGTTTTCAATTCCCCCCCCCCTTTTTTTTTTTTTTTTTTTTTTATTTATTTATTTTCTTTTATTTATTTATTTTTCTCCCCTTTTTTTTTTTTTTTTTTTTTTTTTTTTTTTTCTTCTTCTTCTTTCCTCTTTCTTTCTCTTTCTTTCTTTCTTTCCTCCCTCCATCCCTTTCTTTCCTTTCCTTCCTTGGGGATCCGCATTCGGTACATCTCTATCTTTAGGAATTTAACATATGGCCACTAATACTGGTACTTCTGTGAGGTTGTTGTGCTGGAATATTAAAGGCATGGGGAGTCCAATTAAGAGATCGAGAATATTTGCTCACCTGAGACGTCTTAAAGCTGACTTAGTGTTCCTTCAGGAAACCCACATGCGCACCAAAGACCAGGTCAGACTTAAATGTCCCTGGGTTTCTGAGGTGTTTCACTCTGATTTCAACTCTAAGGCCAGGGGGGTTGCTATATTAATTGGTAAGTCAATGCAGTTTTCAGCATCTAAGGTGATTTCAGACAAAAACGGCAGATACTTAATTGTGGCGGGTACGCTATTTCATATTCCCATATTATTAGTTAATATATATGCCCCCAATTTTGACAACCCACACTTTATGAACAAGCTTTTTGAATGTCTCCCCTCATTGAACGACAGTCTTCTTATAATTGGCGGGGATATGAACTGCGTAATTGACCCCAAACTAGACCGCTCCAGCCCACGAAATCTGACTCCTTCTTCAATGTCGAGGTCTCTTTCAGATTTTGTGTCCAAGAACGGTTGCACCGATCCTTGGAGATTTTATAACCCTTGTACCAAAAAATATTCCTTCTTTTCTCAGATGCATCAATCTTTCTCTCGGATTGATTATTATTTTATTGATGCTAAACTAATTCCCAAAGTACTGTCTGTTGATTATCATCCTATTGTGATCTCCGACCACGCTCCTCTTTCTTTGGATATTCAGTTCTCTTCACAGCCACGCTACTCAACATCTTGGAGGTTCAATACATTACTTCTCTCAGATGATAAGTTCACCAATTTTATTACAACTAAAATTGATGATTACATCTCTATAAATCAAAATGATATGGAACCAATTTCATCTTCACTGCTGTGGGAATCATTAAAAGCATATTTGCGGGGACAAATTATCTCCTTCTCTGCTCACTTGAATAAGTCCCGGAAAGCCAAATTACAAGAACTCTCTATTAAGATCACAAAATTGGACCAACAACTTGCTACTTGCCCCTCTCCCAGTTTTCTTAAGCAACGTGTCGATTTACAGACTGAATTTGATCTCCTTACCACTAATGACGCAGAGCGACTTCTCTTACGATCACGCTCCGTATATTATGAACATGGAGACAAGGCAAGTCGGCTCATGGCTCATCAGTTACGTCGCCAGGCAGCCTCACGTATGATCCTTCAGATAAAAGATTCATCAGGCTCATTGCATCAGGATCCCACCGCCATTAATTCTGTCTTTCACTCATTTTATTCCTCTTTATATACGTCTGAATCTCCATCTGGCTCCACTGAATTGAATTCATTCTTAGATAGCCTCAACTTTCCTGTTATAGGCTCCGATGCTGCTAAAAATCTTGACTCGCCATTAACGGTAGAAGAAATTAATCTCGCTGTGAGAAGTATGCAAAATAACAAAGCTCCTGGCCCTGATGGATTTCCAGTGGAATTTTTTAAGAAATTTCAGGATAAATTGTCCCCTTTATTGCATGCTGTTTATAAGGAATCACTGGAACATGGCACTCTCCCTCCCACTTTAAGGCAAGCCTCCATAAGTCTCCTCCTAAAAAAAGATAAGGATCCAACTCTCTGCGGTTCATACAGACCTCTTTCGTTAATAAATGTAGATGCTAAGATCCTTGCTAAAGCCTTGGCTTATCGCTTGGAGAACATTGTGCCAACTATTGTCTCAAATGAACAGACAGGATTTGTTAAGGGGCGACAGTTATTCTTTAATGTGCGGACACTTTTAAATATTATTCACTCTAAAACTGTCACCACAACACCTGAAGTCGTAATCTCAGTCGATGCTGAAAAGGCATTTGATAGGATTGAATGGGACTATTTATTTACTGTACTGAAGAAGTTTGGGCTGGGGAATGGGTTCATTTCTTTGATTCGTCTCCTTTACACGTCTCCACAAGCAAGCGTTTCCACTAATGGCATTCAGTCCAATTTTTTTACTCTAGCCCGTGGCACCAGACAGGGGTGTCCCCTCTCTCCCCTATTATTCGCACTAGCTATAGAGCCCCTGTCAATCTTTCTGAGGTCCTCCCCCACTTTTACTGGGATCTCCCGATTGGGAACAGAATATAAGCTGTCACTTTACGCTGATGACTTACTGTTATATGTCTCGGATCCTGTCCTCTCCATTCCTTCAATTTTATCTGCTTTCCAGAGATTCGGGTCTTTCTCAGGCTATAAAGTGAACGTATCTAAAAGTGAATGCTATCCCATTAATGACTCAGCAACACAGCTCGTACAGTCAGATATCCCTTTTAAGATTAGTCCTTCCGGCTTTAGGTATCTTGGGATCAACGTAACCAGAACGTTAAGCTCTCTTTTTTCTGCTAATCTCTCACCTTTAATGTCTACAATTAAATCTGACCTCCATAGATGGAAAAGCTTACCTCTTTCATTAATTGGAAGAATTAACGCAGTTAAAATGAATATTTTGCCCAAATTTCTATTTCTGTTCCATTGTCTTCCACTTTTCTTACCAAAACACTTTTTTAAAATAATTGATCAAACTATTTCTGACTTCTTATGGTGTGGGAAGGCTCCTAGAATCCGCAAATCCACACTTCAGAGATGTAAATTCAATGGCGGACTGGCACTTCCCAATTTTCAACTGTATTATTGGGCAGCACATATTCAAAAAATTTCATTTTGGTTCAAATCGGTGAATATGCCATGGTGTAAATTGGAGGCACAGTCATGCATTTCATCTTCTTTACCTGCTCTACTTACCTCATCTATTCCATCCAACCTCTCTGTCTTTACAAATAATCAAGTGGTTCACTCCACACTTAAAATTTGGTATCAATTTAGGAAACACTTCAAATTTAAGTCAGCATCTACTTTAGCTCCATTACTGAACAATCATTTATTTCGACCTCCGCTTACAGATTCAACCTTTCTCATATGGCACAATAAGGGCCTGAAAAGTTTTGGAGATCTTTACAAGGATGGTATCTTTCGCAGCTTTGCAGATCTCTCAGGTGAATTTAATCTCCCGCCTTCTCATCTCTTTCGATACTTTCAGATTAGACACTGCGCTAAAGCTTTGTTTCCAGTTTTTCCATCCTCTCCGCCGACTCTACAGTGGGAGGTGCTTTTAAGCCATGATCCACTTCAAAAATCACTGATCTCTAAGGTTTACGATGACCTTCTGTCTTTCGATCTCTCTCCAGTTATTAAAGTTAGGGCTGTCTGGGAAGATGAACTGGATCTAAATTTGGAGGATGACTGGTGGGACGCTGCTCTTAAAAAAATTTACACAAGTTCATCCTGCGCTCGTCTTACACTTATACAGTTTAAAGTACTGTTTAGAGTCCACTTTTCTAAAGCTCGACTCTCACAGATCTATCCCAGTGTCACTGACGAATGCGACAAATGTCATGCCTCGTCCTGCAATTTAACCCATATGTTTTACTCTTGCCCACTACTTTCTCGCTTTTGGTCGAATTATTTTGACACCATGTCAAAAATACTCTCGGTGAATATAAAAGTCTCCCCCCATGTTGCCATATTCGGGCTCCCAGAGGACCATGGCCGGTTTACTTCAAACCAAATAGACATTTTGGCTTTTACTTCCTTACTGGCAAGACGCCACCTTCTTCTCCACTGGAAGTCGACTAAGGCTCCTTCTAGTACCCAGTGGCTCAACGACACCATGTTTTTTCTGAAGCTGGAAAAGATTAAATATTCACTGAAGGGTAGTTGCAACAAATTTTATAATAAGTGGCTTCCCTTTCTTACATTCTTCCACTCTCTCCAGTCCCTGCCTCCTGATTGACGGATCCCCCCCCCCTCCCTCTCTTCTCTCATTCCTCTCTTTCTTCCTCCTTTTTATTTATCTTTTTATTTACTTTTCTTTTGTTTTTGGGTTTTTTTTTTTTTTTTTTTTTTTTTTTTCCCTTTTTACTCATCTATTTTTTTAATTCATAATGTTTAGCTTAAATACTTAAATATTACTTATATATAAGAATATAATAATTTTCGTGTATTTGTCATTGTTTTGTGTGGATTTTTTGTTCTGTTCTTAATCCCAAAAAAAAAAAAAAAAAAAAAGGAGGTAGACTGTATATCTTTTTTGTTTATTCCTGTTCAACTGTGCCTTACCCCCTAATAAAAATATCAAAACAAGGTATGAAAACATTAAAGTTTTCAGTTATAATTGCATAAATTGTCCATATTTCATTACTTTATATACTGTCTTGGTTTGCATAAAATGCTAAAAACCAAATTCTCAAAAATTAAAAACCGAAAAAGACTGAAAATGGAAAAAATAAAACCGATTTCATACGGCCTCTGTTTGCTGCCCTGGATCTGTTTGGTAATTCTGACCCATACGATGTTTCTGAAAGCAGTTCAGCATTCTGGGAGCTGATTGGTCCTTACAGCATCATTAGCTGCCATACTTGGGTCAAAGACGTATAAGGCCTTTGAGTAGCCCATTTTTAAAATACTTAAAATAAATATATTTTTGGCCATTTTCCAAACATTTGAAATGTAGTGTACACATACATGTATGTGAAAACTTCAAACAAAGGTATTTTAGTGTTTTTAAACCTTTAAACCGTCATTTGGGGCGACCATTTATCTCAAAATGAATAGATTTCCATAACAAAATTTATATTTTAATAAGTATCAGTAATTAAATTAACTGTTCAAGAAAGATAGACACATATTTCCTTTCATTTTTTGAAAACCATTTTTAAATACATTCTATCCATAATGGCAGTGTCACCCTCTTACTTACTCTAAAATTCATAAAACTGATTTAAAATGTGTACAAGGTGTATCCACTTATGCATGCTATACCAATAATTTATATTTGAACCAAAACTGATAGACATTCAATTTTGAATTTGATACAGAATTGCCATTTGTTGGTTACCCCACATGACAGGTGGTCACCCCACATGATGCTTTCAAGTTTAATCAAATATAACAGGCTAACAGTTAGCTATATGATCTAAGCTAGCTACTTCTCACCACATATCACTAACAAATTTACCTTCAAAATATAGATTTGCAAATAAAACGAATTATTTACAGTTTTAGGGTGGTCACCCCACATGATATCAAAATGTGACGTATAAACTGCAGCAGTTAGAAAGAGGATTTATTTGTAAAGGAGAGAGAGACTACTGACCTGCAGGTTGTCTCTCTGGGACCCTCATGGAGTAACTGTCTGATGCAACATCCTCTTTGAGATGATTGTCAATATAAAAGTCCCTCAATTGTATTTTTTTCATGGTCACCCCAGATGATAATTCAGACAATGAACATATTCGGACAAGATTAGTTTGTGTATTATGATTGAAATGTGTGTACAAATGTTCCATAACTTTGTCAATAAATCTAAAACAAGTTTGAAAGTATGCCCAATAGGACAAGCATTATTTTTAAATTGTTTTAATGTGATTTAAAACCAGTTGTCCAAACAGAAGTCAAGGCCGGACGGTCACCCCACATGATGTTTTCACACTTCAGATGGCAGAAAATGACCAATAACCAACATGTTTAAATAAAATAAGAGTGGGCACATGTAGAAGGAACGTATTAGACATAGATGTTATATTTTTTATTCATTTTTATGTTTATTATTAGGTAAAAAGTTCCATCGGACAGAAAAAGTAAGCGTCACGTCTTTGACCCACTTGCTGTTTAATCTCAATATAATACTAGTATTAATATGTTAATATTAACTATTAACTACACAGTCATGTAATTCATGCAACAGCTAAAAAACTGTTTTAATAACACTAACCCAAATAATTTTTTGAATCGAATCGAATTGGATCGAATCAAATCTTGATAATCGATTCTGAATCTTAACAATCGGAATTGCATCGATTCTTGACATTTGAATCAATCCCCAGCCCTGTAATAATCTATTTTTCTCTGTCTCATACTGTATATGATTACACCTGTTCAATATTGTCCAGATAAACTGTTTCCAGACACGATTTCAATCCAGTATAAGTTACCAGTACGTCAGCAGTAAGGTAAAAGATTAGGCTCCACAGCTGAAGTGCATTTGAGTTCCTTGCTGATGCAGCAACGTCACCTGACGTCTAGCTGTGGTTTGCATTTCAGTGCAGCTGTTGCTCACACATTCACCCATAATTCCTGTCTTCTGCATGCCTTTATGTTTGTGTGCCGATGTCACCGCCGGAGAAGTTGTTTGGAAAAGACATGTTTCTTCACGACTCAGCGGGGCTGCCAATCAGGGATCCTGCGTCGGCATGAGTAGTCACAATGCAGAGAGACGTCAAGCAGCCAGTCCAGTTTGTCGCCTCATCTCCCTTCCTTACTCTGCCACTTTGTAAAATCACATTATCCTAATGAGAATAGGAGTGGAAAGGCAGTGACAGAGCAGCGATATGGATGGGCCATGTGTCAAAAGTGCTCAGATTTTATTCCTCCTCTCTTTTTGAACTTGAACTGAATTGGGCTGGGGGTTGGGCTGAGGAGAAGTCAGTCGCTGTCTTATTTGTTTTGCTCTGTGGCTGCGTCACAATTCACTCCATTGAATTTCATGTTCTTTATGAAGCACACATCCAAACATAAATTATCTTAGGGATATTAACAAGATAAAAGAGAGAGGGAATTAAACACACATTAAAGAAGTTGTTTTGACTGACAACCACACATCAGAAACACTTGCGAAAGGATAGATGCAGGTCAGCTGTGGGAGAGGTGAGGTAAATAAGTTAATTACATGCTGTTGTCTGGGGTGGGCTGGTGGTTTGTCCGGGGTGCACCCTGCCTTTCTCTCCCTGACAGCTGGGATAGACTCCAGCAGGCCCCTGTGACCCTGAATAAGATTGAAGCAAGTATGGAAAATGAACGCGGTGGGTGGGCATGCAGTTTTGTTCCTATAGCCTGAAGTGGAAGAGTTTAAGTTTCTCAGGGTCAAGCGAGTTTAGAACGGGGAGGGAGATTGACAGATGGATTGTGGCTGTAGTGATCCATTCGTGATGGAAAGAGCTAAGCTGAAAGGAAAAAGCGGTGTATTAACTAGTCAAACTATGTTTCAAGCCTCACCTATGGTCACAAACTGTTTGTGACTCAAAGAATGAGGTTGCAAATACAAGTGACTAAAGTGAACATCCTTCAAAGGGCTGCTGACCTCAACATTAGGGATAGAGTGAGGATTTCAGCCTTCCAGGAGAGGCTCAGTAATGTCACTGCTCCTCCGCATCAAAAGAAGCCAGATTAGGTGAATTGACCATCTGGTCATGGTCTGTTCTTCACATCTTCTGAGGGAGGCGTTTCAGAGGATTTACCAAGAATATGCATTTAAGTAGCCAAAAATTTGTTGCAACAATATGTCAAATACGTTTGCAGCACATGTGACCCAGATTTTACTTGCTTAAGGAACTTGACCTTTCTTTATCCTGCAACTTAATTTTCAATGATGGTGCCACTTAATATGTGCCTGTGTATTACATTTTGCCCAATGCTTTGTTGTAATCGTCCTCCTCAGGCTCTATCCTCTTGTTCCAATGCTTATATACAGTAGTTTCAGCTAAATTAATGACTGATTCTGCTTCCTAGGAGATGCTCAAACATCTTGATGGAAATATGGAAAAAGGTTCTCCAGAGGCAAAACCTCCATCAACGCCCACACTTTTCATATCAGTCCTTTGCACTTTTCAGTCTTGTCCATCTACAAATCTGCACAGCAGGTGTCGGTTGGAGTCTCTGTCAGGATTCTGCTAAGGAAACTGCTTGTTCCATGAAAAAGGCTCATATTGACTTCATCCACTGAGGATGTAGTGAAAATTTGTGATGCTGAATTATGTGAAACTTTCCTTTTGTTTAAAACCTCAGTGAAGATCATGTTTATGAAGAGCATAAGCTTATTTACTGTAAGACTGAGGTTTTGATTTGCCCTCTTTCAAGTGAAGTTTTCTGACATAGTTTCCTCTGTATTCCAGATACGGTATCAACCTCCTAAGTATCATTGTTGTAAAATTTCAATGTCTTTATTTCTGTGTTAACAAAGGAAACTGAAGCGGTTTAGAAGGGATTTGTTGCTTTCTTATAGTCGTATGCTGTATATAGTTTTAAAAAATTAGCAGGTTAGAGGGGCCCATCGTTGCTGATCTTATTGGGAAAAGGCTTTATGTAGGTTTTACAATTATTATTTATGTAGATCCATATCAGGGTAAAAAAGTAACTCATCTTACATTAAATGGATAAAATAGTATTTGTGTAGCACAGTACAAAAACCTGTGTGTGCGCACACATCTTAACATTTGCACAAACTACAACGGCAGACAATCATTTTGAGGAGAGCTGGTTTTTATCCTTTGCAACTTTCCATGGCTTTTGTGGGACATTCCTTGCGAGAGATTGCAATGACCCATCCATCCATCCATCCATCCATCCATCCATCCATCCATCCATCCATCCATCCATCCATCCATCCATCCATCCATCCATCCATCCATCCATCCGATACAGATGCCCAAGCCACCTCAGCTGACTCCTCTCAATGTGAAGGAGCAGCGGCTCGACTCCGAGCTCCTCCCGGGTGACCGAACTCCTCACCCTCACCGCCGCTTGTATCAATCGTTTCCTTTCGGTCATTACCCAAAGTTCATGACCATAGGTGAGGGTGGGAGCGTAGATTGACCGGTAAAATGAGAGCTTCGCCTTTTGGCTCAGCTCCTTCTTCACCACGACGGTCCGGTACATCGACCGCATAACTGCGGACGCTGCACCGATCCGTCTGTCAATCTCATGCTCCATCGTTCCCTCACTCATGAACAAGACCTCGAAATACTTAAACTTGAGGCAGGACCTCTCTACCGACCCGTAGAGGGCAGGCCATCCTTTTCATGTGGAGCCCCATGTCCTCGGATTTGGAGGTGCCCATTGTCATCCCTGCCGCGTCGCACTCGGCTTCAAACCACTCCAGCACATGTTGAAGGTCCCGGTATGATGAAGCCAACAGGGCAACATATATCTGCAAATAACAGAGATCAAATCCTGTGGTTCCCAAACCGGATCCCCTCTGGCCACCTCCCAAAATCCTGTCCATAAAAATTATTAACAGAACCGGTTACTCCTGCTTCAGGTATACAGAGACCTAACAGCTCTTAGTAAAGGGTCCCGGACCTCATAATCACGGAGTATCCCCCACAGAATGCCACGAGGGACACGGTTGAATGCCTTCTCCAGATCCACAAAGCACATGTAGACTGGTTGGGTAAATTCCCATGAACCCTCAAACACTCTATGGAGGGTATAGGCCTGGTCCAGTGTTCCACGACCAAAATGAAAACTGCACCGATCTGTCTGTGAATCTCATGCTCCATCTTTCCCTCACTCGTAAACAAGACCCCGAGATACTTGAACTCCTCCACTTGAGGCAAGACCTCTCCACCCACCCAGAGGGCACGCCACCCTTTCCTTGGAAACATGGTCTTGGATTTAAAGGCATTGATTGTCATCCCAGCCATTTCACACTCTCTCTCAGGTCCTTAACTGATTAATCCAACAGGACAATATCAACACCAATTCAATTTAATTCAATTTTCTTCAAATAGCGTCTATTACAATACAAGTTGTCTCTAGGTGCTTTCCAGAGACCCAGAACATCACCCCCGGGCAATTATTACATAAACAATGGCAGGTAAAAAACTCCCCTAGTGGGAGAAAAATCTTAAGCCAAACAGTGGCAAGAAAAATTCCCCTTTTAGAAGGGAAGAAACCTTGAACAGGATCTGGATCATAAGGGGGGACCGGGCCTTACATCATCTGCAAGATGGAATCCTAGGGTTCCCAAACTGGACCCCCTCCAGCCCCTGGCTACACCTAGAAATTTTGTCCATACAGATTATGAACAGAACCGGTGACAAAGGGCAGCTTTTCCAGGACCAACATGCACTGAGAACAGGTCTGATTTACTTCTGGCAATTTCGAACCAAGCTCCTGCTTGCTACACTTGGTCGTAGAGGGACCTTAGTAACGTACCCCGGACCCCTGAAAAACAAGCATGCTAACATCGGCACGCACAACAATGTCAGACATTGCCACATCTGCCACAATAACTAGATCAACTCGATGTGAAAGCCGGGTTAGAGTGGGTCTCTAAGTTAGTTACTAAGTTAAGTGGACATCAAGGTCATGATCAAGCTTCAGTCGTGGGGCCATTGACTTCCTGTCTGCTCACACATACACACAAACACACGAACACACAGCCGGAGCCTGATTCTGATTGACGGGACAATTTCTCCCACCTCCTTCATTTGGCTTTGTAGTAAAATACTTGGCCCTCGCCCTTACTCCATTCCTCTTAACACAAGCCCCTGCAAACGCACACAAACAAAATAGCTCAGAATATATCATTTAACATGCAATATATGACACATAGACTCATGCATGAGAGAAATATACCCATGAACATGTATGCAATAGGTTGTACACACATTAACCGTCCGAAAGCTGCCACACATCCTCCCATCCTTCCACACACAGAGGCTGCTCCAGTAAAACTGATGGAGGTCTTGGAAGGTGAAAGTTTATGTGGTTCACTTCTCTGATTAGAGAGACGGAGATCTAAGAGTAATTGGCTCCTTTTACTTCCTTCTTTCAGTTGATTTATGAGCCTCTCTGCAAATGACTGGCAGCTTCTTTACTACGGTCAAACAGTGAAGGATAAACTCACCCCTCCTGAGTATGTGGGGGCATTAGTAAGTGTTGTCTGAGCACGTGGTGATGTTCTAGGGTGTTTGTGTGGACGCACAAGTCTGAGATCAACCTTACAAATGTGGCGTGAAGTTTGAGTGCATTTGAGGCTGATTCAAAGTGCCAGTCAGCACTATGTGAAGAGTGGCTTCTTCTACACAGTCCTCGTCACCCGAAAGGCTCAGTGTGTCTCTGTGTCTGTGTGTGTGTGTGTGTGTGTGTGTGTGTGTGTGTGTGTGTGTGTGTGTGTGTGTGTGTGTGTGTGTGTGTGTGTGTGTGTGTGTGTGTGTGTGTGTGTGTGTGTTTGTGTGTGTGATGTGTATGTCCTTCCATCCTGTTTTCTGCCTGGGAAAACACTGCTTAGCCTATTAGCACTCCCTGTAATGCCTCCCTTTTGCTCTTAATCTGCACAACACGGCTGTCAGAGACAAAGCGAGACAACTTAGTGGACACATCACTTTCAAAGCCAGAGAACGGCGGCTGAGACATGCACATTTCCATCTTCCAGTCAATTATTTATTGATAATCTATTTATTTTTACCTTAGTGTCAGTCAAAATGCTAGAATTGTGCATATATTCATGTTTAATTAATTTGCACGTACAAAGGAGCTACAAAAACACACACAATCTAGTGCTTCTAACTAATGTGTTATGTTTATAAGGCTGCAGATATGTATTATTTATTGCTGATGGAGATGGAGGGGGTGGCCTCATTGGATATTACTATGCTATGGTGTTGTCAAATGCAGAGGGACTTAAAGGGGACAGCCAGCTTCATTAAAGGTAGTGGAAGCCAGAGACATGCGAACAAGCGACTGAGCTTCAACTCACATTAAAGATGAGAAAAGACACAGAAATTCCACAGATAATGTACACGTTCATAGTTTTGATTTATCCAGTCAAAAAACAGGAAAATCGCCCAATAAATAACTTGCCATAACAATCTTGCCACCTATCTACAGTTTTATAACGAGGAATTATCACCTTGCATGTGACCAGAGGACCATGAAAGGTAAACTGCGTGATATACATTTGTTGTAGAATTCCACTGACACTCAGTTTTGCAGGTTGCTGAGAATGATTCCTCCTGGGGAGTTTCTTTCCCCAGATGTTAACTTTTCACAAACCCCTCAGAGTGAGATTTTGAAGGAGGTCGGGGGATCCCAGACATACTGTTTCTACCTGTAGTGGTTGGAAGTACTGCTGCTGGCCTGTAGGGGTTACCTGACACTTTAACGCTGAGGATTTATGAGCAGGGGAGGTGAATAGCTAAATGGGCCTCATTTTGAGTGTAATGTCTGCCGGCTCCCTGACGTATGTGCACTGTTTGGAAGGTGAGGGGCCTATTGACCTTACACTCTCCCCTATTTTCCACAAATTTAACAAGGACAGATGATGTTCCCTGACCCGCTGGTTAACTGACCAGTAGTACTGAACGGGTGATAATAATGTTCTCATCCTTACCTGAAGTGACAAGAACATAGAGACGGGCATTTCTCTGGAAACTTCCACAAACACGGCTAAGCATTCACGTGCAGCAGCAGCAGAAATGTAAATACAAAGCTAAAGTTGATTAAACTAAGTTTTTGTTTTATTATTTTAATTGCTTATTTTTATGAATTCATTTATTAGCTTGCTTGTTTGATTTTAATACCCCTTTGCTTGGTATGTACCTGCTTAGTTATTTAATTGCTCACGTGTGTTTTAATTGTTCAACGTCAGTGTTTCCTCAGACTAAGAATGGTTTTTCTTATTGCTTCTTCTTTTATGCTAAATAAAATCATTGGTTTGGACTTGTGAGTGTATGAATAATGTGAAAAGTTATATCAGGGAGTGGTTTTTTGTTTAGCTGTACTTTTTAATACGTTTCCTGTTGTTTCTGTTTTTATCCTGCAAAGCATTTTGTGTTGCACAAGTTGTTTGAAAAGTGCGTGACTGAAAGTGGCTTGTTGCTTTTCTGAGGCCTTGATGAGTGCTGTTGAAGGCTCCTACTGTCAGCAGGACTGAAGACCAGCCATCTTCACAGTTGGGATAAATGGAAGGTTCCCTCCATGGATCAGCGGTTTTGGGCTTTTGTCTTGTGCAGCCCCATCACTGAAAAGACCTCCCCAGTGTCAGCATTCAAGTGTGGCAAAACCAGGACCAGCCTCTGTTTTTGCCAAACTCCCATCACCTTTGAAAAAATGACTAATAGCTATATAGTTTTATACGATTATCACCTGCAATTGAAGCCTCTGAAGCACACCTCCATGAGAGGACACGGTACCATATTCTGCTGCACTAAGGTTGCAAACAAGAAAACTACAATTGCCTATTCAAACGTGTCACACTGTATCCTATCCACTCATGGCGCTTTTCTACTAGTACCTACTCCGCCCGACTGGACTCGCCTCGCCTCGGTTTTGTGCTTTTCCACTAGGGGGCAAGGCGTGCCGAGTAGATACTTTTTCTGTAACTATTCTGCCGAGGTTCTAAGCTGCTGAGTCGGCTGTATCTGACGTCATCACACTACAGGCCACTGATTGGTCGGGGGGTTGGAGTCAGACGTCTGAGTCAGGAGGAGGAAATCAGAGAAAGAGACTCTGACGGATTCTTGTTCATTTTATTCGACAGGCAATGGCAGAGGGAAAGTCTGTTTTGTGATCCAACTCTGAGGTGCAGATGTTCATAAACCTGGTGCTGAGGAGAGAATTAAAAAGGGATCTAGACGGACGATAAGGAACGACTAGATCTACCAGGAGCTCTGTCACTTCATAGCTGCTTGGCTACCAAAGGATTTTTCAGCAGCGCTGAGACAAACAAACAAAAAAAAAAGCGTTTCCGCTTGAAGCTTCTCTAACTCTCATTTTTTAACTTGATATGGAACACAAGTCACAGACCCAGCAGCACATCTATCATCTCCTCCAGGTTCTACATCTTTACTGTTGTTGTCTTCTTCATTTAGATCACACAATCAAATATGTCACAGCAGCTTCACTCCAACTTCCTACTTCTGCTCCAGGTGCTGAATTGTTACATAAAAGAAACTTCGCCGAGTTGAGTTGAGTAGAGCCGAGTAGGTACTAGTGGAAAAGCGCCATTATTTGGTTATATAGCCTAACACACACGCACAAACACACAGAGCCTACTTCAGCCTCTTGATCACTCACGCCTCCACCAGAGGCAGTGAGGACTCTGCTGATCGTGGATGCAGGCCCTCTTGCTTTTCCTGGTGTGCCGTACCGAATATCTGCCACGCCCTTGTGATAACATGAGTTTTCTACCTGGCTTACAGAGCACCAGCAGTATGTGCTCAGGGTTTCTTTGGTGACCATTTGTCCTTCAAATAGCACAGCAGTTGGTGGCTCCCCATCCCTGTTTACCGGTAAGTTGCTGCTCTGTGGACGGTTGGTGAGACTCGAATTGTTCTGATTGAGGAACTTATTTCTGTTGAGAAAGCTACAACAAGGCAGTCCAGCTTTCTTCCTGATCCTGGCCATGCATCCTTACAACTGTCTAATAGATTCAAATAATATACAAATAACCTGTATAGTTTAAAATTCAGCCTGCCGAAGCATTGATCCATGGTGAAACACGGTGTGCACACACCAACAGAACGCAACACACACTTTGTCTAGAGTCTTCCATATTAGGTTAGGTCCAGTAAAACGGAAATGTTCCACACTATACAAGCAACCTCGTATTTAATTTATCTATCAGTTAAGCTAACAGGATATTTTATCTCAAGACATCTGACATGGTTTGCAAATTGAAGGTGTGTTTGATGGAGTAACCTGACAAGCTGGCATCGTAGCTGGGAAAACAGCCAGAAGGTTATCTACAATCGTGTTTATCTGAAACAGGACACAAAAGAACCATGAATTTTTATCAGATGTGGAAACTAATTTAACATTTTGACCAAATGTGTAATTAAGCTACTATGCCTTTCCTGGTAAAGCCTGTCTTTGGCCTAAATTGCCTCATTTCCTACATAAACATTGAATGAAATGAAACAGCCACATAAAATATGCTATTAAAATTGTGACACTCACCACCTGCAACATCGGGGAGCGCCTGTGAACTTCTGGTTGATGTTAGGACTCGGAGTTTCCAAAATGATAACTAATCAACAAATTACAGGAGTAGTTTGTAGGATGAATGGTTTGCCACCTAGAGGATAGGCTTTAGCAAAAATTATCATGAAATGTTCCCTTACAAAATAATATTAAGCTGAGGTTCAAGTGCTGAATGTTGGTCAATATTTTATCATCATTATTATTGATAGCGTGAGAAATACTAATATTACATGAGTCCATGAGAACATAATCCTCTGCATCACATAACACACTTGACTGCCTGACAGTTGACGGCTTTGACTCTGTGATGTCACCAAGGGCTGGATCTCCTTGTGTACTCATATTCTTCAGGCAATTCGCGTCCACAAGAACAAGAGTTTGAAAACCAAAATATTTATCACTGGCAGAAATGACTGGGAAAGTTTTCCATCCATAAAACATTGATGGGTCACTGCCGTCTAATGACATGAGCATTGGTTGTGCGTCATACATTTTGTGATGCATTGTGGGATACTTTGAGTGCACCATATGAGGTATAGGAATTCTCACCCCATATTTGTACAGCACTGCAAAGGTATGAACATGCCCAGTGCGCTATAGTATCCCTATATAGTCTCAACATTCTGTTGTCCTACAGGTCAAAAATGACCCCCCTACCAAAGCCCCAAAATAAAGCAGCTTAATTGAATTTTAAATCCAATATCTATTTTGCATGATTAAACAATCTGTTATTTATCAATTCAGCTAAATTTAATTCATTTTTTATCGTGTATTTTTTGTTAAACAATACAAAAAGACGATCACCAGTGAACAGTATTACACTTTTTTTTTTGCACAAACCCACTTTTTTTTTGCACAAACCAACTGTCATAACAATTTTCTTTTACACAGTGAAGGTTTATTATTGCTATTATATGAAAGTGAAGTAATTACTTCTGAATTAATTATACTGAAAGGGAAAAAAAACAGTCAACAAGTGGAACTTTTTTGTCAATAGTTAGTGTAACTTGCAGTGGAGGTGGCGAGCACCAAGGCAACCGACGGAACATGCACGTCAGTAGCTGAAGCCACTGTCTACATAATATTTTTAATGCATCTCTATAGTCTGTGATGTTTTATTTCTGCTCTTATTTCAGTAAAACAAGCCAGGGTGTTGGATGTATAGTTAAATGTCCTTTAAAGAATGTAGGGGAAACCCATGGTGACCTGTTGGTCATGTTTCTTTTGTTTCTTTTTCTTTTTGGTTTCAATGACTTTGATTAGGTAAGAGTCAAAACTTATTTCTGATCACTCTGAATATGGAAAGAGTATTGTTGCATGCAGTGTTGCCCCTCCCTAAATGCAGAACAAGAGCTGTGCATAGGGCCTCATCTTCCAACGGAGGCCACATTTTGCAAGAGGGGACGCATTTGCATGGTAGCGCACATGCACATATGCACTACCGTGAGGCGGAGGAGGGAAAAAGACCTCTAATCTGACCGTCCAATAATTGCCGCAACTAGACATCTGACCAATCAGAGGGGTGCATGTGCAGGTAGGATCTTACAGAGCTACAGACGGTGATATTTCAACATATCGTCCAAAAGAGATCACGTACTGTATCAAAAGGGGAAAAAAAAGGCAAAACGTGAGGAAACTCGTGCTTCACTTGAAAGTGGTTCTGTTGAAATAAAACTTTGAAGCACAAACACCTAAGCAGCCACTCATTAAATAGGAATCTCCGTTTAGACTGGAGAATTCGTTTTTTTCAGCTGCCCTGATGAACATTTATTAAATGCCTTGTAAACACCCAATGCATTCACCTCTGTTGAAAAATAGTGGTAAAAATTTTCGCCAAAATATAACATATTGGTTATAGTTTTATATCAATTTCTATTGTTAAGAAGTTTTCAACCTCATTGATGACTTTGCATCCAGAAAATAGAGACGTGTGCATATGTAAAAGGCACAGGTGCATGTTTGGTTCTGATTTCAGACCTGCTAGATCTGCTGTCAGTTATTTCAGGGGCAATTGAGGTGGTGGAATTAACTTTATTTTGATGAGTAATTGAATGCTATTTATGAGGCAGATTTTTTTTTTTAAGTCTTTTATTTAATAATTTATTTATTTCTGGTTGAATTAATATTTTTAATTTTATTGGACTCATACAGTCAAACTACTGTATGTATACGTATGACATTTGTTATTATTAATAATGGTTGTCAAGTTACATTTTCTTCCCCTTTCGGCTTTTCCCTTCAGGGGTCTCTTACCCTCTTTCTCTTACCCCAACTACACTTCATGTCCTCTTTCACTACATCTATAAACCTCCTCTTTGGTCTTCCTCTGGGTAAGTTAAATGGCATGTTGTTATACCTCTGATGCATTTGGGATGGGGAGATGTGTGAGTGTGTGGGGTGGGGGGCCTCAAAATAACATTTCACTTAGGGCCCCAACTTGTTCAGGAGCGGTCCTGGTTGCATGGGTAAATACTTTTTGCCAAAAAAGCTTTAACAGTAACATTTAAAGTAATGCAGAAATAATTGCTTTATCAATCATTATGGATTTTTCAATTAAATTCAATAAAAAATACTTGATTAATCCCTTATAGGAAATTAATTAATCATTTTTATTGTATAATTCTTATTAGAAATGACACATTGAGGTGGGATCATTTCACCTACCATAAGGACTTCGACAGTTTGCTTTATAAGGACTTTGTGATGGGCAAAGATCATAAAAGGTCTATTTATAACAACAATGGCAAGAAGACAGTTAATTAACAATTGGTACAAAGTTTCTTCTTATACAGAGACTGTATGTAATACATTGGGAAAACCAGATTTCTTTTCTGCTAAGAACTGTCTTGAAGTCTGGTAGCAATTATTCATACCTGGGTACAGAGGTACTCAGGGTGGCCTTTTGCTAGAATGCCATAACAGCATTAACCTATATATCTTGACAATGACGAGATGAGTCTCAGCTTTCCACAGAAATAATGGGTAAAGCAGAAATCCATTTTAAAGGAAAATGTTACCTTTGCATGAGAATGGTGATCTGACTACTCAAGCCAGAAATGAGAATTGTGTTTGTAAGGTAGGCTCTGCTGTCATGTGCATGTAAAAAGCAATCTACATGTTCTTGTTGTGTGGAACACCTTGCATGTGTCAAACACGGTCTGCGGTTTTGAATAAGCAGCACAGTTGAAGTGCTTTATAGAGACTCCCTTTTTAATATGACTGTATTTATTCAGATACTGTTCATAGAATATACAGTACTACACACACCATATACAGTACTACATGAATTACACAGCACAAAATGGAAATAACTATGTGGAAAATATAGAGTGGGATTTGAAAGATTGTGAAACATATGTATGGTTATAGTTCCATTTATATAGTTAAATACAGGAAAAAAAATATGCAAATCCCTCATGTGATAAAATGTTATCTGATCTTCATCTAAGTCAAGACGGTAAACACAATGTGCTTAAGCTGACAACTTTAAGTATTATAATTTATTATGTTTTTATGTTATGATTGAGGCCTGGATGCAGGAGTAATCAAATGCCTCCTTTTAATTTTAAAGAAAGACTTTGCACTGCAGGAAATCCTGCAGAGAAATAAAGTAACCACAACAGGGGGGAAAAAAATGAATACATAACCTGCAAAGAAGAGAACAGGAACATGCTATGGTAGCAAGCAGACATACTGGGCGGGAAAGGGGGAAAGACAGGACAAAACATTCTCACAAGGAAGGAGACACAGGTGTGAACAATCAAGAGAAAGCGCCTAGGGAGGTCAACACAAGGAAACAGACTTTTAAACTAAAGCAGAAAGTAAAGCAACCTGGGGCCTCATCTATAAAGCTTGCTTGCGCAGAAAAAGCGCCTGAAAGTTGCGGAAGCCGCCATCTACGCAAAGCCTCGGATCTAAAAAGAAAAAACTAACCGAAAAATCTGCGCATCCCTACGGCAACCCCGACCCTCCCGTAGGAACTTACTTAAGACATGGGGAACTGGCGAAGCAGGCCGTGAGGTGGTGAAATGAAGCCAGATTCATGTCATACTCTTAATAATGTCATCACATATCACAACATATATCAGACTTATAATAAAATAGCGCTGATGGTGTCACTCTGTGTGTGAAGGTCAGTCAGTCAGGACTCTGGTGCTGCTGCTGCTGCAGCCTCCTCTTCACCCACCGCTTTAGGACAGAACAAATGAGGTGCTGCGTTTAGCCCCTAAAGGGACTCAGATTTTTTTTCATATATATAATGAGTTTTACGCGCGTGTGAAACCTTTACGTGCGGGTGTAAGCCTAAATTAGGGTCCCGCGTTAAAACGACGCAGAGCCTACGGGCGCAGGGTACGCGGCGACGCGCACCTACGCCGTAGGCTCTGCGTTGGTGACGCAGAACCATAAACCCGCCCTGAGCAGCTCTGAGAGGAGACGGGAGAGGAGGAGGGGGGGCGGGGGGTGAAGCAGGGCTGCGGGGCCGTTTTCGTATCGCTTTCATACACTGTCTTGATAATTTGCAATTTAAGGCTGAGCCTACCGTTAGTTTTTAAACTGTAAAAAGTAAGGGGAAAAAAAACATGGTTTTGAAAAGACAGGGGGACGTGTGTCCCCCTGTTGCGCCGGGGAACTCACGGCGTTTAGCAGCAACGGCGTGCTGCCACTCACTCTCTTTATTTCATACTGTTTATATACTTATTCTAACTTTTACTGTCACCACCAAATAATGTAGTTTTCCTGTCCCCTCATCCACAACATCTAGATCTCAGTCTCCGTGAAAGTCAGTGTCACGGTGGCTGGACACGTCTCATTCATCCTGACGCCAAACAGGCTGCAGGAAGCCACTGCGCATGCTCAGTAGGCTCATCCATATGCATTTATGGTAAAAAGTGGGCGTGTAGAGGGCGGGATATGAGGCGGATTCAGCTGCGCAGCCTTCCAGCTGGACTGTGATTTATAAAGGAACATTGCGTGCAAGTCTGCGTGCACGCGGTTTTATAGATCCGGATTTTTTTTTGCGCTCGGCTTTTGAGTGTACGTGCACTTTTAGTATGACTCCTACGCAGTCCATTTTAAATGAGGCCCCAGAACTACAACAAAACAAGACTAAAACCGGAGAACCAGGAAAAACTCAAGAACACACCCATTAAACACACAGCATTTTTGGAAAATGTAAGTGAACATGTAGTTTAAAAGACTTAAGTAAAAGCTAAATTATTTTGGACACCAATGGGTGTCAAACAAAGGATGAACATTTTAAGTCTGCAGTTCATGCATCTAACATGCATCCGCTGATGTGAACTATGACTTTAAAAATGTAGAGATTTGAGGGCCACAATCAAGAGTAGCTGATCTGCATTAGGCTAAAAAGGGTCATCACATAGAACCAGTCTATAATTATTTCTGATGCTCTCCTAATGCTCTAATGTTCTTCTAATGCCCCATTACGTCATTGCGATGTTAGATATGACAACATATTCTCCAGGTAATGTTTGTCCACAGGAACAACCATTTATCTGTAATTGTCTACATATTTGTAGAGTGGCTACTGATTGCAAAGTCAAAATGCTGAACTGTCAGTCAGATAAAGAAGAACCCACAACAAGCAGGTACAAGACATCACTGCAACTGGCAAAGATCTGTGTTCATGAGTCTATTATTCTTGATTTCTTGAACACTCAGGGTCATTGAGAAAGAACACCTTGGTAATCTGCAATGCTACTGGAAAAAAGTTTGTAAAAGCAGTTGAAGTTAAGTTGAATACTTAAGGAAAAATACTCATTATTACGTATGGCACTAACCAGCATCAAGACATCATCTTATCGGTGAAGAACAATGAAGGGAGCATTATTATTTGGGCTTGCTTTGCTGCCTCGGTGGTCAGTTTACTTGCTGTCGATGATGGGAAAATGAATTCCCAAGTTTACCAAAATCTTTTACAACATAATATAAGGGTGGGTGTCTACAGTACTAGGTAGAAGCTGAGTGATGCAGTGGGACAAGGACCCCAAGCATCTAGTAAATCGACCACAGAATGACTGTGAAAACGAAGTGGCCCACTCAAAGCCAGACCTTATTCCCCATAGAGATCCAGCAGATCCAGATTAACCTCGAAAGAGCAGTTCACACTGTTTTACATCATAAAAATGTAAAACAGACAGGGAGAAGCCCCACCCTGTCTGGTGAAAAGATGCGGCCTGCTCACTCCTCAGGTTAAGGAGGAGACCTGAGCTCAGTGCAGGGCCCTCCCGGGGTTGGTAGAGGATGGCAATGCCCAGGACTGTTAGGTAGGAGCACTGGGTGATAAAATGGGAAAAAAACCGGGATAAAAATATTAAAAAAAAAAAAAATGTAAAACAGTTCTCTTAAAGAAGAATGTCTTAAAACTTCTAGCTCAGTGTTGGTCTGATCCACAGCTACCAAATGCACTTGCTTCAAGTCAGAGGAAGTCTGAGCTGCTTTTTTCCTTCAAGGATTCACTTACTGCTGCTTAAATGATGAAATACATGATATTTGTATCACCTACAGGGGTTACCTCTTTGCACGGAATTCTTGTTTCATCCACAGCACTTTAAGCCACTCTACTGAGGACAGAAAAGACAGAAAAAGGCTTGAGATTGAGAGGATTGAAAGATGCCATCCATATTATTGTACATTATTATGACAAAAAACAACTTTAAACAAAGAAAAGGTCCTGAACTGAAGACTCCTATTGGATGAGGAGCATTATATCTTTAGTAATGAAAAAAGGCGAATACATAGAAAATAAATTAGAAGTTAAAAAAAGAAATCCAAGCTTAAAACTTTAGAATTGTTTTTACTGCATGAGCTGTACGCTTTATTGTATGCAGGAAATGATGGGTAATAGAGGGCCGCAACCTTGAGACAAATCTTTTTATTCCGGCTAAATGATGGAAGCGGAAAGGAAACAGAGCAGAAATGAGTCTGTGCTATTTCCTTTGAGTCTGTAGCCACACACACACACACACACACACACACACACACACACACACACACACACACACACACACACACACACACACACACACACACACACACACACACACACACACACACACACACACACACACACACACACACACACACACACACACACACAGACGTGCGCACACACAAACCATTTCTAAGACAATACACACGAAATGCCTCAGGCTGTTGTCACAGACACTGACATGCTCCCAGGCACACACAAACACACTTTCTCTTTTGCAAGCAAAATGAAACACACACAAGTAGAGAATTTCATCTTTGCTTTGACTGTAGGGGTAATGAGTAAAAAAAAATATTGGGATCCATCAGGATAACAAAATGTGTGTATTATAGTATAATGAATGACTTATCATTCACTGTCATTGAATTCTTTTACCCTTTACTTTTCCTCCCTTCGTCTCCCTATACTCTCCACATCTCCAGACCATCTCTGGCTTCCTCATTGACCTTCATTCTCCACCACAGACAGTGTCACATTATCAGCGTATCTGTAATGCTCTTTAATTCAAGGCCATGCTAGGCTGTCACCCTTGGGTCCCAGTGTCATTGTCACTTCCAGACAGACACATGTTAGAGGACACTGGGATCCGTCCGTCCACTGAGAGACGGAGGGGGGGAACCTTATCAGTGCCACCTGGCTGGTGAATTAGCGGACCCTTGAGTGATAAGGCGAGGCAGGCCAGCTGACACACGGAGAAAAAAGAGAGGCGATGGGAGTGAGGAGGGGACTGGGAAGAAGTAAAGTGGTGACAGTTGCTGTTTTGGCTGCTGCTGTCCAACACTCATTCTCCTTCTCCACCCAAGGTTGTGTTCACAGCCTAGAACAAGTCTCCCACCTTTTTCCCTTCAATATGACACAGACCTGATGATTTCAAGATGTTACCTGAAATTAAACTTTATCATTGCTGATTAGCTGCGACAGTTCAAAGCTGGACTGTTGAAAGAAATAGACTATAATGACCTCACCTTACGGGGCTCTCAGACAGGGTGCACTGCGCTCCCTACAGGGTTGGAGGGTGCACATGCATAAATCCCATAAATCAGTTGCTAAATGACTGAATTTCCAGGGTGTTGTTGGTAGGTGTTAACTAGTAGTTGGATCTTTGTACTTGAATGCTCATTTGTTTTTCTACCTGTCACCAAAAGGTTGTATTGATCCAAAGAACGAGACAAAGTACAGCAAGGAAGTAGAGGGAAGTTAGAAGTTAGGTCCATAATGTCTTTTAAGACAGAAGTTAGGAGAGTGTAGACTCTTCCAGGGGATGCAGCTGTATACTGATGGTTTTCAGGTGTATTTAGGACTGAGTCTGATGTGTTTGACAACCTGTTGTAGCGCCGACAATGAGAGTAAGGCAGTTAAAACTCACAGTTAAAATATTTAAAAAATCACATTTCTACCACTTGCTAAAACACACCTGTTGAGCCCAAGTTGTTTTTCTTTCCACAACAAAACTTTCCTGCCCATATCCTGATATGTCATTGAATTCAAACGTTGCCAAAATCAACTTCTGTTCCCAAAGTGAACCCTTAGACGCAGGGTTCAGGGACAACACACAAAACCTGCAGTCAGCCTCAGTGAAAGATAAAAAGAGATTAATTAGAAAGGAAAAGACCAGCTTCTGATAGCAACTCAATGATCCAACACCTGTAACTAGTGTCCCAACCACAATGTGTCACTTAAACACACACATGAAATTGTGGGAAACCAGAAAATGAGTTGTTTATCCTAAAATGGCCTTAGAGGGAAATAAATACGGCTGTGGAAGCTGTTTGCCTGCTGTTAAGATAACATTTTTTTTTCCATGTTGCTGCTTCATTTGAATTATTCTGGCTTTGCTGAACTGAGTGTCATGTAACGCAGTGGTCCCCAACCCCCGGGCCGCGTCCCGGTACCGGGCCGTGGGTCATTTGGTACTGGGCCGCACAGAAAGAAAAAACAATTTCTGTAGAATCCCCTGATGATGGTTGACTCTCAAACTGATGGTTCACAATGTTTTTATTCCTTGTACAGTAAATACACTGCAAACACACCGTTATAAAGGAATAAAATAAAATAAAAAAGAGTTAGTCTTTCTACATTCAAATAAGTTTTATTTAACTTAAATACAGACCAACACAGCTGCTCGCTCGGTCGGTAATAAAGCTACCGCTACCACAATACATGACAGTAACCATAGCAACCACACTCAAGCTGGACATAAATATGGCATCAAATTTGTAAAGAAAACAAATCCTTATCAGCAGGTGGTTTTTGTATCAGTTAAGGCTGAATTATGGTTCTGCGTCAAAACGACGCCGTGTCTACGGCGTGTGGTTTTTGTACACGCAGAGGACACGCCGTCACATGCGCCGTCACTGACGTGCACCTCCCGAAAATTGTAACTACGCGTCGAGGAGACGCCGACCACACGCAGACCGAGAGGGCTGTGATTGGTTCGTTTGAAAGCGAAGCATTTCCGGTTTCCGGTTTGAATCAGTAGTGAACTTCCAGGGCTTTTTTCTTCGTTTATATGTGATTTTTTTTGTTTTTGTTTTTTGCACAATAGTTGTCCTTATTTCTTTGATTTACTGTGACCGGAAAAAGTCGGATAAACCATTCAGAAAAAGATCGCTAACTAGTGGCCGCGGGGGGTACTCGTCACGGGTGCGCCGTGTGCTCTGCGTGTGTGTGACGCAGAACCATACCCGCACCTTTAGGCTCCACTTTAGCATTCCCGACACTCGTTTAGTCTTGCAGAGACACTTTCTACTGCCGTTAAACTTTTACCGTTAAAGTCCGAAGCGCCAGATGTTTACAAGGTCTCGGCGAGACGCTTTCAAAATATAAGCACTAAATCTTGGTCTCCTTAATATATAACAAATAAAATAGAAGCCTGGCTTTAAATAACGTTAATGAGAAAACAAACACATTTTTAGAAATACTCATATTAAAGGTCTGTTACAATTTCCATGGGAAAATTATGTTTTATTTTGAAAAGTGACCGGATTCTCTCTGTTACATCCGTCTCACCTCATTATTTAGTTTTTATCAGCTACACCTTTAGATAGGGCCGTGAAAATATTGTTAGACATTAAACCGGTCCGCGGTACAGAAAAGGTTGGAGGCCACTGATGTAACGCACTGTCACAGCATTTGGTACTAGCAGAACTGTGTTCAAATCCCGCCTGTAGCGGCGTTTTTGTCTAGGTCAGGATGAGCGTCCAGTCAAGAAAAACACATAGAAATACAATGCCAGGTCAGATATCACAGGGATTAACAAGGTCCACAGCAGTTGTTAGGGACACAACACACACTGATATATGACCTGACCTAAATACCTGACAAGACCCCAGTTTAACCATTTAGCTCCCAGGAGGACCTGCCTTGGGCACTAGATTTTATATACTTTTGTGTGTGTATACATTCCTACTAAGGCTCTGGATTCACATTAAAACAAGAACAAGTGCGGTATGAAGCTGCTCCAATTTCTCTTACGCAGGTTTTTAGAGATACAAGGTTGATAAGGTCCTTTAACTTTAGAGTTTTCTGCAATGAATTCCAAGCAGCAGGTGCAGCGTACTTAAAGCACTGCTTACCAAATTCAGAATTTACTCTGGGCACGTTTAATAAATAAAACATGTTGGATCGCAAGCGAATAACATTTCTTATGATCCAGCCATTCTATTATATCGTTGGTGAGTTTGAGAGTGGCTGTAGTTGTGCGATGTCATTTCCTGAAGCTAGATTGATATTTATTTATATAAATTTACTAGACCTTCAAGGACTTTCAACAGGATGCACAACTTGGAGATATAGGTGGATAATTATTTAAACAAATAGGGTCCCCTCCTTTCAAACGGGGAAGGACATACTGTAAGCAACTTTCCAAATTTCAGGGATACGATTCGTAGAGATAGAGAGATTAAAACGATATTGGAGGAGTTTCACAATTAAAATCAGGAGCTAGCTTTAGAAAATATGGTTCCAAGGGATCTGGGCCTGCAGATATAGAAATGTTGAGAGAGAGAAGAGCTCTACGGACTTTTCCACTGAGAACAACCTAAAACCAAAGGGAGGTTGGCCAGCAGAAATATGGCCCAGAGACTTGTTAACATCTGGGGCAGAGGACACAAGGTTAACGCCAGGCATAGTGATCGTGGAAGAAGACATACAGAATAAGGAATCGGAGGCAGAAAAATTATTATTAAAACAATCAAGTATAGTAGCCCTGTCAATGGAAGAATCATTAATATTTCATGATGGGAATTCGCTATGATTATCAGTGGCTGATATAGAATTGATCAATTTCCAAAGGATTTCTTAGGATCGTTTACATTTTTCATTACAGAACGATAAAAACTAGACTTTGCTTTTTTGATAAGAAAAGTAAAATGATTTCTGAGTTGCCTAATTATATGTTTATCAGCTTCAGACTGAGTGTTTCTGTCCATAGCCCAGGCAAGATTTATTTTATGCAGTAGGTTGGCTGAATCAGGTGTGAACCAGGGATTATCCCTCCCCTTAACTTTATATCTTCTGAAGTGAGCATGCTTATCAAGCAAGCAATATATAAAAATAAAAATATATAATTTATATATAAATATATATAAATCAATGGAGGAACCCCTGTTCAACAAAGGCCTGAGGAAGACCTCATTCCTACCCCCTGTTGATGAGTGTGTGGGTGTGACTAATGCGGTTAAAACAGGGAGGGGGGGGTCAGGCCACCATGTGGCTATGCCAGTAGCCACAATTAGGAGTCCCCCCCCCCCCCAAAGACCCTATGTCCAAGTGTCCTTGTCAGGTGTATATCTGTTGAGTGTAGAGATGTCTAAGGGTGCTTTCACACCTGTCCCGTTTGCAGCAGTTGTTCCAAAACAGGGAGCGTTTCCCCCTAAAGATCGGTTCGTTTGGTACATGTGAACACAGCAATCGTGCTCTGATGCGGGACAAAACAAGCGATCCGAGATCTCCTAGGAGAGGTGGTCTCGGCTCGCTTCCATTCCAGACCTGGAGCGGTTCGTTTGCAGTAAGAACATAATCCACACAGTAACCGACACAACTCACTCATAACTGTGGTACGATGCTCCATAGTTGTTGTTTTTCCCGGGGTACAGAAGAGGAAACTCCTTCCGCGTTCATTTCTGAACAATGAGAGAACAGTTGGTTCATGGCATTTGTTAACAGCTTTGAACAGCTAGAGACGGTTGCCTTGTGAACACAAACACCACAATCGAAAAACGAAACAACTATATCGATTTAGCCCCTGAATCGGAACAAAACAAACGGGCCACAGGTCTGAAAGTACCCTAAGATGTTATTAAAACTGAGGAGCAGGCAGTCCCGGGGTATGTAAGACAGCGTCCCTCACGCAATTACCCTGATTTTTTGATCACCTGATCAGATCAGGCCATCACTACCAACAACATATGACTGGTGCATTTCTCGATAATAACCATTGATCAGAGTTGAAAAGGGACTGTTGAGCATAAATTCTGGTTGCGATTTGTTCATACCTTGCTATGCAAATGTCCACCCAGGACAACGGTGTGACCTGTTTCCACTGCCTAACAATGATCCCGTCAATGCAGCTATGCTGTCCCACACCTAGCTGAAATGAAACTCCTGCTGAATGCATGCAGCAGACATATGGATGAGCTCTTTCTCAAAGACATATTTAAATGTTTATTAATAAATAATAGGATAGTAGGTAGTGCCGTCATTATTTCACTTTTTCACAATCATATGTGCTGCTGTTCATCTTGGTGTCCAGAAACACTTAATGAACATCTGAACGTGGGTTGTGCACTCAAAACGGTGCCAGCTAGATTTAGCTTTATTCCATCAGTCTTCTGCCGTGCTTGTCTCCGATATCTCTTCCCATTCATCTATTTTAGGTTCATTGTTGCCTTGATGGGTTATAGAAAACTGTTGCTTTCTTGGTTTTGTAGCTCCCATTTGAAATTCAGTATTTTTCAGGACCAGAATTTAATCCAGCAAATTAAATTCTAAACTGGAAATAAAAGTAAAAAAAATATTGAATGTATTAAAAACTCAATTATTATATTACACAATGGAAATAATAGAGAACATTTGCATGCAAAATACGAGGTGATTTGTATAGGATTCCGGCAGTTTGATGCCTGCTGTCAGACTGATGACCGATTTTTTTTCTGCTTTCAGTTACTGAAGCAGACATTACTGCCTTTTTTGACTATATGGCAGAAGATATTAAACATCAGAGTTTTTCTTTTCCATTTCCTTCTTGTCACATTCCAATAACTGAGACTGTGTAACGTCATCCTCTTCATCATAAGCTGCCAAACATCAGTCTCTCAGCCCCCCACAATACTTGTGTGATGCACATTGGATTGGATATCCACTTTTAGCTAAGAGAGGCGTTGAGTCAACTTCGATCGACCCTGGACGTGGATGAAGTGCTCTTGACAAGAATCAGTCCTGTCAGCTCCTGTGATGGCTGCCTGTCTCATCAGCCCGTCTCCTGGCTGCAGACACGGGATGATGGGAGATGATACTAAACAACGGAACGCCGGCTCTCAGATGTTAGCAGGGGGCCCTGGGGCGTCAAAAACCCTGACAGACGCCACTTTATAGCTTTAATCCCAAGGTTTTAAAATGACTCTTGACACAGACTGAGGTTGGCTTTTTTCTGTTGGCTGGGAAAAAAAAGAAAAAAAAAGAAAATGATGGGCATAACCAGTAATGCTTTCCTTCCTGCCCTCTTTTTTTCTTTAAATATGCTGATTTAACTCTTTCAAATAATTTGATTAGTGAAGTACTGTGTTATTTTTCGATACATACTAATTGTAAACTTTGGTAAAGGGGTTGCATTAATAAAGGGTTAAAAATAATTTTGCATCTATTTCCAGCAAAAAGCTAAACATGTACTTTGCATTTCAGAATTAATATTTGAGGCATTTAAAATGCAACTATTTCTATATTTTTTATGCACCTGTACAACATAAATTTGGACTTCAGCTCAAATGTTTTAGTTAGGAGCAGTTTGATAAAAAGGAAGTCATTTCTTTAGACTTTAATTTTAATAAACATGTACTGTTTATTGAGATTAAATACTGTGGAAAAATGAAATACTGTGGAAAAATGAAATACTGTACCTGCCACATGAAGTGTTTTAATGTTTATTTTAGAGACATTAACTAATTTAGGTGGAGGTGGACAAAACTGTCATCCAGGAGATCCAAACATGTCTCTTCTCGCAGTACTTTTTTCACTCATTTTAGTTTTGAATTAGCATTTTCTTTTTTGTGAAATTAAGTGGTTTAGTGGTTAAATTACACTTTGTTGGTTCATTTATCTCACACAAAGATTTTTTAGGTTGTCATGCCTTCATCGGAGTGTCACATGCTGAGCGTTGGCCCACTCCAGGATGCTGCTTGTAGAGAAAATCCTTTTCGGGACCTCCACATGATTCTAAGTTTTTTTACTACCCCACATAGACTAAGTTTTTCCTTCATCCGCGGACTTGAAGAAAACACTGGAGTCAAAGTTTCAGCTGGTGTTCCGTCCAAATACTGTGCAGGTCTTTATTGCAAGAATTACAATCAGTACCACACACAGGAGAGCCGGCATGGTCCCGGTACCGACTCTAAAACTTTGCATCAAATCATCCGTCTTATATACTTTTGAAGGATCTGAGGGCCACACCCCTGTATCCAACAATATCCCTCTAACCTTCTCCTCATGTCAGTTCCACCAGTGGTACATACATAAATCATTCAACTTCTTACCTCACTATCCACCCTCCCCAGCGTCTTTTTTACCACTACAGGTGTCATCTCCCAAGTCTCGTGTCATTGCCTAAAATCTGGAGATCGTTTTGGCCCTCATAGGGAGAATTCCCTGAGAGATACTCATTTATTACTAATCTTGGTGTAAATTGTTCAAACATGGGCAGTCTCTAGACACCTGGTGTGATGTATGACGCCCCTTGTACCCAAGAAAGGGGAGATAATTTTGCACATACACAGAGTGAGGCCTATTTGCAAAGGTCCAAGCATGTGTTTCCTTCCAATCTGAGCAAATACAAGCAGATACTTCATAACACACACATTCCTTTTCATGGAGTTGCAGTGATTCTTCCCGGACACCAAAGTTTTTAAAGACAACAACCATGATTATACAAAACTGTAACTCTCTTTCTACTACAAGATGGGGAGGAAAGACACACACACACACACACAGAGAGAGACAGAGACGGCAAGAGACAGAGAGAGAGAGAGAGAGGGACACAGACCCCTCTCCTTCTCAGCCACATGCCGGAGTGATATAGACACACACACTGTCCTTTTTTCTTCCTCCTTTAGCTTAAAGTTCATATAGCAATCATTTTGAAGTAGAAGGTTCCCAGTGTTAGATTTCAACCAAATGATTATACATACATAAAAACAATTCCTCTACATGCTCCTTGTGGGAGAGAGCATTGAACATAAAGACGATAAAGACGACTTCCACACCATCATGTGACGCCATCATGCCACCGACAGATGTCAGGTACATAACAACCTAAAAAATATTTGTCTGAGATAAAAGGACCAACAAAGTTTAATTGTAAGCCAAATACAGAATGTACTTTATTGAGTTATCACTCAGTTAAATGTGATATGGAAATGAATATCTAGTTGTTGGAGTAAAAAAAACAAAACCCCTCCCCAGTGGGTTGTATTCAGATCAACAAATCCCTCCCACAACCCGCCACCCTGCGTTGGTTCTGTTTACATCATACCTGACCTGAGGTTAAATGTCCCCTCTGAGGCGAGTTATTGGCAGATCCAGTTTAACACGGCAATGTCAGTCAACGTAAACACTGGGTATCTGCCAGTGTAAAAGGGGCTACTGCCACTGTACAGGATGTGGTGTTGAAGCAGCATATTTGTTAAGGTTGTATTCTCTACTCAAATGCAACACTCAGGAGACAGAAACGGATTAATGCCCTGCTAGGCGTTTTTAATTGTCCAGAAGAAATCAGGAAAAGTAAATATAATCCAGGCTTGTTTAGGTCTGTGGCCAAACAAACCATCCAGCCCAGTGGTGGTGGTGAGAGGTAGCACTGCAGCTTTGGAGTGAGGCAAAAACAAGCAGTCAGAATAACAGATAAAAATTGCTGAAAACTACTCCAAAATACCTGAACGGCACATCTACGCCTCTACTGATACTTGCCAGGTGATTCTATGGGATGATCAGGCGAGGAGTGAAAGGAAGGCAGGTTACTTGAAGACTCCGGCGTTGATTGGTAAATGGATACAGGTGTGCAGTGCCCACACTCAGCCAGCTCACCACCAGGACGGAAACTATGAGGTGATCCTGAGTGTCTAAGTGACAGAACGGCAATGGCGCAATGGATAATGCGCAGATATTGCTGCAATCATAGAAGGGTACGCTTAGATTTCCTCCAGACAGTTAAGAATAACATGGCTAAACAATCATCTTGATAATGAGTTCTTCTTTCAAACATGTTTGCATGAATGGAAAATCTCTTCTTTGAACCCCCACCCCTTTGCAGCAGGTGCCACAGCCATGACAGGCCCAACATTTCATTTATATTTCCTTTAACAGTCAATCAGATCAGAAGTAACTTGCTAGCACTAACTTCAGGAGATAACTGTATTACTAATTCAAACAAATCTCTAGACTTTACTCTCTCAAAAGGACAGTCTAATGAATACATATGCACAACTTATCACTGCACATTCTTAGTAAATACCAATAGGAATCTTTGATATCAAATGAAGGATTTGCCAAGGCACAAAACAGCTGACGAATCTGCTGATTTGTCAGACCTCCAAACCTTCAGCTGTGTGATGGCACATCCCACCTCTGAAAAAGGTTAGTATCGTCAGAAAGGAGAACTATAGAAATCTCTTACATTGTTTCTAGATGTTCCAATGATTTTCTCCTGTGTTGGCTGTGTGAGTCCCGTGGCCAAATTTGCTCCTTAAAGGCTCAGCCTTTCATGGATACTGGTTTTTATTTCTATTAAATTATCCTTAGTCACCTGTTGACATCACCTGTTTGAGTTAACCTAACACCTTTATTTATTTATTTATTTATTTATTTTCAACTGCATTATGACCAAAAACTGTCGAACCTCCAAATCTTGGGGGGGGCATATGTTGCAGGAGTGAAATGCAAAGATCGATGTACATTACCAGATTAAATGAAGTTATTGAGAGGAAAACATAATATATCTTGACTTCATGCCATCTGTAAAGATACAAGTGCATGTGGGAATGATTTAAGTTTCTTGATTCTTCAAATTTTAATTGATGTTTGAAAGCAAGAGGATAATTGCACTGGAGGGTAATTTTACTTAAATGATCTAAGGATATTCTATCTTTCGACCACATTAGGTCTAATAGATGAGATAGCTTTTAATAACATGCATTCTTTAAGATTGTGTGTATTCCAGTAGGCTCCTTCAGATTCAAGCGTATTTAGCTGTTATTCTGTTCCAGGCTCAGTGCTCAGTGTTTCTCTTTTGCTTTTGTTTTTGCCGTAAACCAAAGACAATTCGAGCTGACAAATGTCAGTCTGTGCTTCGTTGATTCTACAATAAATCCTGCACATATTGTTTTTCTTTTGTTTCACTTTCTGATTCTCATTTGGATTCTGATGCAGGAACAGGGGATGGGGGGGGAGGGCACAGAAATTACCATGAGATCTACCAAATCTGACAAGTGATTAATGTACATTATATCACATGATTGCACCATAATTAGAAAAAACAAGGGTTGAAATCAAATTTCAAATGCATTAAAATATCTGTCGATTGTAATATCAATATTCTCCATTTCTATTAAGAGTGGTTTGAATGGACCATGCACACTTAATTAATTACACTGAACCCTCATTACTTTGAATACTGCTGTTGTTGAATTCTTGGGCGTTTTGATTAATTGTTTTTGGAAACAAAGATACATTTATGAACAACCATGACACTGCTGAGTTATGGCAGGAGAGATGAAAAAATTACAGACTAAAAGTGGTTATTTGGCTTTAATTAGAAAAATAGAAATAAATAAATAAAAACTTAATTATAGGTTGCTCAGAAACCTTAGGTGAAGGGAAAGTTAGCAGCACAGACCTTTAACTGCTGTCGTGACACAGAAGTACACAAAAGCAAAGTAAAATATATCCCATTATCGTTGTTCCTCCTTGCTAAACGGAGGAGGCACCTGGAAAAGAATAAAATAAAGTTGAAATAAGCTCACAACCTTAAGGTCACAACACTGCTCTTAAAAGTAAGGGATGATCTGTTATTTACTGGAGTGAAATACTCCAAGCACATGGCTCTTGTAGACAGAGGTGGTATATATCATCTGACACAAAAACATCAGTCACTGCCTCTCACCCTGTACTATTTTGGTAGTGATGTCAAAAGTGATACTTCACTATTTCAAAAAGGCCTTCTCACAAATGGCCAATAAAAATGATTGATGTCTAGTGAGGGTTTCATGGTAGGATGGGGTTGCATGTCGGCCTTTCAAAAGGGGCCATGCTTTCCACATGTGATTTCTTTTAGGACTGCTCGTAACATGACTTCCATTTGTTTAAGCTCTTCTGGTAAAACTGTGGCCTCCTTAACGTATCAGGGTAAAATTAAGAAAAACATACAAACACCCTGGGAACCAGGTAACTCACTTGGTTGGGAGGGGGCAGCATATTTAGAGGCTATGGTCCTCCTGCAGGCAGGTTCAACCCTAGCCAGTGACACTTCGCTCTCCGCCATTAGAGCCACAAAATATGAAAAAAACTAAACACAACACCCTTTGTATCATAGGTTGAATGGCCTGTATGGAGTAACACCTGAGTCACTGAAACTCTAGGTATAATACTCTAGATTAGATCAGATTGTCCTTTATTCCTCCCTCAGTGAAGAAATTCGCTTTGTGAATTTAACTCTAATTATCTAACTAACTATTTAAAAAACTGGACAGGGTTTTCAAATAATTAAATCCTGACTGGTTCTGCTCAGATTGTGGCAGGATCTGCATATCACCTCAAATTCTTCTCTGACTTCTCTCATTATCAAACTCTAAAGTGTTTTTCTGACACTTTGTCGGTACTTTGAAACCTATTTGGGCTGCCACTAACGATTATTTTCCTGTTGATTAATCTTACGGTTACTTTTTTAGATTAATCTTATGTTGTTTTTTCCATCCATCCATCCATCCATCCATCCATCCATCCATCCATCCATCCATCCATCCATCCATCCATCCATCCATCCATCCATCCATCCATCCATCCATCCATCCATCCATCCATCCATCCATCCATCCATCCATCCATCCATCCATCCATCCATCCATCGTCCGCCGCTTATCCGTTCCCGGGTCGCGGGGGCAGCAGTCTCAACAGAGATGCCCAGACTTCTTTCACCCCAGACACTTGCTCCAGCTCTTCCGAGGGGAGTCCGAGGCGTTCCCAGGCCAGCCGAGAGACATAATCTCTCCAGCGTGTCCTGGGTCTTCCCCGGGATCATGCCTGGAACACCTACCTAGGGAGGCATCCAGGAGGCATCCGGTACAGATACCCAAGCCACCTCAGCTGACTCCTCTCAATGTGAAGGAGCAGCGGCCCGACTCCGAGCTCCTCCCGGGTGACCGAACTCCTCACCCTTTCTCTAAGGGAGCGTCCAGCCACCCTGCGGAGGAAACTCATCTCGGGCGCTTGTATCCGCGATCTTGTCCTTTTGGTCACTACCCAAAGTTCATGGCCATAGGTGAGGGTAGGTGCGTAGATTGACCGGTAAATCGAGAGCTCCATCTTTCGACTCAGCTCCTTCTTCACCACGACGGTCGGGTACATCGACCGAATAACTGCGGACGCTGCACCGATCCGTCTGTCAATCTCCCGCTACATCGTTCCCTCACTCGTGAACAAGACCCCGAGATACTTGAACTCCTCCACCTGAGGCAGGACTTCTCCACCCACCCGGAGAAGGCACGCCACCCTTTCCCGATGGAGAACCATGGCCTCGGTCTTGGAGGTGCTGATTCTCATCCCTGCCGCGTCGCACTCGGCCTCAAACCGCCCCAGCACATGCTGAAGGTCCCGGTCCGATGAAGCCAACAGGACAACGTCATCCGCAAAAAGCAGAGACGAAATACTGTGGTTCCCAAACCGGATCTCCTCCGGCCCCTGGCTGCGCCTAGAAATCCTGTCCATAAAAATTATGAACAGGACCGGTGACAAAGGGCAGCCCTGCCGGAGTCCAACATGCACCGGGAACAAGTCTGACTTACTGCCGTCAATGCGAACCAGACTCCTGCTCCGATCATACAGACACCGGACAGCCCTTAATAGAGGGCCCCGGACTCCATACTCACCGAGCGCCCCCCACAGAATGGCACGAGGGACACGGTCAAATGCCTTCTCCAGATCCACAAAACACATGTAGACTGGTTGGGTAAATTCCCATGAACTCTCGAGCACCCTGCGGAGGGTGTAGAGCTGGTCCAGTGTTCCACGACCGGGACGAAAACCGCATTGTTCCTCCTGAATCCGAGTTTCAACTATCGGCCATATTCTCCTCTCCAGTACCTTGGCGTAGACTTTCCCGGGGAGGCTGAGAAGTGTGATCCCCCTGTAGTTGGAACACACTCTCCGGTCCCCCTTTTTAAAAAGAGGGACCACCACCCCGGTTTGCCACTCCAGCGGTACTGTCCCCTTCCTCCATGCGATGTCGCAGAGGCGTGTCAACCAAGACAGCCCTACGACATCCAGAGACTTGAGGTACTCAGGGCGAATCTCATCCACCCCCGCTGCCGTGCCACTGAGGAGCTTACGAACTACCTCAGTGACCTCGGCTTGGGTGATGGATGAGCACGCCTCCGAGCCCCAACTCTCTGCTTCCTCAGTGGAAGGCATGTCAGTCGGGTTGAGGAGATCCTCGAAGTATTCCTTCCACCGTCAAAATGTCCCCAGTGGAGGTCAACAGCTCCCCACCCGCACCATAAACGGTGCCGGCAGAGTACTGCTTCCCCCTTCTGAGGCGCCGAACGGTCCGACAGAATTTCCTCGAGGCCGACCGAAAGTCTTCTTCCATGGCCTCCCCGAACTCCTCCCAGACCCGAGTTTTTGCCTCCAGGACCGTATGAACCTGTTCAGTTAAAAGACTGAGCCTAAAAACATATTTTTCACAAATATTTATAAGATTATTATAGTTTTAATGATGTTTTGTTCCAGCTGGCTGAGAACAATAAATACACTTGGAATGGTATACAGTGTTTACATCTGTAGATGTAAAGACAATATCAAAATATTTGTAGTCACATGAAATTAGGATAACATAAAATCTTGTAGGTGGTGGAACATTCAGCTCCTACATACACAAATCTGTCTGAATAAACATTCAAACTTGATTGATACTGTACATCACATCACACATTTAAAGGTGGAGTCAGTAGTTTGTAGAAAGAACGTAGTAAATGTAGAGTTGCCTGAATCCAATCAATTTGGAACGTATTCAGCCAAAATGCTCACCCCTTCCTCCTCACTTCACTCGAAGATGATGGGGAGATTATTGAAGCTGCATGGTAAGCATACACAAAAATAATAGATTAAAAAATGGGGAGAAATCTCAGCTATTTGATACATGCATTTCTGAGGTGCCCGCACCACCCCGTGATAAATAACAAAACAATACACAATAAAATAAATAAAAAATAACTATAAAAAGTAGGGATACCCTGATACCATTTTTTTCACACCGAGTACGAGTGAAGAGTTTATTGCTGTGGACGATACCTGTATGCTACAGGCCTGCTTCAATCTCATGTACACATTCCCAACTCAAATTACTGCGTCAGAGCACTAATTAGTAATTATTCACTAAGACAGTTCCATATGTGTAGTTTTTGCAATATAGTTATTGTAATTTTCTTTTTTTCTATTATTGAAGAATGTGATTTAGTGTTGTCCCGATCGATCGGGTGGCCGATCGATCGGGCCCGATCACGTCATTTTCAAAAGATCGGGATCGGCCAAAAAAGTATCGGGACATACTGTTATGGCTCGACCGGCTGGTTTCCGACTCCGCGACCCGGTAGCGCTGGGAGCGCGGAGTCGGCGCAGCGGCCAGAAGAGCCGGGCGGCTCTGCTCTGAGCCCCAGCTGCAGCTCAGAGCGGCTCCAGCAGCTCCAGGCCAGTTCGTCTTATTTGTTTGCTTATTGCTCTGTGCCTATGTTTTAACATATATTAATTATTTAATCATTTTATAATTGCATTTAACAATACAGACAGTTGATGTGTGTTTATTGTAAGATTTTGGGCAGCGCCGGCGGCTGAAGAATCGTTTGTGCTGGTGGGGAAGGAAGCGTGGCTAACAGAGAGCTAACAGCAGCTAGGCTACGCTCAGATAAACGGTCTGAAAGTTTTAAAAACAAAGAAAAGCTGTCGGAGAAAAGTGACTGTAGTGTTATGTAAATGATTATCCGTCACTCGTAAATCATCTTTTGGTCCACTTTATTGACTCGGTAACAACACAACAGGGATGACGGACTGCTATTTTGCAGGCTGGTGTTACGGTCTAAAGGGTCCGTGTCTGAACAACCACAATTGGTTCCTACGCTCTGCGTGACATCAGCACAACACAGTGACAGAAAACTATAACAGCCACAATGAATATCTGCTGCTATTCATTTCATGCTGTTGAGAATTCTGCACTACCACTACGGTTAAGCCAAAATGTATTTTCATTTTCTTATTGATTGTGAGTTTGACTGGATGTCATTCAACTTTTAAACCTCGTAAGTAAATTACCTCCTTTTGAAGTGAAATTGATTTATTTTTGTTATTTTACTATTCTGAACTTTTTGTTTTAGTTTACAATTTCATGTTTCTACATTTTGTGGCAACAGAGCTGATAAGCTTTGTTTTGATCCAATGATGCAGTCAGTGAAAAAACAAAAATATGTCCATGTTGGAGAGAATGGACAATACAGTTTTTTACTTAATTTACTTTACTTTTTTTTACTTTACTTTTTTACTTAATTCTTTGCCAAAATGTATCTGATTGGGAAAAAGTATCGGAAATGTATCGGGAGCCAAAAAAAGTGATCGGATCGGGAAAAATCGGGATCGGCAGATACTCAAACTCAAGTGATCGGATCGGATCGGGAGCTAAAAAATCCTGATCGGGACAACCCTAATGTGATTACTTTCCTAATTCTACTGTTGACCAAATATTAATGTTCAAGCACATTCTTTCTATTCAGATACAGGCATTTCATTCTTTCCAACTAATTGTTTGCTTGTGAATTTTACCATAGTTTGTGTGAGGTGGGTGTTGGGGGATTATTAAGTAGATATCGATTGTAATTTGATTAAACTCTTGCTAATTTGCTGCAAACCCACAAGACATTTAATCAAATGAAAATCAATAGCATCTTAAGAGCCCTTGGTACATCCCTGGAATAGCGGACTACAGTGGAGGTGTTATAAATTACTGGTGAAAGCAATGCACCCAATAGGATAATGTCGCAGGAGAGAGAAATGGACCGAGAGAGGGACAGAAGGGGGTGGGAGACAGAGAATATGTCACTCGTACAACATATAGGGAGGATGGATTTGTGTTCAGTGGGAAACAATTGGCCTTGGTGTTTCAATTCCAGGGATGAAGCACTGCTGAAGACTTGGACTGTTGTGGTTTATTGTTGTTTTAACCATTTCCCAATTTCAAGTTAAAACAAAAGTAAAAACGTTTTAGGCCAATAAACACATATGATCCACAGTTAATCACTCTATTACAAGGTTGTATACATCAGTTAAAAAAAAACAAACAAACGATATCCTTGAAAAACAGTTAATAGTGGATTTATTTGGTGATTCTCCACATTAGAGGTTCAAATCTCACACGGGGAACATCCAGCCTCCCAATAAACTGTATTAAAGAATAGGGATCAGATGCATGAAACCAATGTTTTGAATATCATTTTTTGTATGCACAATGAAAGAACTTTTCTTTCACATTCTCATCACCAGATTTATAAAGCCACGTGTAGATCTGTCTTTCTTTGAAATGTCTATCATTTGGAAATTCTCTCATGTATGAACCTGATTTTTAAGTCTGGTTTTATTCGCAAAAAGAAAGTCCCCTACTTAACAATTTTCATTTAGTGTACAAACATTTTTAAACCACAGCTAAATACACATGGTAATGAAAACCATGGCAAACATATGCACCTTGAGTTAATGTGAAATTTTGACACCAACAGCAGGACCAGAAAAAGAAAGCATCCCTGCATCCCTAGAAGGACCTGCAGCAGGAAACCCCTGCTTTATCTGCAGGGGATAAAATGCACTATATTGGGCCATAAAGCCACACCTGGTATTCTTATTGATCAGTATAGTGACAGAGATGTATAGATGAAAGTGCATGTTGAACATTTTGAAAGCCGTTACGACTGCATGGGAATCATCTGGTGCTGGAAAACCATAACGCTGCCCTAATATTTGTTCACTTGCATTACCAATGTCATCCATCAGAGTGAGAGCAACCATTCTTGCATAAGTGTCATGTAAGGCTGGAGTTAGGTTATTTATAGTACAAGTGTATATACATACTGTATATATATAATTTATTTATTTATTTATTTATTTTTACAGATATACAGTACTATATATATATATATATATATATATATATATATATATATATATATATATATATACACAGACGGTTGGTGAAAAGGTATTTAGTAAGAAGTTCTCCCACTTAAAAAGATAAGAGAGGCCTGTAATTTTCATCACAGGACACAAAATGAAAACAAAAACATCCAGAAAATCACAATGTCTGATTTTTTAAAGAATTTATTTGCAAATTACAGTGGAAAATAAGTATTTGGTCAATAACAATATCATCATCTCAATACTTTGTTATATACTCTTTGTTGGCAATGACAAAGGTCAAAAGTTTTCTGTAACCCTGGATTCACACTGAAAGCGTCACGGGCGTCATAGGCGTCCGGCTGCCATTCATTTTCTATGAAAGCGCGCGTCGAGAGGCGTCGAAGACATCGGAGGCAGTGGAGGCGTCGGGAGCAGCCCATCCAGAGCTTCAATTTGAAGTTGAAAAATCTCAACTTTATGCAAATGAGCAACGGCGACGCCGAGGCATCGTCCAATCACAGACCAGGATTCCCGAAGCAAGAAGCCTCAATGCAGATTGTACTTTCATGTTCACACAAACATACACTGATTCACAAGCATACAGGAGCAGAGATGTGCACTAACAAACTTATTTTATCAGGAATTAATCTATTTCATCCAGCAAACTGACATTTTTACTGATTTGACTGCCATTTTTACCTGAATTCTGCTCATGTGAAACACATAACTGATTGTGGAGGGGTGAACGATTTTATTTGCTACATCGATCCAACACAAAATAATTAAAAACCGTGTTTATTAATCACAAAACACAGTTTAAACAATATGAACAAATCCGCTCCGACCCGGTGTGTCAGTGTTCACCGCAGACAGACTGTAGCTTCACCGGGACCAACGGCTTTGCGGACCAACCCTGGTTAAAGAGAGCATCAAACTCACTCTTATGTATGCAGAAATACCCCTAAAATATAAAGAAGGCTTCCCAAAGTGTGATCCATGGTGAAATAGGAAACTGAAGATGTGTATGCTATATATATATATAGATATATGTAGACTATGCACTTTGTTCCCTCCAGTTCGGCAGCGCAGCTTGAAAGCCACTGCAGGCGTCGACAGTGCATGCAGCTTTCAGTGTGAATCCACCAAGTAGCGCGATGCAGGCATCAGGAGATTTTTGATGCTTTCAGTGTGAATCCAGAATAAGTCTTCACAAGATTTTCACACACTGTTTCTGGTGTTTTGGCCCATTCCTCCATGCAGATCACCTCTAGAGCAGTGATGTTTTGGGGCTGTCGCTAGGCAACACGGACTTTCAACTCCCTCCAAAGATTTTCTATGGAGTTGAGATCTGGAGACTGGCTAGGCCACTCCAGGACCTTGAAATGTTTCTTACGAAGGCAAGCGTCTGGTGGCTGGGTCTTTGCCCATGACTCAGCCCGTAACATCGACATGTGCTCGACTTTTAGTAGTTCCACCACCAACAGGAAGGACCAAGAGAGGATGCTGCAATGTGGTTTGGGTGGCAGTCGTGGTAGGTTGCCTCAACGACACAATCCCTGGACAAAAACTCTAGCAGAGTAGAGGTAGTCGGACTCACCTCCACACATAGCTGGCTCTGGAACCCAGCTCCTTGAAAGGAGCTGGACCCTCCATTACTCCGGAGTTGCCCAGGGTGAGTGGCGATGAGCTGGTGTGGGCTTGTTTATAGCCCCCCAGCTTATCCGCCATGTGTCGGAGTTCACCTGGGTGAATGGGAGGGTCGCTTTCTTGCACCTTTGGGACAGGGAAACGTCACTATTGTTTGTGCATATGGGCCGAACAGCAGTACAGACTACCCAGCATTCTTTGGAAGAGGTATTTGATAGTGCTCCAACTGGGGACTCCATTGTTCTACTGGGGGACTTCAATGCTCACATGGGTAATGACAAGGTTACCTGGAGGGGCATGATTGGGAGGAAAAGCCTCCCCGATCTGAACCTGAGTGGTGCTCTGTTATGGGACTTCTGCGCTAGTCACAGTTTGTCTATAATGAACACCATGTCCGAGCACTGATGTACTCCCTGTACATCAGTACACGTGGCACCAGGACACCCTAGGCCAGAGGTCAATGATCGACTTTGATGTTGTTTCATCTAATCTGCGGCTGAGCTGTCAACTGATCACCACCTACTGGTGAGTTGGATACACTGGCAAAGTAGGAAGTTGAACACACCCAAACGTATTGTGAGGGTGGGTCTGTTGGGAACGTCTGTCTGACTCTCTGTCAGGGAACTATCATCCCACTGCTTGCTTCCACCTGTCTGTATGGATGTCTGCTATATGCTTGCTGAAATCATGACCCCCCCCCCCCCCCCGACCACCTCAGTGTCTGCTGTATACCTCTGCTTATATAGTTATCTCTGCAGTGCACTAGCTAGCCATTGTGTCTGTGTCTCTCCTTTCTCTGTTCTTAATTCTCTCTGTCTGTTTTCTCTTTTCCTGCTCTGCCCAGCTGGCCTCCAGCAGGAGGGTCTCCCCTTTTGAGCCAGGTCCTGCTCAAGGTTTCTTCCCTCCTAAAGGGGAGTTTTTGTTGCCACTGTTTGGATTAAGGTTTTTCTCCCACTTTTCTGCCACTGTTTATGTTATGTTTATGTAATAATTGCTCGGGGGTCATGTTCTGGGTCTCTGGAAGGCACCTAGAGACAACTTCTGTTGTAATAGAGGCTATATAAATAAAATTGAATTGAATTGAATTAAGAGAACTTCTCACAGATTCCGAAGGAGGTTGTAGACATTGAGTCAAAGTGGACCATGTTAACTGCCTCCATTGTCGACGCGGCAGCTTGAAATTTTGGACGCAAAGTCTCTGGTGTCTGTTGTGGCGGCGACCCCTTAATCCGGTGGTGGACACCGGAAGTAAGGGATGCTGTCAGGCTGAAAAAGGAGTCCTATCAAGTCATGGCCTGTGAGACTCCTGACGCAGTCAAAGGGTACCGGCAGGCCAAGGAAACTGCTGTTTGGCCTGCCCTCTACGGGTAGGTAGAGAGGTCCTGCCTCAGGTGGATAAGTATCTCGAGGTCGTGTTCATGAGTGGGGGAAAGATGGAGTGTGAGATTGACAGACGGATCGGTGCAGCGTCCGCAGTTATGCGGCCGGTATACCGGACTGTCGCGGTGAAGAAGGAGATGAGTCAAAAGGCGAAGCTCTTGTTTTACCGGTCAATCTACTATTGGTAATGACCAAAAAGACAAGATCGCAGATACAAGCGGCCAAGGGTAGATCCGCAAGGTAGCTGGACGCTCCCTTGGAAATAGGGTGAGAAGCTCAGTCACTCTGGAGGAGCTCGGAGTCGAGCCCCAGCTCCTCCATATTGAGACGAGTCAGCTGAGGTGGCTTGGGCATCTGTACCGGATGCCTCCTGGACGCCTCCCTAGGCAGGAGTTCAAGGCATGTCCCACCGGGAGGAGACCCCGGACACGCTGGAGAGACTATGTGTCTCGGCCGGCCTGGGATCGTCTCCAGAGAGTCCCCCCAGAAAAACTAGAGAAAGTGTCTGCGGTGAGGGAAGTCTGGGCATCTCTGCTCAGACTACTGCCCTCGTGACCCGGTTCTGGATAAGCGGATGAGGAAGGATGGATGGATGGATGGATGGATGGATGGATGGATGGATGGATGGATGCATGGATGGATGGATGGATGGATAGAAAAATCATATCTTTAAAGTAAAAATGATAATGTTCTGCTAGGTCTCAATTCTTACAAGTTAAGTCAAGTTCACTGACAGTGACAGAGTATCTACAGTGAGGACCACTAGCTGCTTGACACCAAGACAAAAAAAGCCCTTATTATATATAATTTTTTTGGTTTTACATAGTTTTATGTGTTGAATGTCTAGCTCTGGAGACCAAAAGCATTTTTTTTCTTGGCAGTAAGTGTTTGTCTCTGATGTTAAGTCTGACATTTTGACATAAGGGTTATTGGTAAGGAATTCCTTTTTGAGATGATGGGAGTACTCTCCCTCAAATTTGTCAGTAATGGTTTTGAGAGGAGAGAACCAGACAGGTGGGAGCCAGGAGAAATGAACAGACTTTCATGTAATGTACCAAAACCAAAGACACTGAAGCAGGGACTCCAAAGCAGGATAACTTAACAGCAGAGAAAAGTTGACATAACATTGGACCAAAGAGGCGGAAAAAAAGAGAGAAAAAGTTAAGGAAAACAAGGATATGGCATTTGACAACGAAAACCTAGAAGAATAAGTACTGAGTGAGGTAGTGAATAACATAATCCAGGTGTGGTAGTTATAGAGTACAGGTTTCTACAGTTTGAGTTGCCATCTGGAATTGGACTTGAAAGTGTTGCATCTGGATGTAGGCACAAAGATCTGCAGGCGCATAATAGTTGAGTGGTTACACCCCAGCCGGTGGCCCACTTCCCTGTAACTCATGCCAACTTGCAGCATTCCAAAAGGATTTTGTCGTTTGTCACGTTGCACACTCAACATTATGGAATAATTTGTTGGGGTTTTTTACCACTCCTGATAAAAAAATACCACCACACCTAAAGATCAATCAAAAACTACTCATGAATACCTGGACCTATGGTGAAATTTGCTCATGTGGCAAACTTAAATTATTTGCTCATACGGTGCAGATACATAATAGTCATGATCTGCAATAACGGTTAATACCACACAATACCAATCCCATAAACAATATATATATCTAGTGGTGCATTTACATTGATGTTGAGTATAGAATTTAGAACATGAAACTGTCATCAGTACTGACCCGACAGAGAACGAACCTTTACAAAAGCAAAAACAGTGACGACTACTAGCTGCTTGACAGCTAGAAAGAAAGAAAAAGGCCCTCATTATACATCATTTTTAGATTTTATCTAGTTTTATGTGGTGAATTTGGAATCTAGCTCTGGAGACCAAAGTGATTTTGTTCTAGAATGAACCTTTACAAAAGCAAAAAGAAGATAATTTGAATTCCAATCAATTAATTCAAAATCTGACATTTTCTAGTACTTAAAAAAAAGAGTTCCTAAAAAGTCATGTTCCAAAAATCAACTTGTTTGCTGCCTTTCTACAGTTAGATTGTATATTTAACTCTGCAATGGAAGTGATAAGGAAACATTGCAAATTAATTCAACTAAATTCATATCATCGCTGTCGGTCTTATGAAACAGTATTACTGTATTAATCTTACTAACATTTTACAGAGGTTTTTAATACGTATCACTGGCATATTCAAGACAAAAATCATCATTAGTTAAAAACTAATTATTGCATTAGCTCTGAGATTGAGTTATTATGGGTATCAGGCTTTCAGAGATGTATCCTGGTTTATGATGTTATAATACATATTTACAAGAGTGATGGTGTGGGGAAAAAAGGAGTAAATTTAGGTTTATTTCTCAGTGACAGGTTTTAAGTAATAATATAATGGGACATGTGTCCAAAAATGTGGAGCTTTTTATTATCTTAGCACTCCTGGTATTACAGCCATAAATTATGATTTTATTACAAGAATAAACCAACTACAAGAAAACATTATCAGAGTATGGTGTTAGCAATCATGTGATGAGGAATACCAAGTGGACAGTTAATTTTACTTTAACATATAATTTATTGAAGGTGATCAACCTTTCTGTTCAGACAGCATTTAAATCAAACTATAAAAATGTGCATTGCTAAAGTATCAGTACTGGGAGAAAAAGTACAATAATTACAGATTTTACAAAGCACCTATGTTCTGATGAAATAATGCAGTGTGTTTATGCTGTAACCTGGCAATAACCTGCAAGTCACAGGGTCACCATGAACGTTAGATGCCAATTATACCTCCTCCATACATCCAGCTCTGGTCCTATTTATCTTCATCCCACCAAGTTCACAGCGTGACCTCCCTACAGGCCCAGCAGGGACAAGCAAATCAGGACTTCATGTTACATGAAGACACACACACACACACGTGCACGAACACACACACACATGCACGAACACAAACATAGAAAATTCACCTCCTGACTTTTAATAATTCCTCCACATCCCATGTCAACATTTGTCTCCTGTCTGTCAGTCTATAGATATGCCGTATGTGCATGAGAAATCCGTTTTCCCCGGAGGCTTAATTACTATCTGTGTTCATGATTTTTCATACCACCACTTTTAACCGTCATTTTCGCAAGTGCTCCGTTACATTAATTTATTCATTGATTTATTCAGTGATTTGGCCAACATTGTGCTTTTAACATGAATGGTAACAATCTGCTTTTGATTGTTGTGCAGCTCGAGTTAAACTGTATTCACGCATGCTTCATAGATAAAGTGCTACACAAATGAGAGTGTGCATGCACCATTTACAGATCCATACATCTAAATGTGTCACCGAACTGCAACATTGTTTAAAATGATGCTCCAGAAACAGAAAGCAGTGGCAGATACTCCTAATTAAGAAATTTTATACAAAGGACATCAAACGGGATGTAACATATTGCTCACACAGGCCCTCTTTCCCATCTGGCCAAAATGGCTATTGTGGCTCATTGTCTAAAAATAGGAATGAAGACAAATTGTTATCATTTGCCAAAGCCCATGACAATAATGATGAATGAACACTCCCCCCCCCTTTTTTTTACTATGCCCTCTGAAGTCATTACTTATGGCATTTCCCTTGATTCCCCTCAGCTCTCCCTCCTCACATCCCAATAATATCACAACCACACAGTGTTAAATATTAACTCAATAAACATCATCTGAACTCGTACCTTACTCTTACGAGTTTCATTACTTGTACCTTATCCCTTTTGTTTTGCTCCAGTAATTCAGAGTAGGTGGCGTGGAGGTGGACAAGTGATTACTTGATGTGGTGATTGATCACCAATTTTGCCTGACAAAAGCAAACCCCCCACCCCCCATCTTCAATCCAGGCCTGTCCCATTCAAAAGTTGGGTTATATTCACTCTGACAGGGACAGATATGAGTTATTCTTCACCAGCCTGCTTCTGATAGATTACACATTTGATAGAAGACCATCACTGAGGTCATCTTAGAAATATAACAATATTATTGCCCTCATTCACCTCTGATTGTATGGTTGTCTGCGCCCCAATCATATGTAGTTGGTCCATTATGTTTTGTTATAGTGCCTATAAAATGCATTGCGGCAGGGGAAAGAAAGAGTGGCTCGTCTCAATCTTCAAGTCCCATTTGAACACTTACAGTAGACTTTGACATTTCTACAACAAGGAGTTGCTTTCAGGAGCCTCAGATGTCTCTGGACTATCATGTTGATTAGGATGTGTTCTGAAGTGAGCCCCGTCTACAGTATGCTTCGGAGCTACAGTAGCATGAGAAATGGACTAAAACATCCATTAATGTACGAAATATGAATGAATATATTTATATATCAATGATATGATAGAATATCTTGAAGCACAATAAACATCTTGGAGACAATCAATTCTCTCCAGCCAAGATTTAAGAAACCTTAATTAAAACCTTAATTGTCTTAGAAAAAAGAAATGACAACAACATTTAGAAACAGGTCCATGTGTATTCATTCCCTTTTTATGCTCAGACATGATGGGCCACTTGCACTGTTGCATATGAATATCTGAGAAGTATTTTAATAAGATACTATCTAAGCTGTCACTTTCTGAGTTCAGCCTTTCGCTGTGATCCAAACTGAAGCTAATTTTGGGATCAGTGTGATTTTGAGATTTAGCCTCTAGTGTTGGTAGTCTTAGAGGCACAAGAGTGGTTTCATTGAATGCTTCATTTATATTTCCATAACCCCTAAATGAAGGTTAATATAGACAAAATTACTGTTTAGGGTGACGTGCACGTCTTAACCCCCTTAACAACATACATACCTAACATGTGTGGAGAGATTACAGAGCTAAGCTACTCTTTAGCATGTGCAGGTCAAACCACCAGAGGTTCGACAGAGAAACAGAGTTAAAGGCTCACTTGGCTATCTTACTGTGGGGGTTAAACAACAGGTTAAACTCAAACCCTCAGCAAGGCTAGTGAGAGTACAATTGGCCCTTTGAGTCCAAAATGTGGACAAAACATTTATGTATTGATATTGTAATGTTTAAATAATGTTATTATGTATTTATTGTTTTACTTGCAACTGTTTTTTCTCAACCAAATGTATCTTGACATGCATTACTGTTCTTTGCACCTTCCTTAAAAACATTGTAGATAAACCAACTCCAAAAATCAACCTCACCCTGAATAGAATACAGAGATTATTGGAGAAGTATTCACATTTACAATAAATAAATGAAACTTTTCTTCTTAGTGATCCAGTGGTAGGGAAGGAAACCAGTGGGCAAAGTGAATGTGAGGAGAGGCAGAGGGGAGCCGGGTTCAGAGCTCAGCTGTGCATGGCTTGACAAATTATTTGTGGAATTGTTGCACTCACAGTCACTTAAATAGAAATCTGTCAGAGAGGAATAGAGGGCCCTTCTCCCTGCAGCACACAGTAAAACAGCTTTCTCAGTGTTGAACAATCTCTTCAACCACGGGCCAACTCCTCTTCTTCCTTCCTCCCTCGCTTTTCCACAATCTCCATATTTGCCTGTTTTTCGCTCCCGATCCGGTCCCTCCTTCTTCTCGACCACGCTATGATGATGGATTGACCCTAATGCAAATTTACAGCCATTTTATATGTTGGAGCCTCCCCCTTTGGCCGGCTGCAGGAACATAGCTCAACATCATCCTTCCAAGATGTCCGCCTCAGAACAGCCGGCATCATCAGCTCCCTCTCAATCTCCCGGCTTCACAAATCTCTGCTGGATAGAGATTAATGTGAGTGTATGTCCCAGGTGCAGCGCTGCCCATGCTTGCATTTTGTGTGTGCAGGTGTGAGTGTGTGCGATGTCTGCTGATATTGTACACCAACTATGTAGAACAGTGTCACACTAAAGGAAGTTTGCGCTTCTCTCATTTGACCTGTTCATTTCTTTCTTCTGTAAAGTGATGGGCATTTGGTTCTTAGGCCATTTCACTTTGTCAAAGATATGTATCATCCAGCATTGTTGTATATCACCCCTCTGGATGGAGGGATTGGAAAAACGAACGCAAGAAGAAAGGGGACAGTTTTTCACCCTATCAGCTTGGAAAGGCAATGTTGTGCCCTTGTAATTGAGTAGGTATCTCATCTATCAACGGTGCCACCCTGGATAATAAATATAGAGTACACAGGCAGCTCCTCAGAGATTTAAAGAGAGGGTGTGTGAAGGAGTATGTGTCTGTTTGTGTGTGTGGGAACATACTGTACGTGTTTGTTGAAAAAAACTCAAACTAGAACAGATACCTTCGCCCTGATGAACCACTTCTGTTTGTTCTTGAATAAGTTCACGGTCTGATATTACATTACAGGTTTTTGCACATTATCACAGTTGCAAAACTGTGATATTTCTACTAGATATTTTGAGGAGTTTGTCACATTCTTTTTTCTGTTTTTTTTTAAACTTTAACTTAACCTGTCAGAGCAACCACAAAACGCCAGGGCCAAGCTGAGAGAGAAACAAGCTGACGGTGTGTTCGTGGTCGGCTCAGGGGGACATGTGGTGAGTTGACTGTGAGCAACAAGGCTTCAGTAGACTAGAGTGAATGTTGGTTTTGTAAAATCCTGTCCATGTCTCAGGCTCCTTCAGCCTTTCAGAGGAATACCGAATACTCCTGAATACTCCATGAGGTACCGGTTTATATGGCAGAACCCCCTCATGTATTGGTAATTATTACTTTGCTAGCAGATTGAGATTAAACACATACAAATGTGAATATACTGCAGCCATTGCAGTATCAGTGTTTATAAATGATAATCATCTGCTGCAGAAATGCATGTATGTACTGTCATTGAACACTTTATTAAATACACATTGCTGCTTTAAGTTGGACCCCTTTCAACTTTAGAACTGCTTTAACATTTTTCGTGGCATAGATTATACAAGGAGCTGGACACATTCCTCACAGATTTTGATCTATATTGCGAACACAGCAGTACACATTTGCTGTAGATTTATCAGATGCATATTCTGGAGCTTTGTGGCATGGTTTATTATCCTGGAATACTTTGAAGAGCCCACCATCTACAGCTAGAGTGTAAAATACCATCAAAAGATTAAGAGAATCAGGGGGAATCTCTGTGTGCTCGGGACAAGGCAGAAGGTCAAAACTGGATGCTCGTGATCTTTGAGCCCTAAGACTGCACTGCATTAAAAAAGACCGGATTCTCTGCTTAAAACCACTGCATTGTCTCAGGAACACTTCCAGAGATCACTGTCTGCAAACACAGCCTACTGTTCAATCCACAAATGCAGACTTGTGACTCTGTCATGCAAGGCAAGGCATGGCAAGGCAAGTTTATTTATAAAGCACATTACAGCAACAAGGCAATTTAAGGTGCTTTGCATGCAAAGAAGAAGCCATATGTGAACATGATCCAGGAAAGCTGACGTCTTCTCTGGACCACAGCTCATTTAAAATGGTCTGAGGCTAAATGGAAAACTGCTCTGTGGTCAGATGAATCAAAATTTGAAATTCTACTGAGAAACCATGGATCCCGTGTCCTGCCGTCTGCAGAGAAAAGAGGCCGTCCAGCTAATAAGTACTTACAGTAGCTCAAAAACCTGCATCTCTGATGGTGTTCGGCTGCATTAGTGCCTATGACACTGACAGCCGACACACCTGGGAAGGCGCCATCAATGCTGAAAAGTACAGGTTTTACAGTAACATATGCACCAATCTAGACATAGTTTTTTTTTCAGGGGAAGGCCTTGCATATTTCAGCAAGATAATGCTCAACCACATACTGCAGCCATCCCAATAGCTCTTCGCAGGAGAAGAGTCCAGGTGCTGAACTAGCGTGCCTATGATCCAGGCCTTTCACCAACAGAAAACATTTGGCACATTATGAAACATAAGATCCAGCAACAAAGGTGCAAGCAATTTCCTCTCCTAAAACTCCAGCAAATGGTGACTTCACTTCCCAGAAGTTACCAGACAGTCTTTAAAAGAAGAGAGGATGCTACACAATGGTAAACATCGCCCTGTTGCAGCTTTTTAGAGATGTGCTGCTGTCGCCAAATGAGCTAATACTTTTCACGACATGGGAAAATGTCTCCGTTTCAGCATCTGAATGTTTATGTTGTTTATGTCCTATGGGGAATACAGTATGGGTTTATGGGATTTGAAAATCATTGTATTCTGTTTTTATTTACATTTACACAACATCCCAACATTTTAGGAATTGGGTTTGTGTTTGTGGGAGCGGAGGAGGTCGGGGAAAGATCTGAACTATAAACAACGTCTTTGCAAGAGCAAGTATGAGTAGGAGGAAGGGTCACAGGTTGTCATACATGTGTTTTCATCCCTTACGAAACGCATCACTCCTTAGACGTTAGCAAGTCAGGCCTCTTCATTACCAGCGTTAGATTAATTAGCAAGCTTTGTTGCCTCATGTGTGATGTATGTGTGTGTGTGTGCATGTTTCTGCATCTACTGTATGTCACATGAATTGTTATGAATGTCATGCCGGAGCTGACAGGCGGCCTGTAGTCAAACATGGAGGCTGGCAGTTGACAAAGAGCGCAGCCTGTCACAGAGATACATGCTCACTCTCTCCTGCTCACTCTCCATGTCTACAGCTAATTGGGCCCTCTGGATATCTCTACTCAGGAGGATGTTTATATACGAACATATACAGTTGTATGAAGCAGAGTTCGGGGAAAACAGGCAACTATGTACATAGTTGTCAGAGCTGAAAAGGAACCCTTAATTTTAGGAGGCAAGCTTAAATTAAAGTTTCATTCTCCTCACTACAGTTCCTGCTTGCAGTATGGTTTGCCCCTGAAAACTTTGGGGGTTTTCATTCCTAAAACTCTTTACTTTGCCAAAATAAAACAAGTCTTGCTGAATATGTGTAAGTATTTGGGCAAGTTATCTGACATATGCCTGGTTGCAATCAGGTTACAGGGCCGCAGGTGATAAACTGTGCTCATCTGATTTCCTCACTGCATTTTTGCTTTCCTTGACAAATGAAGATAGGATTATATTTTTTGGATCAATTTCCTGTGGCCTTCCTCCGAGTGAAACCAGCTAAAAGTCTATTTGAGCATTAAAAGTGACTGTGAATATTTATAGTGAAGGCACAGTGCTTAAGAACTTAATTTGGACTTTCAGAGTGAAAAATTAAAAAAAAATACACTTGTTTAAATTAATCAGGCTCTGATGAATTCAGCTTTGCCCTCATAAGCCCTTGCTGAATGTGTCGTTATTTACTGCAAAAAATGAAGCATGTTTTAAGTTTTACACTTGATATGGCCAATGTAGTTGCTGTGTGAAGGCCAAAGGAAAGAATATGTGAAAGAAAAATATTTCAATTTATGTATCTTGATACTGAAACCAAAATAAGATGTGGTAGCCAGGTTATTCCGGACCTTAAATAATCCAAGATAGTCTGCATCAAAGCTATATCGAGCTTTTAATGGTTTGCTTTCCCTTTTCTGTCTTTTGCTTTGTGCTAATGTACACTGAGCGATGTCAGCAGGGATGTTATCAAACACATTTCCAGCATTTTCATTTCCCCCAACTGCAGAGGAATGTAACTTCATAAAATAGTAAGAACGAGGTGATGCATGTCTTGGTTCATTTTCACATGCTCTGAATATTCACATTTTCTAAATAATCATTCCCCAATCCGAGTCCTCGAGGGCTGCTGCCCTGCCCACGTGTCAGATGTTTTCTCTGCTCCAACAGGCCTGATTTAAATGAATGCATTTTTAACAGACCTGAGCAGACCTTGATGCCAGGCTGATGGTTAGCCGTTCAGTTGAAGCAGGTACGAGTGTGCAGCACGACATTTGAGCTAAGCGCTGATAAGCAGGACCTCAAGGACTTGTACTGGGCTAAGTGGTCTATATGTACTATATGCTTTCATTGTTTTGTTTACCACTCAAACCCTTTTACATCATGTGACTCCAGTAGTCTCTGGGAACATCGGCAGGGATCTCTGATAGGAATGGTGCAGTAAAAAAAAAAGATGAATTGTGAATATGTGTTGTTTCTTTAAATTGCAATCATCCAATCCCTCAAACAAGAGTCAATGGCAATTGGCAGAGAGAATCTGGCATATTTTTCATGGGTCCAACCCACATACTCAGCTATGCTGCTCCTCCCACAAATGCATGTTCCTAAGGTGGCGCCATTTAAAAGTGAATTAAAGAGGCTTTCCAACGGTATAACATTTCTTACCAAGAAGCATTGTTACAACAAAGAAATAATCTACCAAACATACATTTTCTCAATTTTTCCCAAAGATTATATATATTTTATATATATACCGTAAAACACCAAGTAAAGGCCCAGACATTTACTTGCTTAAATCACTCAAATCAACAGGTTTTTTATTAGGTACCTGTGTTTATTAATTGTGTCGTGTCATCCAAAAACGGTTGGATGAACGATGCGAGGATCAGTGGTGCAAACATTGAACTTTGAGCACTAACTTCTCGTGTCTCACCTACAGGTGCCGCATCAGCACCGCAACAAAGGCCGAGCTCAAACGGGGCTACAACATGACCACGGCGGTCTTTCCTGGAGGTCTGATACAACTCCCCATTACTTACACACGCTGGTGTCTGGCACGCTTGTAAAGTATCCAAGCTACGACTTTAGCCTCTAGCTTTTTTCTCCCTCCACCATGCAACCTTGTGCACTTTTTTTTTCCACTCTCTCACTCTTTTGTCTCTTTTGCTGTCCACGCCGAATTCTCAGGCTGCTGCTTCTCCGCTATTTTGCTCTGCACATCAAACTACATTTAACTTAAAATCTGATATGATATTTCATGATATTTCTTGTGAGAAGCCGTGATGCTAGCCATGGTGCTGGAATGCATCACTTTCTTTTGGATACACGAGTCGCACAACTTCATAACACATCATCAGAGGTCCCTCTAAAATGAAATAAAGTCATACACTTTTCAATTCATTTAAGTTGTTAAGTTGTTTGTGTTTCGGTAGGCTATGTTTGCATACGGTATAATATTTAAGTTTTTTATTAATATTTTTTCAGCAACTAGAAAAACAATGTTTGACCCTTTATTTGGGATGGGCGTTTAATTCAAAGAGTATTTTGCTGTACCTGGCGGATAATTGGGACTCTGCCATTATTTGAAGTTCTTGCTAAGATCTTTCCAGAGACCCAGAACATGACCCCCGAGCAATTATTACATAAACATAACATAAACAGTCGCAGGTAAAAAACTCTCCTACTAGGAGAAAAACCTTAAGTCAAACAGTGGAGAAGAAACCTGGATTAGGACTGGCCCATAAGGACTGGCTCTCCTGCCGAAGGCCAGCTATTTTTACAGTATATAAAACTTTATTGAATCCGACTAAGGGAAATTAGTGTCTGCTTTTAACCCATCTCTAGTTAGACTAGGAGCAGAGGGCTACCACTTTTACAGTGCCAGGGGAGCAGTTGGGGTTAAGGGCCTTCATCAGGGGCCCAAAGTGGTTCATTTCAGTAGCAATCCAGGGACTTGAACGTGGCTCCTCCACACCAAAGCCCACCTCTGTATCCGCTGGCCACCACTCCTCAAAGGGATTTCTCTCTGTCTGTTTCTCTGTCTCACACACACACACACACACACACACACACACACGTATGTGTGCGTGTGCGTGCGTGCGTGCGTGTGTGCGTGCGTGCGTGCGTGCGTGCGTGCGTGCGTGTGTAAAACACTGTCCAGCAGTTTGTCACGACTTAAAACTTATTTTTTTTCCTCCCTCTTTGCCATCTTTCCTTTTAAGCCTCTTTTCTAAAAAAGTATTAATTTATTAAATTTCTTCTCCATTTAATGACCCCATTTGGAGAATTTGCGTTTGATCCTCACCGGCTCGGCGAGGCGTGACGATGGCAAGACAGGGAAGAGAGTAGATGGATCCGTCAGCATGTCACATAAATATCTTATTAGCCAGTGATCTTATCATCATAAAGCAGCCCATTTATACAGTTAGGCATGTCATGTTGGTCAATTGCACAAAAAAGAAAAAAAAATCCAACCACATGCAATATTAAACTCTCAAATCTCATGCCAACACCATTAGAAGGAGATTTTAAACTCTTTTTTTCCTCCCTACTCCCTCTCTTCTTTCTCTTGATGTGTCTTGTCTCTTAAGTCCCATATTTATGGATCTAGTTTTTTATTCTTCCAAAATTGAATATTTTTCCTAAACTGTTAGTAAAATGTGCATAAACACAATATTTCGCTCTAATACTTTAAGCTTAATTTCAACTGCTAATATTATTCAGTTAGTTTTATTTTAAGTTGCATAACAATATTAATAGGTTCAGAAATGACATTGATCACGCCTCTAAAAAGGTTTTGCAGGCAATTTTCCACATTTGCTGTTTTACAAAAACCTAAGATGGATATAAACTTGATGACATTTTTCTGAATAAATTTGAATATTTTTTTTGTTTTATAAAATTAAATAAGAATCTAAGAGGAGGAGAAGCAAATTGCTAGCCGTTTTTAGATTGGATCACGCTGTTATCGCTGGATGATGGTGTGTTTAACACGCGTTGGCAATATAAATGCAAGCTATGATATATGTCACCCCGTGACTGAAGGCGAGTTGAGGGAAGGGAAGTCATCCGCAAAACATAAGGTAACCTGTGTGGGCGTGTAGAATGACGTATTATCCCTACATCAGCAAGTTTTGCTCCTTGGAAAGCCCAGGTTTGTTATTTTTGTGTCCAGTTGTTGGTTCTGGACATATGCCGGTTTATGGTGTCCTCGACTCCGAGGCTGAGCAGCTCGCAGATCTCGCATATATAGGCCCTATGTGTCCTGTACTCTTGTTACGTGATCAACAAACCCCTTCCACAACCCGCCACCCCGCGTTACACTGAGGATCCAGGTGAGGAAATGGTATCAGGGAGCCATCCACGCCAGGAGGTCCCTTAAGACCATCCCGGCCCGGACAGATAGAGGAGTCCACACCACAGCGGTGAAGCCGTGGTGTAGAGCTCCACAACCATCCAGTCAGAACAACCCCCAGGACGACCCCCAGGACGACCCCCTGCAGGCCAGAGACACTCCCAGCATGGAGGCTCCCCATGAGGAAACACTGGAGCTAAAAGCTACAAGAAAGCAGGATAAGATAGGCTACGAAGTTAAAATACACACTAAAAGAGTATTATAGTATAACAGAAAATCCTAAAAGTAGGTCTAGAAAGCAAGACCTGCTAAGACAAACATGAGAACAACTTAAAACCATAAGACCATAAGACCTGGGTTAAAACAACAAGAACAGCTAGTTAAAACAAGGGTATAGACGAAAGACTAAAAGGAATCAGCTAAAAGCCAATTTAAAAAGATGACTCTTGAGGCTGCTACATTAAACCTGACCTGGCGTTAAGATTACTCTTGGAGGCGAGTTATTCGCACGGCAGCTCGATCCGACCCCCACACCCTCGCGTCAGTCAATGTAAAAAGGACAGGCGACATGCTAGAGTGTTAAGCGTGGGGTATCCGCCAATGTAAAGAGGCTGCTGTTTTCTCTTGATATGAACCAACCTGAAAGACAGTTTATGGCTCTGTCCAGACTCACTTCAGTCTAATGCCTCTTCCAGTGGAAGTAAGTTATCTTTTTCCAACCCTATCCGTAAATCCCACAAACTTCGCTCCTTGCCGGTTCACTTGAATTTCAGTTCTCTCTTCACACTACTCAAGAGCTTCCTGAATCACTAGACTTGTTGTTCAATGGCTCTGGGTCACATCACTGGTGGTCCAGAGCTAGCTGAGAAGCCCCTCACTGTTCTGGTGGGAATGGTGTTCTCCATATAAAAGTTTACTGCATTGTCCATTAAAAACTGTCATCTCCATGTTTCTCCCAGCGTTTCTCCCAGTGTGCAGCCCATAGGTTACCATCTGCAGAGTATCTTCAGCTTGCTGTTTCGTGGTTTCTTTGGTCGCAGATTGCCTGTGAAGAACAGTTTAATGTTTAGAAGTGATGGAGGCAAAATTATGATCTGCTTTTCCAAACGGAGGTAAACATAGTGTTTTCATCTGTAATATTATATAGAATAAATGTAACAATGTGTTTTCTCTTAGGGGGTGGTTGGGTAATTGTTAGAAATAAAGAAATGCGGCTGAAAGAGAGAGAGATGTGGCTACAATATTCAGATATCATAATTAATGCATCGGTGTGTTGTGTTTGCACCTGACGACATCACATGCAGCTTCAGGAAAAAGCTGATGGATAAAGCTGCACTGCTAACAAATACAATAGTCACATTCTCTTGATATATAATATGGACAAAAACTTACAGCTAATACTTCAATATCTGGGGTGTACTTCAGAATAATGAACAGTTATACTGTATTGACAGCCACTCAATGGTAATGCTTTACAAGTGCTTTCATAAATTAAATCAACTCAGGAAGGCTTTATGGATACATACTGTACAAATTATGTTTGATGTTCAAACAAATTTTAAATTAATTCCAGTAGAAAAAATATCAACATAGCTTTTAAAAAGCCAAAACATTTTCAACATTTTATCATTAACAGTCTTCACTTTAGTAAGAGGTCAAATTTAAATTGCCCATGAAATAACGTTAGCCTTCTGTTGTGGTTTACTTTGAGGCCAACTTGAAAACAGCAGATGATTGTATGTTATTCTGTAACAAACATGTCACAAATCTTAGCTGATTTCTGCTAATATGACTAGCACAGATTGATTAGTTACAGTTACAGTCAGGGTAATGACATTCATTAATACCCTGCAAGCCGCAAACATATGTTTGTCTGAGCATCTGAGAAGCCACCGCTGCATGGTGAGGTAATACGGCATGATTAAAAAAGTTTGTACTCAAAAGGTTTGGTTACCATATTGAACGTGCAACTCTGTTTACTCTTCACATGGTGACTGTATCTTTGCTGTATTTTTAGAGAAAATGTAGTTCAGTCAACATTTATGAACTTAAAGAAAGTCAAATCCATTTGCATTGTCTCTGAAACTGCTGTAAAGGATGGGAAACTCCTCTCAGATTTACTGCACACCAAGTCCTGCATGATTTCATGCTTTTAAAGGAGACATAATGGAAGACTCACTTTTCTAAGGCTTGAGCAGGAATATTTGGCATCTGGGGTGCCAACTAGACCATTAAAAATGTCTTATTAAACCACTCAGTCTGTGCTGAGTATGCTGAATAGTGGGAATGTGAGAAATCAAGCCCTTCAGACTTTGGTCCTTGTTTACATCACACCAGAAGTTCCTGATAATAAACCCATGATTCCAGAGTGATTCCAGAGAGTCTTCACAAGCAGGAATCAAAACACCTGTCATGTCCACGTGATGGGATATGTATCTTCCGTGACTCTCTGTGTTGATTGTGAGCCCCCTCAGTTCAGACCAGTGTTGTGTCTGTGCATTTGGGTTTAGCCGTCTTCCACAGCTGCAAACATGTTGTTTTGAGAACTGCAGGTTGTTGTGTCTAAACAGCACCTGGCTCTGTTTTGGTAAACCTGCTGTACTGGAGACTTCCTGTGTCACTCCTGCATCAAACCTTCCAGACCTACGTTTGACCCTTTTTATACAGTAAGTCAAGCCATAGCCAAGTCTTCATTCTTGAGTGTTATTATATAATTTTAGCCTCACTCAGATATTGCTGTCACCTAGTGGTTAAAATGTATTTATGCAGAGGTATTAGATACTTTTTTCAGTCCAAAACTGGAGGGCATGGGAATTGTTCAGTTGTTGGTTGTACAGGCATGCACAAAACATTGTAATTGTAAAAAATACTGACAATCCTTATCATCAACAGATGACCAAAGAGCCCTGTGAATTAACTTTAATTTTAATCCGGCGACTTGGAACTGGATGGATTCATACCAACTGTTCATGGCAAGTCCACAGATAGTTTTTTATCAGTATTTATCTTTATGTGGTGTATTTCTTTGGTTGCTTGGCTAACAGATTTGGTGTCCTAGTAAAAGTGCCTTACGTTAACAGATTGGTTCAATATCTTATCACCACACCTTAAAACCTTTAAGGGCCAGGCAGAGAAACAAGCAGCAACCATTTCAGGTCCCTGAGACTGAATCAAAGCTAGACTACCGCAATTATCTGTCCCCCAAAACTGTGGAGTGAGTATGTGGGTGAGTGAGCAGGTGTGTATGTCTCTGTAACTGTGTGTGTGTAAAGTCAAAACGATGCTCTACCTGAACTGAAACTACGGTGGAGGAAGGAGGGCACAACCTCGCCACCCGTGAGACCAGAAGCCAACAAGAAAGAAACTCGAACCCAGGCCCCCAGTAACCCCACGGAGGGCCAGAAGAGGGCAGGAAATCAAGTTTGAAACATCCCCTCCCGGCTGATGCATGTGAAATAAATACTTTATATAAACTATCCTGATGTGGATATGAGATCAAACGATCGAGACCAAAACATTTTTATTTTTTTTTATCCAGCCTCTAAATATGTTTATTTCTGCCCGAAATTTTGAAATTTTAACACAGGATACAGTGACTGTCACGGCTCAGACAGGACAGAGAACCCAAATGCACAACACCAGGCAGATCAGAGTCCAAGAGGCTTTATTCGGGTCAAAAGGCAGGCAGGGGTCAAACCGGGCAGACAGGCAGATCAGGCAAACGAATCCAGAGGGGCAGGCAAAAATCCAAAAACCGGAATCAGGCAGGGTCGCAAACAAGCAGAAAACAACAGAATCAGTGGCTGGAAAGCGAGGCATCTACACTCGACAATCTGGCAAACGAAAGCTGGAAAAGGGCCGGTATATAAGGGGAACTGATGAGGGAAACCAGGTGTGGAGCTGGGTGGGGAAGCACAGGTGAAGGGAATGAGCGGATTACTGGTTGATGAGGGTGGCAGGATCTGGATGGATAGGAGGGTCGGTAACACAGTAAAAAACCTATGAAACTGTGAAACCATGAAAGAACCATGACAGTGACTTGCTTTTGGAGTCTTGCTCTATAGGTCAGCTGAGGAACTGCAACAAATCTTAGTTCTGCATGAGCCTCAAGCATGAGGGGGAATCCTAGAGAAGAGGCTCATTCGCATTTAAAGCAATAGGCCCAGACCTGCTGCTGATTTGAAAAGGGCAGTTTATAGAGGCTGAAAGGAAGCTGTGATTCTTGGGTGTTTTGACCAACATATCACAACCCCTCTGTTTAGAGTAGCAAGAATTGAAGTAGTTCTATAGAAAAAGGTATAATCACCTTTGAAGTAAAACGACAACTAATTTGTGATGACGTCAGGACCCAGCAACGTTCAGGATGCATTATATTAATGTAATGCATATGCTGATAACAGATGCAGAGGCACAGCTCTTGTATCCAGAAAAGAAAAAAAGACTAAACATTGGAGGCAAGTTGTGTAGTGTGCAGTTGTGACAGTTGGCAAATCAGCCTCAACTGCACTTGTTTAATACTGTTCCTCCTGTCAAATTAAAGTAGACGTCATTGTGCCAGTGTGGATAACACCTGCGGAGAAAAATGGTTTGCTGAAGTGCTAGTCTGCAATCGCTCTCAAAATCCCTCCGTCATTTCTTTCTTCTAAACACTAGTTTGCATTAAAGGAAATCTAACTTAAAACACACTGTCTCTTATAATTTGATGGATACAAAAGAGAGATACGTATTAAATGTATTAAATAAACAGCTGCAGTTCCAACTTGTAGAAAACTGAACACAAATTATTATTTCTTGGCTTACAAGTATTTAATCTGTCAAAACCTGTAGTTGCCAAACTGGATAGAATCTTGTTAAGTAAGTGGATCGATTATTCCTTAATTACGGTGAGAAACAAACAAAAGCAATTAACAAATAGTACGCCACGCAGAATTACAAAAACTGATATTTTGGACATCTTGTAGAATGTTGAAACCTTACAAGAATTTCAATCTTTTTTCTTTCTTTTAAAGATTCTGTGGCTTCGGTGGCCTTTATTTTCAAGTGGCTAGACAGGAAGTTTGAGTAAAGAGAAGGGAAAGACATGCACAGCCCTGAAGAGCTTCCATCGTAAGGTGCAGAGTGCAAGTATTGATATTGACTTCCCTGCTCCTTTTGAGTTTTTTTCCATCTGTAGGTTACACTGTTCAAAGTATAACAGTAACACATGGCTGTGCATCGGGAAGAGTGAAAACTTGTGAAAGCATTTATGCTTAACAATGTTTGCACAGTACTATTAAATAATACCATGTTGGGTTATATTAACTCCTAAAGTAAACCTTTAAGAGACGATCAGAAGATGTAGAAGGAAGCAAATGCAGAGAGCTGCAGAAAGCCTGAGGGGATTATTATTCAGTTATCAGAGCTCTGTGGAGCAGAACTGACATGGACAGGAGCAGATTTCCTGCTTCTCACACTTCCATCTGCCACTTCACCATGCAGAGGATACATACATGCACTTCCCTTGTAACATGCACGAGATGAATGCACACACCAAAGTGAGCCAGATTGCACATCTGCAGAGCTTCGTTCTCACTGCTACCGAGCCTGAAAACATCTGTTTCCGATGTGATGGGTGGGCACAGTGGAATGATGTATTTCTGCCTCATCATGCAACATGATGAATGTCGTGGCCCAACTCGTACCTCCGTCTCAGCGACTGCGGTTAGGAAACACTTGAGTGTGTAATCCTGTAAAAGTAGCGGGTGGAGTATGGGCAAAATTAAAGTGTTAAAGACAAAAAAAAACCCAATTCACTGTCCCAAGGTTGTGTCAAACTTGAGTCTCGTGCGTGAATCTTGTGACTTTGCCAAATCCACCTCTACAATAATCCTATGAAGATCCCATCCTGTAAAAGAAACGTGAGCGCACACTAGGAATGGGCGATATTTTACCGTTCACGATATACCGTCAAAAAAATTCCTCACGATAAGAATTTGTCATGTCGCAGTAAAAACGATAAATTCCTGTTGATGATGTTTTTGTGTAAAGCTGATTTTTGGAAGGAAGGAAGGAAGGAAGGAAGGAAGGAAGGAAGGAAGGAAGGAAGGAAGGAAGGAAGGAAGGAAGGAAGGAAGGAAGGAAGGAAGGAAGGAAGGAAGGAAGGAAGGAAGGAAGGAAGGAAGGAAGGAAGAAAGGAAGAAAGAAAGAAAGAAAGAAAGAAAGAAAGAAAGGGAGAAAACAAGGAAATAAGGAAGGAAGGAAGGAAGGGAGAAAAGAGGAAGGAAGGAAGGGAGAAAACAAGGAAATAAGGAAGGAAGGGAGAAAAGAGGAAGGGGAGAAGGAAGGAGAGAGCAGGAGGAAGGAAGGAAGGAAGGAAGGAAGGAAGGAAGGAAGGAAGGAAGGAAGGAAGGAAGGAAGGAAGGAAGGAAGGAAGGAAGGAAGGAAGGAAGGAAGGAAGGAAGGAAGGAAGGAAGGGAGAAAACAAGGAAATAAGGAAGGAAGGGAGAAAAGAGGAAGGGAAGAAGGAAGGAGAGAGCAGGAGGAAGGAAGGAAGGAAGGAAGGAAGGAAGGAAGGAAGGAAGGAAGGAAGGAAGGAAGGAAGGAAGGAAGGAAGGAAGGAAGGGAGAAAAGAGGAAGGGAAGAAGGAAGGAGAGAGCAGGAGGAAGGAAGGAAGGAAGGAAGGAAGGAAGGAAGGAAGGAAGGAAGGAAGGAAGGAAGGAAGGAAGGAAGGAAGGAAGGAAGGAAGGAAGGAAGGAAGGAAGGAAGGAAGGAAAGATTAATTCCCGTTGATGACAAACATGGCGGATCTGAGAGTGAGATAGATTTATAGTTAAAAAGGTGGAGTTGAATTGGTATTTTTTTTATCGTCATTTTTATCGTTATCGGGATAAATGCCAGAAATAATCGTGATACATTTTTTAGTCCATACCGCCCATCCCTAGCGCACACAAATAATATCAATAAAACTGTGGTACTTTTTCTTGGCTTCGTTAAGGGGGACCGCCTTCATTTTCCAAACATGTTAAATAAACAGAGGCTCCAAAAATGCAAATTACTGATTGTCTCTGAATAAATAGATACTTGATGTCACTTGGCATTTCAGAGGGGTAAAATTATTGACTTCATTGTTTGTCATAACTGGGGTTTTGGTCAGGGCGAGGCCCGTAGAGCTGTGTGAGAAACACTCGTTTGGTGGCAGTTGGGAAGGTCAGGTTAACTTGATTGCTGGTGTAAATATCAGCAGAACTACAACGCCAAGCATAAACAGAATTTCTTGCTTCTCATTAATGTCCTTCTTCTATAGTTTTTTTCCTCTATTTTTTTACAGCCCCAAATCTGTCTCATTATCTTGTTTTGATGTTGTACTTTAACAAAATGGGACTTGACGGCATCAGGCCCGGCAACGGTTCTGAACTGGGACAAGAAAGACGAGAGGAGGAAGCGAGCGTGCCAGCATCACCTCTCGCTGTTGACAACAACAAGAAAGACCATCGCCGCAAAATGCCCGTCTGTGTGGACATCAATTATTTTTTAATTGTGAAAGAGTACAGTACACTAATTAAAACTAGTATTTCTTGCCTTGCCAAAGGCAAAATTAATAATTGATATTTTATTAATATTCAAAAGTAGCACCGCATGTATTAAAATGATTTCATGGTTGCAGAAATGATCTGATAGCCAGCCATATGTGTGTGTGTGTGTGTGTGTGTGTGTGTGTGTGTGTGTGTGTGTGTGTGTGTGTGTGTGTGTGTGTGTGTGTGTGTGTGTGTGTGTGTGTGTGTGTGTGTGTGTGTGTGTGTGTGTGTGTGTGTGTGTGTGTGACCTCTTTCCGATGATTTCAACTGCTCCACCCATTTGAGCCAGGTCCACTAGAAGCTCAGAAGAGAAGAGAAAGAGTGAATAGAGGGATTTGTTAACGGACTGCTGTTCACTGCATGAAACTGAATTAACAAAAAAAATCAGACAATGTTTTACAAATAGCAAAAATTCAGCTTATCCTTTATATATATATATATATATATATATATATATATATATATATATATATATATATATATATATATATATATATATATGTATATATATATATATATATATATATATATATATATATATATATATATATATTTTTACATCCCTGAATGGAGCAGCTTAAATGGTTTTCATTATTTAAGGATTAAAACGAGGCCAAATTTACATGTTTGTGCCTGTTTTCATAAACTTATCAGTGCAATCTCACTTAAACCTCAAGGATCTGGTCTCATTACATGATTTTAAACATAATTTAAATATTCCACATGCTTCCACCTCGGGCTGTAGATGTTATGACCGATAACCACTGAGCATCATTACAATGACCTCTGAAACCTTGAGCGGTCTGAAAAGAATAGTAGTTTAAGGCTTTTAAGTTGAATCGTGGTGCTTATGTGCATATTTTATGTTTATATAGTTGTTATTATATGTGTTTGCAACTCTTGCTCTCATAACTGCTGCCTCTCTTGGTCAGGGCACTCTTGAAAAAAAGAGATTTGACCTGGTTGAATAAAGGCTAATAAATAAATCTAGAAAGCCACCGAGATCTCAGCCGATACCGGGATAATAAAATGGAAGATGCTGAAGATGAGGAGGAAAAACATTTATCCTTTATTCTATTCTATATAATGTTCCCACTAAATATACATGTGCATGTATGCCACTATTTGGCCTTGAGTGACAGTGTTGGAGTGGCTTCTCTCTACCAAAGAGAACAGATAAACGTGTCACACCATAAGTAAAATGATTGTAATTAAAGTCAGTAAAAGCTGAATATTTAGCTTAGAATCTCTTCAATCTCTTTCTATTATGCCCCCCTCCCCCCCAGCATTGTGTTCAAAATATGAAATTTCTTGATCATTTTCAATTTATTATTAAAACTTTATTAGGTTTTACCTAAACTAAAGGTAAAACCTTTAACTAAACAATGCCAGATAATCACCGGCAGCTGGAAATGCCTCACAAGCGTTGTCACTGAAAACAACGATACAGTTTAAGGATCAGTGAAGAATATTATCATTGTAACTTTTAATGTAAAGACAAATAATTTTTGAGCTTCAAAATATTTGAATTATCTTCAATGCCTAAGATTTCAATTTTGTCGTTTTCTTATTGTCAGGTTTTACCAGTGAGACTGTGTGTGTGTGTGTGTGTGTGTGTGTGTGTGTGTGTGTGTGTGTGTGTGTGTGCGTGTGCGTGTGTGTGTGTGTGTGTGTGTGTCGGGGTCCTGCACAATGATATTATCTCTACATCCCTTTGCTGTTAAATATTCACATTAGGGAGGGATTCTTCTAATCTAAAATTTCTAATTAAAACTATTTGCTCGGCAGTAGCATGTAAACACTATTATTGTTTAATATCGCTCTCTGTCTCATGGCATGATCCATCATCCTGCCAGCAGCTGCCCCGTCCTCCATCCCAGCAACCCGCCCTCTAACTCCTATCATATACCCTTAAAAAAATCGGAAACAAAGCCGATAATGACACCAGCTCTCCTGCAACCACAATCTCTCCTTCTGATGTAAAAGGAAGCAGGGGTGAAACGGGAGAGAGGCGGGGGGGGGGGCTCGGTCTGAGTGTGTGTTTAGTATTTTTTTAATAAGCGTCTTCAGTACTATTGAGTGGGTCCCTTTGTTCATATGGTAAGATTAATTATGCTGTCAGCCACTCTCAGGGGCTGCTTAACAAAGATTCAGTGATATAATGGCCCGGCCCGGGGCTTGGCAATCACAATCGCTTGGAGACAATTTGAAATCCTCCCTTCTCCACACAACGGCAAACCCACGGCAGGCCTTTTCATCACGGAGGAAGTCATTTTGCCCACGACGACGGCTAAACATCCTTCTCTTTTGCATCTGCACAGAAACAGAAACACACACGCACTCACAAATAAGTTTCCCCTCACGACTGTGCGGTCTGACGCCGCCGCCGCTGTCATTCATAACGCGGCGTTGCAACGCGTACGAGCCGGCGTCTCTTCAAGGACGGCACCAACAAGTAATGGAACGACACACGAGGTTTGAACTCTGCTACTGTCAGCGGTAATTCATGGAATTGCTCCGTGCACACATCTCCTCCCTCCTTATTTCCTTCCCTCCTTTGTGACGCGCTTCAGCTGGAGTTTTGCACTGCAGACTGAAGAGGATGCGGCTGCATCATCAGGAGCAGCAATCGCGAGACGAGTTCGTCATCATCCGCAGGAGAGAGCTGGCAGTTGCATGTAATGATCGGGGCAAAGTTTATTTAACTGACTTCACGTGTGGTGTATGAATGTGCTGTAGAAGTGGCTATGAGGAGCAGAGGGCAGGGCTCTGAAGGGCAGAGATGGAGGTGAGAGAATGAGAATATTTGTGAGTGTGAGGTGCATTAGCAGTTACGGAAGAATATCAGGGCCATGCAAGAAAAAAATATTTGATAGGGATTTTTTCTTATTGTGCACTTCGAGAAAAAAGTCAAAATGTCGAGAAAAAAGTCGAAATGTCAAGAATAATGTTGAAATACAATTTCTAGAAAAAAGTCGAAATGTCAAGAATAATGTTGAAATACAATTTCTAGAAAAAAGTCAAAATGTCGAGATTAATGTTGAAATACAATTTCATGAATAAAGTCGAAATTTCGCCTTTTTTCCTCAACATTTCAACTTTATTCATGAAATTTTGACTTTTTTCTCGACATATCGACTTTTTTCTCGAAATTGTACTTCAACATTAATCTCGACATTTCGACTTTTTTCTTAACATTTCAACTTTTTTCTCAAAATTGTACTTCAACATTAATCTCGACATTTCGACTTTATTCACGAAATTTTGACTTTTTTCTTAACATTTTGACTTTATTCTCAAAATTGTACTTCAACATTATTCTCGAGTGCATAATAATAAAAAAATCTTCCTCCTCTAAAATATTGTTTTTATTTTTCTCCTGCGTGGCCCTACAGTAATGCTCTTCCGTAAGCAGTAGGGTACACACTGTCCAGATTAGCAGCACACATCCCCACAGACAGACAGCTGTGAAACACTCCAGACCCGCGTGTGTCTGGTATAAACACAGTCAGGTTAGTGGAAGCTGAACTGCAGCGGTGGAGACTCTCAGGACCACAGCTAGAAGGAATGCAGCCTGCATGCCTCACAGGCTGCGTCTTTCTGTGACGTTCCCCTGCTGTTGTGGGGCTATACATTTCCAATGTTTACCCTCATCGTTTTATTTTATTTTGTATATATGGAGCCATGTCTTCCTGGCTTTGTTCCCTGGGTTACTACAGTGAGTTGTGATCGGAGCTCCAGTCTCGTCAACCGTAGCACAACGTTAACGATGGTTTGAACTCACCACAACTCAATACTCACCCATGACCTCTTGTAAAACATGGAAATAAGTGCTTTTTGATTAAAAAAAAAGAAAAATTCTTCAACAACTGCCATATAGGTTGCCAAAGAACAAAAGGCTTGACTTTGATGATAAAGGCACAACCTGTTTTCTTGTTTATTATCTGCTTTAACTGACTGTACAGTGACTCTCAGAAAGGGCCTTTGACACTTTGGATCGGTCAGTGGATGGTGACAAACATGACGGATGTAAATGTCCTCATGCTTTTATTCAAATCCATCCACATTTCCGTTGGGATTTAAAATGATTCAGATTTTTGTTAAGATGGAGGAAATCTGGGTTCATCAGCTACTATGTGACATGCCCATCAAACATGCCGGAGAGCTTTCCTTTGCTTTAAAACGACAGCATTGCCACACGAGCCAACTACGTCATGACCTGAGACGCAAACTAGGACTGATGCAACTGTAATCATGATGAATGGACGGTGGGAAACACGTCACCACTTCCTCCCTGCGTGATAAATGGTGCAATATACCTGTATTTAAAAAAATAAATAAAATAAACTCATCATAGATCTTTCGCTTGCAGGAATATTCTACATCATACACAGTTAAGGAGCGCTTAGTGAATATCTTTTTTCTTTTTCTTCATTTTGTTCCTTAAAATAAAGAAAAATACTCATTAAGCAAGCATTGTAAGATGGTTTGATTTACATACGAAATAACGTTGTAAATATGACCTTTTTTGATTTTCATACCAGCTGGTTATGTTAAACATACATAATAGTTTATATTTTGCTGGATAGCTATTATCGTGTGAGGAAGCGCTGGGAGCTGCTGGGAGTGAGATCGTACATGGATGGCAGTTCACCCCACGTTTACGTCTTCATTCTGCAAGGAACTACCCGGCAGAGCAGGTTAAACTTTACTAGGACATCAGCCCAAACATCAGTCACATGCAAGGCACAGTTGACACCACTGGACACAAATGTGTTGTATTTAATGGCATAAATGATCCCTGTAACAGATAATTGAAGACTTGTCTTCTATAATTCACAGTGAGAAAAGCAAATGTTAGATTTTCAGCTTTTAAGACTAAAAATACTCCCATCATTTTGTATTATTTGCACGATAACGTTCCAAAAAAGGGCCAGCACTATTATTGTTCATATTTCAAGTCGTTCGCCAGATAGAGTTGAAGATGTTAGGTTGTTCTGGCTTTTAGGCCACATTATTCTCCTAATTAAGATTAACCTTGGCTTTGCTCTCTGCATCGCTCTTTTTCATCTCCTTCTTTTTGTCCTTGACTCTCCTAATGAATGTTTTTTTTTCTCAGTTATTGTTCTCTTAGCACTCTACAATGTTTGTCATACGTGTTGTTTTTCCTCTCCCCTTCCCTGACATAAATTACAATGTGACTTGAGAAACTTGAAATGATCTGCCACCATCTTGGGCCTTTTATGAAATTAATTGCTGCCATGACAGATGATTGTAGGCTGCGCTGACGTTAAGGTCATTAAGTTCTACATACACTGTAATGAGGTATACACCAACACATCGGATTGGCTGCCTGTTATTTACCGCGCTACTGCGGTTGGCTTACATATTTTGCCCTTGATACTGAAGGAGGGGATTTTTTTTTCCTTTCCTCACTTGGGAACAACTGAGCATGAAGAGAAAGGGGCGACAACAGGCGCAGATTTTTTTTCTCTTGCTACATCACATTGCAGGCAGTCACGCTGGTGTGTGTGTGTTAAGACGGAGTGCAGAGTGTGGCTGCGAGAGGGACGGGGGGTGATGGGGGTTTAGGCAGTGGATGTGACAGTTTTAAAGAGTCTGAACATGTAAATCAAAAATAGTTTGGGTCTTAATGGATGTGTTTTAGCAGATCTCTCCCAGGCAAAGCCCCCTCATCCAGCGTCCCTGTGACCCGCTCGCCTGTCTGGTGGGATGATGTTTACAATAATGGGGAGAGGCAGTCCAATTTCACCCAACACACCAGGCACGGCAGCCACCTCTCTCTGCAACCCCTGCGCCACATTTGAAAAGAGATGAGATTGAAAACAACACTAACTTCATGTACAGGGCGACATGAGGGGAGGCAGAGTCACGCCACAGACAAGCATCAGACGCATTTTCACCTTGGCAGGGGGCTTGTCAAAAGCAAGAAATATCACAGTTTGCTTCTTTGTCTCTCCCTGTGTTTCCTGTTTTTTTTTTTTTTTTTCCGCTCTAACTGTATTTTCTAGTCTTGGAGTGTTACTCAGACAACACGTTTTTATAACGATGGGAACGCACACACGCATACACCCAGAAGGCCCATACAGACGTCTGTGTATCTCTTAACAACACCATTAAGTCTTGGAGATTGATGTAAAATACCTGAAGCGTCCCACCAAGGCAGTCTTTCTTTGTTGCTTTTTGAGCCGATTCTTGCATTCAAAACACTGCTGAACAGTATGGATCAGCACTTGTTCACCTCTCGAAGCCTGGGGGTAACTTTTGCTGCTTCAGGAAATGCAGGCAGTTAAAGAAGCTGTGATAGTCTGACAATTATTATATATTCTTTTTAAATCCCAATGAAAAAAATGGCTTTTGGAGTATTTAGAGGATAAAAGATTCTCTCACACAAGCATGTCCCTTTTTCTTTCTTTTTTTTTTTTTACAAGGAGAAGAGCATTCACATGTGTGTTAACATAATACCAAGCAGGGAAGATGTCACTAATGGCATTAATGAAGCAATCCATGCTATTGGGAAGCAACCCTTCCCTCTCTGGGAAAGGGAGTGTCCCAGCTTCCAGGGAGTGGCCATTCCAGCAAGCTTCGTCCATCAGACTTGGCATGGAGAGAGGTGAGAAAATGAGAATATTTGTGATTGTGAGGTGCATTAGCAGTAGGGCATACGGTCCAGATTAGCAGCAGACATCCCCACAGACAGACAGCTCTGACACACTCAGCAAGTCAAAGCATGCTCAAAGAAAATGTAAAAAAAAACAAAAAAAACAATGGCTACAGCTCCTACACCACAGGTCCAAGACAATAAAGTAAAAAAAAAAAGAAGAGTGTCCAGGTCGATTATATTGGAAAACTGAAGCGGGGAGACTGTTTAGGCAATCAGAATGCAGAACACGATGCACAATGCAAATCCGTGAAGCAGCAAGACGTGAAAGGTGAACCGCGTTATAGCGAGGGATTACTGTATTAGAAAATTGTGTTTTGCACAAACAGAAATATTTTTTTCTTGCTTGTATTCAAACATCCTTTATGTGCATGGGTTTGGATGGTTTACTTAGCCACTTCAGTGGACACCCGAGTCCGTACCTGCTCATGCAGGGTCAGCACCCGCTCATTCAGCTAAGTTGTAAAGGCTTGTGTCCATTTCCAGGTATTGCACTCATCACAAGAACATCACTGTTCTCCTGCAAGGTTCCTCCATGGTGGAACAAGCTACCAGTTGCTACCTACGTTCAAGAAGCTGTTAATAACTCTCCTCTTCACAAAGTACCTCCTGTCATTTACTGCATTATTTCTCTGAACTCTTAACCCACATCTGAATTCTGTCTGAGCTGCACTTACTCTATAATTGACCGTGTGTGTTGTGGCCTGATTGTGTTCCTCAGTTGTAAACCGCTTGGGATAAAAGCGTCCGCTGAATATAATGTAATATAATCACACATCAATTTAATTCATTGCAAAGAGCAAAACTTATATATTATTTGAAGTAGTTTATCTTTTTGTACTCGAAAACCCAAATTTATGCTGCCCACCCATGTGCATGTGTTTAAAAATGCTTGTGTTAAAAGGTGTTTTAAATGAATATTTAACTGTTTGATTTGAATTATTCCTAATAATTATTTTGTTTCTAAATGTTAGTTTCGTGTGTCAAGTGTATTTGCTTTACCTTCAGTTGTATCTTTGCTTGTGGTAGCAGTGCTGTTTTACAGCCTGGTTGTCAGTCTGATCCCAGTGATGGAAGTGCAGCTTGTCCAAAGTGAACCTGAACCACCGATCATAAAGAACTGGATAAACCTTTCTTTGATTGGGCATCAAAGAGCGGCTTTGATGTCCAACTGTGGGGCCTTCCCCTCTTGGAAAAGTGTATCCTGCTGTAATCCCAGTTAATCCAGACGGGGAGCGCTAACACACCTGGCCGTTAGACGGACCATCATTGGATCATCCCTCTAACTTGTGCAGTAGACTCGTTGGTGCACGTGTCAAGGTGGATAGCCGACATTGCAGCCGTGATTTCACTACTGTAAAGCTCATGGTCGGGGTAACCTTTAACGATGTTATGTCTTGCTGGCCTTTAAGGAGCCTCTACAGGGCTTTGGCACCCTCTTCGACCCTCCTTGAAACATGGATGAAGCAGTCTGACATGAGCCGCCTTCACCCCCCGTGACCGCTCAGAAACTGTTTCACACCACAGACTGAGCAACAGCCGTCACTCAAAGAAATACATTTGTGGTTTAATGATTTTAACTGATGAGGTTGTCTGCATAAAAGTGCAGCATTTATTTGTAAACTTTGCCACCATTCTTTTATAATTGAACATTTTAACCTGGGAGTCAGTGGAACTGGATTGAGTTTTGGTACCAGGACCTGACGGTCATTCAGGAAACTGCACTTTTGAACCCTTACGCTGTTTTGCTCATACACTGCAAAAACTCAAAATCTTACCAGGAATATCCGTCTTATTTCTAGTTAAAATGTCTAATTTTTAGTCAAAAAAATCTCATTACACTTAAAACAAGAGTCATTACCAGAAAAATAACTTGTTATTTGACAATTTTCACCTGTTTCGAGTAAATTTTCACTTGAAAAGTAGAAGAATCTGCCAATGGGACAAGATTTATCTTCTCATTACAATAAAGATCTGGAGGCTGATGCACACCTAAAAAAACTTGAAAAACAGGTGCGTTGGAGTAGGTAGGAGTGAACAAAGGAAAAAAGGGGTCTCCCGCACACTGTCAAGTCACTTGCAAAAGTATAAGCAAGTGAGTAAAGCAAAACTCATTACAACCGAAAAAATCTTCCACTGGCAGATTTTTCTACTTATTTTAAGTGAAAATCTACTTAAAACAGGTGGAAATTGTTGTTTTTTCCAGTGATGAGTCTTGTTTTAAGTGTAATGAAAATTTTTTTTTTACTAAAATTGAGACATTTTAACTAGAAATAAGACAAATATTCTTGTTAAGATTTTGAGTTTTTGCAGTGTAGAGCAGAGGTTGTCCCTTGATCCAGACAGCCTCCTGTCCACCCTGGACATCATAAAGCAGGGAAAAAAACTCAATGGATGACAGTCTCTGCATTTACAATGTGTTATAATAATATTTTCTTTGGAGAATATTCATTTATTCTTATTTTTTTTCCTTTAATATATTTGATACACAGATTAGATTACTTTTCTGAAACCCGAAGCTGAAACTCACACCCTATTTAGCGGTGGAAGAGTATTGTGGTCCTTCTTTTTTGAAAATCACACGAGCATACACAATATAACTAAGACAAAGTTTTTAGGAGTATGATATATTGTACAGAAACTGAAGTAGAGACTGCACAAATGCACACGGTTTGGTAAATCCCAGGACATATGAAAGACGATGTCCAGGTTAAAGTACAGGGGATTGTAACCCACGTCTTCACACTTAATTCTCCCCAACGCGTCTGACCTGGTACTGTACCCAGCCATGCTCCACATCCCCATCAATGCCACGCTCCATTGATAAGACACCTTCATGAATTAGCTCAGCTCAAGGAAGGAAAGCAGATATTTGTTGGAAAACTTCTTCAAACTGGATATTTTTGTAAATTCAAAGAAATCCTTTCTCTGCGAAGGGTCAAGCACCTTTCATTTTGTTCTTATGTGTCAGGAGGGTGGAGGGTGAGCGTAGAGAAAGAGAAGGTTCTATTATTACAAAAAAGAAAGGATTTTACTTGCAAGAGGAACAGAATGAAAAGGTTAATTGGGCTATTTTCTGGCTGTAGTTTTTTAGGGATTTGTAAGATGTCCAGAACTTGTTTTCACTTTATTTCATTTGGTTTGAGACATGTGCTCAAGCTCTTACACGTGCACCCAACCTCACACTTGCCAACATACAAACCCACAGTTTCCATCAAATTAACAGAATTAGAAGAGAAACAAATAAAGAAATTTAAAGCAAGAAATTATTAGTATTGTTACGATTTACACAGGTAGTGATATGAGCATATGATATATTACCCAGTGTCATTATTAATTTAATGAATACTTTTAACTGAACTGAACAGTGGGAACAGCATGTGAAAATCTAAAATCACCCCAAGACCCACTGGAATGAAGAACCGTCTTTAGCAGCAACATCGTGAAGTCATGGTTTTGTGTGTGATGTCATCAGACTCTCAGATGATCGTGGAGGAAGTCTGGCTCACTCTGTGATACAACTTTGCCTTATTAATTGAGATTAGAGAGCAATCATTTACAGCTCCCCTCACAACATTTCATTTGACTTGAGGTCTCGACTTTGACTGGGTCACTGCAGAAACTATCCGTTTCTTTGCCTGCCAGTCTGTGGAAGATTTGCTGCCTGCCTGGGATCATTAACCTGTTGCAACGGCTCCCTTTCAGCCGAGGTGTAAAACCTTTTGCAAATTTGATTAGGGATAATAATCATCAAGATAGTCAAAAACTGTAATGTTGGAGAGCTAGCAAGATTTGAAAGTGACACCTCCTCTAAGCGGGTCTCTACTGGGGGTTCTGTGGCAGACCTCCAGTAGCGGACAACCTGCGCCGCAGAATCGCACTTTGGCTTTCTTTCTTTAGTCTTTTTACCAGGGCAAGCCGTTACAAGTAACGCTGGAGGTGGTATTTTTGGCTGCATTTTCTGCGCCATTTTTCAGCGAACGTGACTCGAGTGTGTGAAGTTTTCCGGCAAGATTTTCGACGTGACGAGTGCGCGCATGGCACAGAGCGGGGCGTGGGCGGGACTTAAAATGAAGGCATCTGATTGGTTCTTTCCCCCCTGCCAATCCTCTGGTCCTCTGACCAATCCGTGCCACTCGGTGCGCAAAAAACAGATTGGTCAGAGTTTTTACAGGATTAAAGCTGTCAGAGAGGTCAGATTTCTTTCTTTCCTTTTTCTGAACACATTATTCACTGGCTACTCTCAGGATGGAAGGAGCATTTCACCCAGTATAACAATAAATGTTTTTGAATATGATTACAGATTATACCTTTAATTTGCATTCAAGAGAAACTTTGATTTAAACAAGCCACATTGTGAAACTTTTTTTTTTTAAACCATTTTTTTAAATCAGAAATCATCATCCTATTACATAAAACAGGAATACCATGTACATTTGATCTGTCAGAGGGAAAATAATAATAACTTAGCCTAATAATAAACTCATCAACAGTAAGATTAAATCTGAAGCTTCCTTTCAGTGGTTATGCCTCTGCTATGATTAGTTATCCAGTAGACGCCCCGCGGGGTCAACTCAAGGAATATTCCCAGGTACATACAGTAGCTGCAGCACCAACAAGCTGCACAGCTCAGATGAGAAGTTTATGCTGATGTTACGTTGGGTTTTTGACAAATGCAGCAAACTGTGTGAATGTTTTTCATCAGCTAATCCACGTTATTCTGGTCTGGGTGAATAACATCCATAGTCTAATAGTTGGTTGTTATAAAACTTTGCCAAAATAAGCCATGCTGCTGTTTTGTTTGTTTGTTTTGGGGTTTTTTCTGGTGACTCTTCCAGTCAAGTCATACTTATGTCTGACTTTACTGTGCAGTTACAAACGTCTGTATTTAACATCCCGGCTGAGGGCGGTGGAGTCGGAGGCGTCAGTAAAAGGTTTTCTTGCAGTAATACAGAGCACAGCACGGTCTGACCTTACAGTGGATCTGCTGGGATGTTCACCTCGGGGAAGGTAAACAACTCTGTTGAATCTTTTCCAGTTGTGAATCTTACTGACCATCGAATGATCCAGTTTGTTTACACATGTACTTCTAAACCTTTCCAGAACGATGGGTCACAAACAGTTTCTTTCCACTCCCAAACAACAAAAGCATCTGCTTTTTACCCTCCCTTATGAACAATGAAAACTCATTTGATGAGCGGAACCTGATGCTACGCACTCTTTCCAAAGTGTACTCTCTGTAAAAGTGTACTTAGTTTTTCACACCCTGCTTTTGCGTTTTAGTTTAGTTTTTATTAGATAAATAATGTCAAGGTGTAATGGAAATCCTTTTGTGAAGTCATTTTTTATACAGTTTCTATTTACTTAATTGTAAAATCTGATGAAGACCACCTACCTACCTACCTACCTACCTACATATCTACTTACCTACCTACCTACCTACCTACTGTACCTACCTACCTACTGTACGTACGTACGTACGTACCTACCTACCTACCTACCTACCTACCTACCTACCTACCTACCTACCTACCTACCTACTGTACCTACCTACCTACTGTACGTACGTACGTACGTACCTACCTACCTACCTACCTACCTACCTACCTATGTACCTACCTACCTGTAAGAGAGCAAACACTCAGAAAAAAAACGAGTGTCATAGCAACAAGAAAAATGAATAATCATCCAAAGAGTAATTTCTAAAAGTTTTACTTATTTATTATTCAAACTTTAAGATGGAAACAAGAAACATATAAAACCCTGCCCACAGTTGTTACTGACTGTGACAAAGTGGGTGATTTATTTTTACGCACCACTTGTCACTACATCCCTAACGTTACATTTTTAGCTGTATTCTTTAATTTGTCATTGTTTGGAATTGCTTCACTAACTATCTGTTTGTTTGTGGTAGCATTCAACATAATATCAAACATTAGGAAATAAAAGAAAATGCACATTGTTAGTTTAAAACCGGTTTATATAGTTACAGGTTGGATATTGTATTGATTATACTTATTAGTTTGATTCCTTTCTCTGACTCACCATTTGGATATAGCGTTTGGGGAGGGGGGGCGCAGCATTTCCTGTCTTTACTTAACATGGGGAAGTCAGTGATTGAATTATTGGGTGAAACCAAGCAGAGGGATTTTCTTTTTCAGTAGTTTTTGTGTTTGTCCGTTTGATTTTTCTTTTGAGACATTTAAAGAATATTTTATACTCTTTAGGTAGTTAATACGCATATGAAGTCGTAAATTAATTTGACCATATATATTTGACTAATTTGGACTAGAGTGTTTGTGTAATGTGACCCGTTTTATAGGGAATGGTTTAGTGTGAGTTTAATTGATGAGTGACTTTGTACCGTATTTTCCACACCATGAGGTGCATCGTATTATAAGGCGCACCTTCAATAAATTGCCTATTTTGAAACCCTCTTCATATATAAGGCGCACTGTATTATAAGGCGCACAGAATATACGGTAAGATATCGTACTATAGTGGCAGGGGTTGAGTTACGTATCTACCTGATGGTGCTGCGCTACATGAAATGCTACAAAATGCTACAGCAAATGCAAAAAAAATAAATTAAGCTGCAAGCAGTGATGAATGGGCCCTTGCGCATGCAATTTTCACCAATAAAAGTGAAGGACTCAAAACCGAGTCCAATGACACCACCCACGACTGTATGTCATACCATTCAAAAGTTATGGCAGAAAATAGGGACTATCAAATATCGACCAATCAGAAGAAGGAGCGGGGATAATTTGCACCAATTATGTTCAAGGACTCAAAACCGAGTCCGATGACACCACCCACGGGTTTTTATGTCAAACCATTCAAAAGTTATGGTAGAAAGTAGGAACTATCAAATATGGACCAATCAGATGAAGGGGGGTCGTGCTCTTTGGTGTCTATCGTCGCCACGGTAACGCTTTTGACTGAGAAAAGTAATGCCCATTGTCGCTGGAGACACACATTTTGATTTTCGTGCATGTACGTCAAACCGTATTGTGAGGCTTGAGGCACAAAGTTTTTCTAAGGGGCGCTGTTGAGCCATTAGGCCACGCCCATTAATGCAAACCATTAAATATCACATTTTTCGCCAGGCCTGGCTTGCGTGCAAAATTTGGTGACTTTTGGGGCACGTTTAGGGGGGCAAAAAGGCTCTCCTTTCGTCGGAAAAATAAAAATAAATACGAGGACGAGAATAAAAATGACAATTCCTACAGACACAATAGGGCCTTCGCACTGTCAGTGCTTGGGCCCTAATTAAGCTTTACAGTGCCTCTGCAAGTGAAATAACTGGCAGAAAAAAAAAATCTAACAAAATGAAGCACACAGCAGGTAAATCTTTTTTTATTTATTTACGTAAATCAACTTTGATTCAGTTCACTTTTTTCTAAACTTTACTTCCTCAAATTAATCAATATATCTCATTCAATTCCTGGTAATAAGGTCCTAAGTAGCATCTTTTTGTAAAGTCACCTTTCACAGAAGCACAACATGCAACCTTGATGCTATCACAGTGATACCATGCTCCTCTTATCAGGAGGTAAGTGATCCTTCAAACGAGCCCAATCAATGAGGAGGTTCTCTGTCAAGACGGAGGCGTGAGAATGAACGAGGCTGAATTAACAAATGAATACATGTATATCTAATGCGTCCAATGTGAACGTGATACAAGATGGGAAAGATTGAGGGTAAATATTAACTTCAAATCAAAACAACGCATTGATAAAAGCTTCCAGGCTCTGCAGAGATGTCACCTGATAGTAAAGCCCATTTTATTCCTATTATTTTAAATATGTTGCTCAAGTGGAGGACGTTGATTACATTTAACTTCCTGTTCTTATTTCAGTAAGTCATATGTCTAAATGAATGATGAATGACATGTAAATCAAATTCTTCTCACTGCATCTTACTGCTCTTGCAAGTTCTTGTTAAAAACCCATGCACAGTTAACTTAAGTAAAATAAAGTGTTTTCAGGATGTGTTGGTTATTTTACGTTGATAGCTAGATTCACGAGTTCACAGGACTTTCAAAAAAAGGTGAATTCTCTGGATTTTACTGAAGAGATCTTAAAAGGAACCCTGCATATTAAGACATGTAGGTCTTAAAAGATAAATGTTGGTATCAATTATAACAATGTGATATAAAAAACCTTGTTGATGTCTTCGTTTTTATAAAATTTGAAAATATAATTTAACTCGTAGGTCGCCATTGTTTTTTACATTCTGGGTAGTGACGTCACACGGTGGCTCCTGCTGGCCCCCGTCCACTGTTCTGACACCCAGAAACGGATGAAAACACAGCTAAACAGGTGACGGCGCACCAGAAACACAGATGAAAACACAGCTGAACATTAAGGTGACGGCGCACCTACAAAAAAGTAAAATTAAATTAAAAAAAAGTGCAGCCCCATACAGCATGAACTATAAAAACACCATAAAACTCAGATAGACTAACAGACCACACGTTTCAACTAGCAGATAACCGATGCTACAATAAAAACCCCAGCCAGATCTGGCGTCATTAAATTAAATAAAGATGTTCTTGCCTATTTGAAGCGAAGTCTGCGCCTCCCGTTTCGTCAAAGTCCCGGGCCAGTCCCCTCAGCCGCTGGTCTGTCATCAGCACCGAGGCCGGTTTTAGGGGGGGAGAGGGGTGGGCTATGCCCATCCAAACGTGCATATTGCCCACCGGCGTCTCCATCCCGGCGGCGGTAGCGAGAGCGGAGAGCGGAGAGCGGGTGGCGGTGCGCTGCGGGCTGTAGAGCCCCGGCTACGCAGGCTACGGCGTAGCCTACGCAGGCTACGGCGTAGCCTACGCAGGCTACGGCGTAGCCTACGCAGGCTACGGCGTAGCCTACGGCGTCTACGCCGTAGGCTACGCCGTCTACGCAGGAGCCTAATGCACTGGTAAGATGCGCACAACATTGATCATTTTTGCAGATCTCCCGTGCGTCACAGAACTTTGATCCAGTTTGCCTGAACCGAGACGTCTTATGGGCTCCCTCGTCAGCCTCCACGGCCGGGAGATGCTGCTCAACTATGTTTTAGATACCTGTCCCAGTTAAACTAATGGGGCTTATCTTCCCAGAGCCACCGTCGTACGTCATCGCCCCCAGAATACATTGCGCAGGTAAAACATGGCGCCTCCCGCAGGTCAAAATATGTAATAAACATTGTAGATTTTTAAAGCAATTAGATTATTTTATGTGTTTCTAACAACATATTTTAGTATAAGAGAGCAATTGTGGCTAATTAGGGACTACATGTCTTAATATGCAGGGTTCCCTTTAACATACTGAAAGGACAAAAAAAAGCTTGTGAAATCTGAACAATAATGTGGGAACAACATGGAAAACTAAACACAACAACTGTTGATCAGAAAGTCCATCTCTGGAGCTGAGTTCATGCAGGCACGCATGCCAGACCCAGCCGTGCACGCAGCATGCCACAGTTGTTTCTATAACTACTTATTCCCTCGCTCACCGGAGAGAGAGAGAGAGAGAGAGAGAGAGAGAGAGAGAGAGAGAGAGAGGGAAGGGAAGCGGAGGGCAAGGCAGCGCCCTTGAGTGGCCCCTTGATTAGCAACCACTCATTTGTGATGTTCTCTGGCAAATCAGCAGCCATTCACATGACGAAGGCTGCTGCTGAAAAAAATGAACAGCTGTCACCGTGTGATGTGTTAATTTCCTGACAGCTTCGGCGCTGAAACCAATTACTGATTTAAGGCCAGGGAGAGAGAGAGGCCCTCTGCACACGCTCATTAGGCTCCTGCAAGACTAAAAGGATAAAAGGAAAACAAGGAGGGAGAGAACGAGAGCCGTGAAAGAAGAACGAGTGAAATAGAGACTTTCACACTCTTGCTGTCAGCTGAAATCCTTGTATGTACAGAACATCACTTTTAAATAATTAAAAACATACAACTCGTATGTCTTTTACAAGAATCACATCAGTGAATTATATTACACTGTAAATAATTTCTCTATTTGTATTTATGCTCTTATGGTGAAGGAAATGGTCCCCGAAAATTGCTCATGATAGCCCCGTCCCGTCTCCCACTGACTTCCACTTAGGTGGGTTTGTGTCGTGGAGGCAGGAACCCAAACCACCTTCTCCCGGCTCTTTCACAGGCCTCGGCGGCGTTCCCAGGCCACCCGAGGGATAGAACATCTCCAGCATGACCTGCGTCCACCTCGGGGCTTCCTCCTGGTTAGACATGTCCGCAATATCTTTGAGGGGACAACTTAATCAAATCAAGTTTATTTAGACAAGACAATGCATATTAATGAACACTACATTAAGCAGTGTGAATACACCGGATTTTAGCAGAAAGGCTAGTTTCCACCTGCAGTCCCCACAGAAAACATAAAAACAATTCAGTCAAACAATACAATCAAACAAGGGAACAAACATAAAATATACATAGTAGAAAAATAGATTTAGCAGCATTTAAAAGCAGTATGGATTGTATCTAAAGTGACTTGAGTTTAAAGTGACTTGAGCAAAAAATGGATATTACAATAATGAAATACCAGCGATGGTAATATTATGGTACTGAGCGTATCCAAGTTGTGTGACATACAAAGTGCGTGTTGCATTGCACATTGCCCTAGTACGTACAAATTAAAACAGCTAATTAAAGCTGCAAGCAGCGATGAACGGGCCCTCGCGCGTGCAATTTTCACCAATAAAGGTAAGGGACTCAAAACCGAGTCCGATGACACCACCCATGACTCTTTATGTCAAACCATTCAAAGAATATGGCAGGAAATAGGAACTATCAAATATTGACCAATCAGAAGAAGGGGCGGGGCTAATTTGCACCAATTATGTTCAAGGATTCAAAACTAAGTCCGATGACACCACCCACGAGTCTTTATGTCAAACCATTCAAAAGTTAGGGCAGAAAGTAGGAACTATCAAATATGGACCAATCAGATGAAGGGGGGGCACGCTTTTTGGCATCTATCGTCGCCACGGTAACGCTGTTGACTGAGAAAATCGTTGCATCGTCAGCAGGATCGAGACGCACAGTTTGATGTATAACACACCTTGGTGCACGTTACGGTTCAGGCCGTATTAAACGGCTGAAGAAATGGCATAAATTGCAGCAAAATTACATGATTAATTCAAAATGGCCGACTTCCTGTTCGGTTTCGGCCATGGCGCCAAGAGACTTTTCTTTAAGTTGCTACATGATACAGGTGTGTACCGAATTTCGTGCATGTACATAAAACCGTATTGTGGTGCTTGAGGCACGAAGTTTTCTAGGGGCCCATTAATGCAAACCATTAAATATCAAATTTTTCGCCAGGCATGGCTTGCGTGCAAAATTTGGTGACTTTTGGGGCACGTTTAGGGTGCAAAAAGGCCCTAAATTCGTCGGAAGAAGGAAAATAAAAAAACAAGAACGAGAAAAATTCCTACAGATACAATAGGGCCTTCGCACTGTGCACTGTGCTCGGGCCCTAATTAACATTAGATGCTCAAGCACTTCAGCGGCGAAGCAGCAACTCTGCGCCAGGTTCCTCCCGGATGAGTGAACTTCTCACCCCGCCTGTGGAGGAATCTCATCCCACCCACCTGCAGTCTTGTACTTTAGGTCAGTATCCACGGTTCACGATGGCAGGAGCACAAGTTGACCGGTAAACGGATAGCCTTTTCCTCGGGCTCAGCCGTCGGCTCAACACAACGAACATAGCTAATAAATACAGACTGTAATCACGCATCTGTGTGTGAAGAGGGGAAAGTATTCCACACAGTGTTGATAATCATTTTTGAAGTACAACCTCGCACCTGATGCAATGTTTTCATCTTACTGTTTAGGCAGTTATCTTAGATGAGAATAGAGAACATATGTTTAAAGGCGTCATACCAGGAGGGAAAAAAACAAATGTTTGACAACATTTCAGAGTTAGATGTCATATTTGTGTGAAAGCTTGGAGGATGCTTTTCTCCAGGAATCTTAGTTTGGCAGTGTGATCCTGAAAGTGGATATCCAGTGGGAAGTAATAAATCAGAAATGTACATGATGAGCTGGAGGAGAACCAGAGGGTGAAAACTTGCCTGCAAACAACAGACTTGTAAAGCACACGACCAGAATTGAGCAAGCTAGTGGATGGACCAGGGTGAACGGCACCTTTTCTTACTCTGACCCCTCAAAACGTCCGTTCATCCATTTTCTACACCTACTTAATTCTGTTGGGGGTGATGGGGAGCTAGAACTCAGCCACCAGGGCCGCCCCTCCCTAAATGCAGAACACACGCTGTGCATAGGGCCTCGTCTTCCAACGGGGGCCCCATTTTGCACGAGGGGACGCATTTGCATGGTAGCGCATATGCGCAATTGATGCGCATATGCTATATAATTGCTCTCACAGTTGATTTCTTCACACCAAGCTGCTTACTTATTGCAGATTCAGTCTTCCCAGCCTGGTGCAGGTCTACAATTTAGTTTCTCACATGCTTTGACAGCTCTTTGGTCTTACTGAGAACCAGTTAAAACAGGTGCCATTAATACAGGTAACAAGTGGAGGACAGAAAAACCTCTTAAAGAAGAAGTTACAGGTCTGTGAAAGCCAGAAATCTTGCTGGTTTGTAGGTGACCAAATACTTATTTTACCAATTGATTCAGTAAAAATCCTATAATGTGATTTCCTGGATTTTTTCCCCCCATTCTGTCTCTCATAGTTGAAGTGTAGCTATGATGAAAATTACAGGCTTCTCTCATCTTTTTAAGTTGGAGAACTTGCACAATTGGTGTGTGACTAAATACTTGTTTGCCCCACTGTATATATGGTTTTTGTGAGTTCACGATTCAGTTTTTGATTTTTTCTGATTCTTGTATTACAAGTGAATTTTACATTTTTTTTTTTGTAAAATTCTCTCTTTAACTTTATTTCATTGCTTTAGTGTCAGTTTTTTCTCTTGGTTTGATATTAACGACGTTCATTTCGCAACTTCCGGTTCGGGGGGCATTAACGGACGAAGAATAGTGATAGACAATAAAACCTTTTTTTTTTTTTTAATCACATGGTTGGAATTATTGATCACGGTTTAGTGATGGTGAGAACAGCATCTACCACAGCCTCAGTGAGCAGGTCTGCCAGGTCCTCCCAACCTTCCCTGCGCTTATTCCACGATGCTGATAGTTTCACTGAATGCCATTACCATCAGGTAAGTGACTCGCTTCACAGGCTGCTGTTCCATCACAGGGATACTACGCACATTTTTAAATGTTATGCCTCTTAAAACATGTGACCTATTTTAGATAAACAAAACATCAGCCACTGCCAGCAAAACACATCTTTTTCAAATATTGTAACCGGTTTCAAGTTTTCACCTTCCCTCAAACCGCATGGCAGACATCTTCATTCAGGGGATTAACATGTTTTTTTCATTGATAACCTATATAATACTCTCTGTTCCTCCACTGGGGGCAGCAGCATTCCCTTTGGGACGTCTTGTTCTGCACTCTCAGTCACCAGCGGAGGTGTGTGTGTGTGTGTGTGTGTGTGTGTGTGTGTGTGTGTGTGTGTGTGTGTGTGTGTGTGTGTGTGTGTGTGTGTGTGTGTGTGTGTGTGTGTGTGTGTGTGTGTGTGTGTGTGTGTGGAGTGTGCTGCATCTGTAATTGGGACAGTGGTTAAGGGCCTCCGAGTTTTTCCAACAGCCAGGCTGGCCTCTTCAGAAACACGGACCCCAGTCTGTGTCCTCTGCCTGCTCCCTCGCTCAGCCTAATCTGCGAATAATGCCTCAGTCTAACGGTGTCAATGGCCATATGTCACCCGAGGACTTTTAAACAGGGACCATTTAAATGTGCACTTTCTGACACCGCCGGCAATGAACTCATACGTTTAATAAAAGTGGCGAAGGCAATGTGACTTCAGATCAGATTGTTGGGGGGACACAAAAGCCTCCCCTTGCATTCAGTGCAACTTTAAATGATGGAGTTGGATAATATTAACGGACATAATTGAGCACACAAGTCAAATTTCAATCGAGTTCAAGTACAACACACAAACACACAAATGCAAACACACACTTCTATTCTTCTTCTTTTGGAGAAAGAGTGAATAAAACATGAGAAAAACTGCACAAATAGGGAAAACATGCCCAAGTCAATTAAATCAGGAGCCAAATATACCAACTTTTAAATCAACGATTCAAGTTTTTAACAAGGTTAGTCATCACACAGCCATGGTCACCAATTGCGTCTAAATGAAGGCGGATATTAATGAGGTCTTGATAGAGCTGGGCTTTTGTTAGAAGTGCCTTGATGTCGGGAGCTAAAACAAGGCATTCTCATCAGCAGCCCTCCGCAAGTCTTTAGAGATCAAATTATGTCTGTATATCAAATAAATGAGTGACTTGCACTTAATTTTACAAAGAAAAGCGGATGAGACAAAATAATTGATTCCTTGACTTTCTCACAGTCAGATAAGACTGAGAAATGTAAAACGAACCGCGAACAGAAGAACAAGTCTTTTCTTTGTTCATAAATAGATTATTATTTTTAATTTCTTCAGATGAAATGCAGAGTGTCTCCCATGAGAGCCACTTGGCAAGCTGTTCTGCAGAGCTTGTGTTTTATTTAGTCGTGAGTAAACAAACTTTATTTTTTTTCTCCTTTTTTAAAAGAGTCTTAAAAGACACAGAAAGGCATCTGTTTGAAGTGTAAAAAGAAAAAAAAAAGTCTCAATAAATACAGGCCAGATGAGTACTGCCCTGCGCTCTCACGCACCGTCTGTAATCGGCCATGTTTCATGAGGTGCAGGAAAGCACAAAGGTACGCTTTGGCATTACTTTCTCTAATAAGATTGATTTTATATTTTCCCAATGCACAGTTACAAATAAGTCACTGGGGTTTTTGACAACCTTCTGGAGCCGCTGCTCGGTGAAAGGAAAAGAGGAGTCTTTCATTAAAGTTTGCTTCATAGAAGAAGCTTCCTGAATAACAATGCTGTCCCTTTGGAGCCGGCAGCCGCTCCCCTCTGTTTATTTGTGTGTCCTGAAGTGGACGAGGTGTCCTCCTTTGGACACCGGCAGTCACCGTTAGACCCCGACGGCGGCGTGGGAGGACAGCTTGATCTTCAAGCTTCAGTATTGACTGGGATTGGAGCAGTGGTTCTGGCTGGCTGCTTCCCTGAGGAGAGTATTGACACCCAGGTTCTGGTTTGGAGTGCAGGGTCGCAGGACTAAGCCTCTTCTCTTTGATTAATTGAGCCTTAGACTTGATTAATTATGCCTTCAGCCGCAATGTTCTCACTGTAAACTCAAACTTTTGTACCGCTTCAATACGAGGGAGGCTTCATGCAGAAAAGTTACCATGAGACAGCTGTTGTAACATTTCTTTTTTTTGTATTTTTATAACTACCGGTGAATTCAGATTTTCTCTGACAAAATATTGCTACAATGACAGCATCATCCTGCAGTTGTAGGAGTTTTGCAATATGTTTAAATGTGTTCCTGTATACGTTCCTTAGTTTCACTGTTCACTTTTACTCTCTACGGGAGCTTTGGCGTTATATCTAGGAATGCTCTTTGCAATGCTCGCAACAATGCACCTGATGTAGACCCATGTAGACCCAGCATTGTCTCTCAGATAACAGAAAAAAGTAACACCTTCCATTTTCTATTACAGTTAAAGATAACAAGCAGATACTTGCCATTTGGCCTTGATAATAAAGAAAATAATAAATGCAAAGTTCTGTAATATGGTCACATGGATGGCGGTGCACATAGCTCAGCTGAGTCATCACTTTTAGCCCCCTGAGTCACTAAAGACTCGATGCTGTCTTGCAAGAACAGCCCTGTCCTTACTACTTGCCTTAATACTTGTTTAAAGTAAGCAGCTTGCTGCGGTATAATGCATGCGGTTTGCACAGCTGTGGCCTGGACAGCAGACAGCCGATCATAGCGTGATTTATGACGCTGACCACTGGCTGTGTGGTGCAGGCTAATGACACATACACTAAAGTCATTGATTTGTATGAATGCCCTCCGCTCTTCATCTATCACAATTTAATGTTGGAGTTTGCAATGCAGAGGCAGAGAGGACGACGAGGCGGAGGGAGAAGAAGATTCAGAGGGTAGAATCCCAGGGAGATGGTGAGGCGGGCGAAGAGAGGAGTTAAAGTGGGACAGCTGAAGTGCAGCAAACCCAACGGCTGCCAATCGATGCAGAGATGGACAACAAAAGCAGATGAGACCAGGAAGCCAACTTCTTGGGCTTCACTCATAAGATCCTAAAATTAGTTAAATAAAACTTCAGATGTGCAAGGACACATGGCATTTTACACCACGTCATCATTAACTGAACAAAAACAAGTCTGGAACGTAGAAGCAGTGTGTGAAAACATTTCTGTGCAATGTTTCAGTCTCTTCACACCACAGGGGAACTTTGGTCCACTCTTCTTTAACCCATAAGAACCCAGACCCATGGAGACAGATTATGGGGTGCTGAGCGCAGATGAAGTAGGCTACATGTGTCAGTAACCTCCCAGGACATTTAAAGGTAGCGGGACACCGGCGTCCCCATGCGTCCTTACGGGTGAATATACGGCTTTCTTCAGGTCGCCTGACAACATGGTCGTCAGGTTGAAGTCTGAAATTTGATCACGTCATTCTTTTCATTGTTTTTTATTCATTCATTTAATTTTGGTTTTGTTTTTCGAGACATTACCCAGTACGGCCTTATAGCTCCACTTTTGTCTAGTTTCCCCAGAAGACATCGATCAAGAAGTTTGCAAACCTTAGCTGAGCTGCCTCGTTCTTCTCCCGGTAACCTTCCAAACAATTTGTACTTGCTCAGTCTTCGCTGAACCGCATGATCATGAACTTTAATATTTGTTCTTTTTTTATGTAAATATATACTGTCTTAACTCTGAAAAACTTCTGTGAATATCCAAATACTAGCATACAGTGACAGAATGATGTACTCTGATGCCCACTGGTTGGAGATGGTTTTTTATAACCCCTCCCAGATTGATAAGCAGCAATCTGTCTGCTTTTTTAGATGTGCTCAGTCTTGCTTTTGATTAGGCACATACTTTTTCACACACTGAAAAGCAACGTTTACACTTTTTCTCCCACACACTTTCACCCAAAATGTCTGTCATTTCAAACTTTGTGTTGATAGATAGATAGATAGATAGATAGATAGATAGATAGATAGATAGATAGATAGATAGATAGATAGATAGATAGATAGATAGATAGATAGATAGATAGATAGATAGATAGATAGATAGATAGATAGATAGATAGATAGATAGATTTTTTTGCGTTGACTTTAGTTGAGGTTATTGTTCTGGAAGCCGAGGCTCATTCCTGTCTCTGGTTCTCCTTACTACCACCCTCTTGTCTCGGTATCTCTCTGCATAGGCACCTCTAATTTGAAGACGTGGTGCAGATGGAGTCATGACTCATGCCTGCACCTTCCTTAATTACAGCGGATGTAAACAAGCCTGTCAGTTATGCTAATCTGAACCATGGCTGGTTGGAGGAGACAATAACAAAACCCACGGAGATCAGGAAGAGGACCGGTTGGACACCTGCTTCTCAGATAGCCTGTCTCTCAAGCCCACTGCACAAACATCAGGAGAACCCATTTGGAACGACTTTGCGACCACCGCTGCTTCCTCACTCAGACGGGATCATTTGGGTTGGGAATGTATACAATCATTGTTTTCATCGGTGACTGTACGCAGCCATATTTGGCAGCGTCGGTATTTTCACTGACACACTCAATTGGTTCCATATTTCAAAGAAATACAAGGATCCCTGCTCCAGGTTTGTGGTTTAAGCCTCAGCTCTGAGAAAGATAGGGGGATGTTTACAACTCGCAAATGGGCGGCCTTTTTTTATATAATTTAAAAAAAAATGTAATCTGCAGAAGAGTGCTCTGATTTTTAAACAGCTACAGAGAAGATACAGTTGTTAACTCAAAGTTGTCAAATACTGGAGCTTAATTGTAGACTTTCAGTGTTCTGCAACAAGCATGTTGCTGGGTGTAGGATTTTCACCTTTAAACAGGTGTAGCATGTTTACCTCAACAACTTAACACTTAATACGAGTAGACCAAAACCTAACCAACATGTTCTCTCTTAAACTTTAACCAAGGGGGCATGTGTAGTTGAGATGGTGCAACGGAAGTTGTAAAGGAGTTAGTGAGGAGAGAAGTAGCAGGAACTGCAGTTCCCGGAGGCAAGAAATCAGTCCACAGATTTTTCTCTAAACGTATTACTGTGACACTTTTTATTAACACCTCACAGTAGGAGAGGTGACGACCCGTGCAGAGGCCTCGCATCCGACTCTGGCAAACTCCTCCATCATAAAGTGGGAGTGGGGTTAAAGAACCCACACTGCTACAAAGATGGTTATTGGAAAAAAATAAAGTTCCTTAAGTGTCACGTGCTTCCTCAGCAGGCATGAAGGTAAAGGTGAAGCGAGCTGGTCTATGTATGTTTCAACCGTGTTAGATCAGGCTGGGAACGCTCGAGCTTTGGTTTTTGCCTCATCGTTAGTTATTTTGGTCATTTTTTACTACAGAGAACAAAGTGTCTGCATCACTGCACACAGTGCCACAGTCGGGTTTAAAAGTTATTTCTACTTGAACTGCTTCCCAGTTCCTTCCCGTCCCAGAAAGGGAATTTCTGACTGATGACTATGATCTCAGGGGCTGATTCTCATCCCAGGAACCTCCCGCTGCACCACAGATCACCCCGTGTAAGTATTTGAGAGCAAACTCTACCAGTTGAGCACAAGGTACTTGGATGTGTACTTGGAGCTCTAGGTACTGTGTGCTCCATGAAAGGTAATAATGTGCTTCAAGGGGTTTTGACCAAAATGGCAACATTCAGGAAATGTGGTCAACTTGGGGGAAATTCATGGAAAATAATTGAAAGAAGCTGTAACCAGCCTTTTCTTGTCAATATTTTAATTATTTTTTTTACTATAATTATGTTGTTGCTTCCAAACTGTTGTTTTCTTTGATTTAAAATTAATAAGAAATATATTTGTTTCATTAGAAAAATATTTAAGTTTTAATAGCTGAACACATTTACAGCAAAACCAGTCAGTTTTCTGTCAAACTAAACTAAAATAATTCTGCATCATCATAATTGAAGTTTGATATTAATTCAACATCATGTCGCCTAGTTTTACTGAAAGTCCATGAGTCTACTTTTACATTTCTGCTGTTCAGCTTGTTTATCTGCCTTTTTACAATAATGATTTACTATCTGCAGTGTGTACGTCAGATGTCTAGACAGCCCTCAGTCGTGACTTTCCTCTTCACTCGGACGTGAAGAACCCTCTTAATTACTGAGAAAATTACATTTATTTTGCATTTACGAAATACCAACATGCACCTAAAACAGCTGTGCAAACTTAGCGAACCTTTAGATTCCCACTCCAACTTGCTCAAGCCGTCGGCCTCCCCTCCCCCCGGCGCAGTGGGGTGGTACATGTAAGTAGCCCGCTTGATTGCCAGAGCCCTCAAATGACGTCTGAGAGATGATAACGAGACGTCGCAGCTTTACACTCACATTTTAGAAGACGATGGAATATTTGTCATTTAGGCGTCTCGCAGCTTAAGCGTCTGTCAGCCAAGGCTCCACTCTAACAGCAAGACGGATCCAATTACCAAGCACGGACATCTCTAACAAGGTGCCAGGAAAAGACTGCCTGGACAAACAACGCCGGGCCCAATAATGAGAAGCCCTCATTTGAGTGATTTGAGTCTTCCTCACTCTGTCTCGGCCGCTCTTCCCTGCTACGAAATGTGATTTTTTTTTTCTTTCTTTCAAAAGTGTGACAATTATTTTAAAACCTAATGAAAATGAAAAAAAAAAAAAGATGTAAACATGCATAGTGGCTTAGAATGTGTTACCTGTAACACCAACACACACCAGCGTTGAGACTGCTGATTATTAATCATTCCAGAGCCGGGCATGTCAATACAAATGATACAAATAACATCTACAAGTCGCAGCAAAGGGAAAGAAACACTTTCAGAAGAAGCTCATTTTACCTCATTCCTGCGCATAACTAACCAGGCCATGGATTGTCAATGCTGGGGCCGGGATCAATGCGCCGGGGCTCTGTGCGTCCCATCGATTTCTCAACTCCCAGATATCACAGCGACTCTTCATCAACAAAAGCACTTTGTCCTCCCCAAATAATCAGATCGAAAGAGCTCTTCTCCTGAGACAAAGTCACCTCAGTCACTACAGTGCCACCCCCCACCCCCCTTCTCCCTTCTCCCTTAACCCCTCTGGGAGACTAAACCAATCTGCTGTCCTCGCAGCTTCCTGTGAGTAGCATGCGTGCTCAACAAATGATTGCATGCTGAGAACCTGCGCATGAATGTGTATGAATGAATAATCCAACGTGCAGCAGTCTCTAATCAATACACCTGGCCATACATATAGGAGGAGAAAATAACAAAAACTCACATATGCAGTACTTGCAAAATTCTTATACTTTTTCCAAATGGTCTGCTTAGAACATGTGAGTCTGTGGAAATCACCTTTGCTCTTTTTCAAACATTGTGCTTTGTCAGATGAATAGTAAAAACAAAGAAGCACAAACAAGGGACTTACTGAATTATACAAGACAAACAGCACACCAATGTGCTGTTTAACTGATGAAATGCAGCAGTTTCGATGTTTCAAAGAAAAATGAGCGCTGCCTCATTGCTTTCAGGGGTTTCTAGATGGTAGGAAGAGGTCTACGTCACCGTCTGTGTCACCATGATACCCAAGCGAATGGGTGAAACCTGCAGTTAATTTTAGCCACTGTTAAGGTAATGTGGTTTCTCACGGAATTTAAGGAAAGGTGACAGAGAGGGCTGAGCCTCTTTCCGTGGGGCACGGCCAGGCGGATGGGTTCTGCTACTCCTAACGTAGAAAAGGCTGAATTATCAGCTGGGGTAAGAAAAAAAGTTTGAGCCCTGTCTTGTTAAATAATGTAACGCAGGGAATGTTGTCCAAAACTCCAGGACAGGACAAGAATGCAAACTCGAGCCATGGCAGATTAGCTGGGACAGGGAGAATAAGAATGGACTGGCATGTAAGACCTACGGTTTAAGCTTTGGCCTGGGTCAACCCGACTGGCAACTAATACTGAGAGTGGTGTTGAGGTGGTGATTGCATGCAGACACATGGAAGACAGTGGAGAAAGGAGGAATAATAAAAAGAAAGACACTGATCATCTAGGAAGTAGACAAAAAGGAAAGACAAGAGGTAGTCTACTCCCTGGGGACAAAAATAGTACAAGACATTTTTTAGGGAACCAGTTTGTTGGATTACCAGGTAAATTTAAAATACACTGTAAGGGAATGAAAGCCACTAAAAAGAAAACATATAAAACAGTGTCATGGATAGGTAGTGCCTCACTTCAAGTATTACAGCTCACCCTGGCGGGAACTTGTCTGTCACCAAGGCAGTTGTACTGCTGTTTTAAAGAAATGATCAAGTTTATACCAATGTCATTCATGTTTTGGAACTTGTGGCAAAGAAATAAATAAAGGAACACTAAATCACTAAGTAACCCGTCCGCCTCTCTCCTTCTGTGTCAGTGAACAACCATGCTGAGCTTCAGACTCTGCTTTCCCAATGCAACGTGAAATATATATCCATCCATTTTCTATACCCGTTTAATCCGGTGCAGGGGTTACAGGGGTCTGACGGAGTCTATCCCAGCTCATTACAGGTGAGAGGCAGGGGTACAGCCTTGACAGGTCGCCAGTCTATCACAGGGCTACATTTATGGACAAACACCACACACGCACTCACAGCTACAGGCATTTTAGAATCATCAATCAACCTAGCATGCATGTTTTTGGACCGTGGGAGGAAGCCAGAGTACCCGGAGGAAACCCACGCAAGCACGGGGAGAACATGCAAACTCCACACAGAAAGACTCCTGTATATACATACACATTATTTACATATATATATATATATATATATATATATATATATATATATATATATATATATATATATATATATATATATATATATATATACCTATACGGTGTGGCCACACTTTTGGTCTGTACTGCAGCCTATATATATATATATATATATATATATATTTTTTTTTTTTATAAGCTAATAAGCACAATTTTCCCAATTGAATGAAGTCTTATTATTTTCTTTTGTACCATCTGCACTAGACTAAACTGACCTCTGGAGTAATTCTAAAACCATACCCCAATGTATTCAGTTCTATCTATCTATCAATCTATCTGCACTACTGACGGGCATTCGCATGACCTGGGTGTTTTCTGAAAGGGGGTAAGTAATTTTCAGTGGAATTTTTACTTTGCAAATGAGACAAAATGCATTCGCACTGGATTAAAATCCCAAACATCCTCTCTAATTATTACAAAAATCCCAGTCCCCCAGATAATTTTAATCCATTATGGATGGGGCAAGATTGAACCTAACTGGACAGTGTGGGTAGAGAGTGGGCAGGTATATGTCAGACAGAAATTCAAAACTCCCTCTTTTCCTCTCCCGAAAACCTCCACAAGCTCCCCCTTGGAGCATATGGACGCATTCCCAGGCCAGTTGAAAGATATGACCCGTCCAGCCTGTCCTGGGTCATCCCTTGCACCTCCTCCCACCCAAAACACCTCCCTATGGGAAGCCTCCGGGTGGCATCTTCACCACATGCTCGAACCACCTCAACTAACTCCTCTCGATGGAGGAGCAGTGACTCTACTCAGAGTCCCTCCCAGATTCCTGAACCTATCATACTATCTCTAAAGGAGAGCCACCCTACTAATTTCAGCTGCTTGTATTCACAATCTTATCCTTTCGGTCACTACCCACAGCTCATGACCATAGGTGAGGGTAGGAACCTACAGTAGATTCAGCCGATAAACAGAAACCCTTGTCTCTTGGCTCAACTCTCTTTTCAGCTCAACAGACGGGTAAAGAGCCTACATTACTGCAGACATCGCCCCAATTAGCCTATCAATCTCCTGCGCCATGCTTCCATCACTCATGAATAAGACCCGGGAGATATGTTAACTCCTCCACTTGAGACAGCACCTTGTCCCAGACACCCCTTTCACATGTATCAGTGGAGCAGCAGAATCAGAAGAGGATGTATCATCATATTTGCATTTTTGCCTCATTATATAAATGAGGAGGGCTGCCCTTCGTGGTCCAGCTCCTCTACTATTGGTCAATAAACAGGAAGAAGCAAGATTGGGCCAAAATCAAGACTATTGCGCAATCGGCAGTGACACACTGGGATAAACATACAAACCCCTCACATTAGTTGAAGTGTAGTATAATGCTGCTCTCACTACCTTTTTGTTCACACAATCAGCCCTCAGTGAAGACTGAATAGTGTCTAATGGGTGAATTCCTAAAAGGATTTATTAATGTTATGTGGTGGACGGGTGGTCAAAGGAACATTATAAAACAAACGAAAAAGCTAGTGTATATATACATTAGCTTTTTCGTTTGTTTTATAATGTCATTTGTGACTCGAACCAGTTCTGTCTCTGTGCTATGATGCATTCTGAACCCTGACTGAAAAACTTCAAACAGATCATTTCTATACAAATGGTCACATAACTGGCTGCAACTACCTTTTACAGAATTTTTGATACAAATGGAAGGTTGGAAATGGGTCTTTAATTAGCTAAACTATCTGGGTCAAGAGAATATTTTTTAAGTAAAGGTTTAATTACTGCAACTTTGAAAGCCTGTGGTACATATCCTAAGTTTAGGGATAGGTTGATCTGGTCCAGTATTAGGGCTGGGCGATATGACCTCAAATCAATATCACGATAAATTAGGCAGTTTTACCTCGATAACGATAAATGTACGATAACCCTTAGCTGACAACAAAAAGAATTATATTTTTGGCTGATTTGTCGGTAAATCCAGCTGCTCTGAGTTGAGTTTACCGCACAGTAGCATGCCGTGATTCGTTTGTAAGATGGGCTCTTGGAATTATTGCGTGCTGAAGTTAATTTCTCAGCATAAGAAATGCAATGTGTGGCATGAGAGTGTGTGAACTTGTTGAAATGTGCAAGTCTCACACTAGACAGCCCTGTTATGTCAGCCGCTTCTTCGTTTGAACCATCAGCCCTTTTCTTGGGTTCCCCTTCTCGTTCAGACTGGATGGGTGGAGTCACGTTGTTACAGACACGTCATATTAAAGGGGAATGAAACTAGCCTATCAGCATACACAGTCAAAACAGACAAAAATACGTTTATTTTCTTTTTTTATCAAAACACAGAATTCATCTCAGTGAATGTCGGTAACGGTAAATTTTCGGTTTATAGCCCTGGCATATCCAGTATTGTCGTGCCAATAAGAGAGAGATTTTTTGAGTAGTCGAGTCGGGATGGGGTCTACCTAGGGGTGTCAAATTAGCGCGTTAATTACGATTACAGGCATATTTTTTTTAATTAAAAAAAAAAAGTTTTTTTTCCCCGATTTTTTTCCCCCATTTTATCCCCCAGTGCTCCTACCTAAGTGTCCTGTACATCTCTAACTTTTTCTGTTCACGAGTTGCCTTTATTGGGAAATCTGTGTTTGTGTGGTTTGTGTGTTAGGGGCAGAAAACAATGGTCAGTCCCACCTTGAAGTGGAGATTGATAGGCTGTCACTGTGTTTGGGTTTGTTTAACATAACTGGTAGGCTCCCATTGTAGCTGGACAGGCATGGGGAGGAACGGTGAGTAGCGGAGAAGAGAAGTGAAAATGGAGGAGCATGTGAAAGTTGTCGGTCCAGTGAATGGGGAATTTACATTTATAAAAAATCCCGACGGCTTTGGATAGAGGTAGAGTGGAAAGGAATTTGCATACCAGCTCCATTTTAGACATTATTATTAGTTTTAGTCTTTAGGTTGCCCAATAGTCTTGATTTTGGCCCGATCCTGCTTCTTCCTGTTTATTGACCAATAGAAGAGGAGCTGGACCAACAAGGACAGCCCTCCTCATTTGCATAATGATGTAAGGTACAGTAAAAAGAGGAGACGAGGGAATATAAAAACAAGGAATGCATGTATAAGGAAAAGGAAAAACAAAAAACATGTTTTTCTTGACGAAAATGCACGTACAGTACAGTATGTTTTGTATCTTTCATTTGAACTCTTCTGTTGTATGTATTGAGTACTTTGTTGTTCTTTAGCAGCTTTATTTTTCATCAAGTGGTCTTCATCAGGTTGGCAAAGTCAGTCAGTTTAATAGTCTGACACCAGTAGCAAAGAAGTAACTCATTCAGGTAAAGTCAGTGATTTGCTTCCATCAAACATGGCTTTTTGGACAAACCACATTTTAACTGTTCTCCTTTATCCAATGCAGATGCATCATTTTGTGTCAGTTTGGGGATATTAATAGATGGGACCGAGGTGACCATTCATAAATCTTGCTTAATATTTTAACAGGGTCTTTCAGCAAGAAAAAAAAGAGGGAAAAGAGATAAGACCAAAAAGACAGAGGGGAAGGTAGAAGATGGGGCTGGACGGTGGGGGTCGTGCTTAACTTGCTGCCCAATTTGATCAATCGCCATAGCCCTGCCTCTACACTCAGAAAATTAGAAATGGGAATCTTAAAATCTGGAGCCGTTTATCATCACAGGTAGCACAAGGAGCTGGATTCTGTGTGTGTGTCTGTTGAGGGAGTAATCGTAGATATTTTTGTTCCAAGGCATAATCTAAGTTTCTTCCACTGTGGAGACTTATGAGCAGCGATAAAGTTTGCACCTACCTTAGCCTCACTCTCACATACACGCACATCATGCGCACACACTGCTTTATATTTGATGCTGGGCAGTAAAGAGTAAAGTTTGCTGAACCAGGCAAACAAACGGGACTGTGAAGTTTTTTACTGAAATACTGTTGTGAGTCAAAGTTATTCACACACACAGAGTGGAAGTTAGTTTAATTGACACTCATTAGGCACTTATTTCAATAATCCCTGTCTGACGTGGAACCCTCAGATCCTAATTGTTTTGATTAGTTGATATAATTGGTGCACGTAACGGGACTGTTTGAGTGATGGTAATGTGTGCAAGTTGGATAAAGTCACAGAATCACACAAATGGAGAGGTGACTAAAAAAAAAAAAAATATGTGAGTCAGGGAAGCAGCTCTTTTGTAAATGAGATGAAGATATTTGATAGCAGAGCTTGAGCTGTTATTTGGTAAGGAGTCTCTTGTGGTACTAACTAAGGCCAGAGTCAAACCTTTATAATTAGGAGACATGAGAATTTATTGCAGAGCAACCATGGCGCTCTTCTAATGGAGGTGTCATATGTAGACTGCTAAACAAGTAGCCTGAAACTTACTGCCCATTTGTTAAAAATAAAATCCTAACGACTTGATGTTAGACGCCACCAAATTTCACCATGTGTTACAAAATAATGACCAGCAGCTTGCAGAGTGCAAGGCTCACATGCTTTGTCGAATTAAGCCAATATATTATGATAAAGTTTTTCTTGTAATGAATTAATTTCTCTCCAACAACGGAAAGTATCATAGAAGCACAAACTGGAAGTGGCAGAAGTAGTAAGATGTCATTAAATAAACTTACCACAAGAAGTAAGGAAATGTGTGTTTGGTAGATTATTTCTTTGTTGGAACAATACTTCTTGGTAATAAATCTTGTACCGTTGGAGAGCATGTTTATTTCCCTTTTAAATGGTGCCACAATTTGAAGAAACATGCATTTGTGGGATGAGCAGCAGGGCTGAGTATGTGGGTTGCTCCCATGAAAAATTGGCCAAATCTTCTCTGGCAATCACAGAGCCAGATTTCTGCCTTCCCAGCCATTGGCCTCAAAAAAGTGGAATTTCCCTGTCTTCTTCTCACAAGGCTGTAAAATGGGTTAACACTGACACACTTCGATTTGTTGCCTTTTAGTAACATGGCCAGATACCTCTCCGGGTGCGTTGTGGGTGGTCGTGGTGAATCCGATAGAACAAGGAACTGAGCAAAACCATCCAAAAACATTTGGAAGCTAAAACATGTGAAGATCCTACATAAAGGCACTTTTGTTTAAAAAAAAAAAGCAGGTTCTGACATGGAATTTTATTTTAGCAGCACATCACACCATTTGAATGATACATTTTGATTCCACAGAACTTTATCAACACGTGAACCCTTGCCCTCCTCTGTCTCCCGGTTTTTAAAGGTCTGTGACTTCCAGGACAATTTGACTTGCAGATTTCAGAAAAACAACTCTTGGGTGGATGGAGACTATGTAGTGTACCGTGTTTTTGTCTCCTCACCATCTTTGTTCTCCCGGCATTTCTGATTCAGACAATTAGCAAGTGGCTGGAGAGTATTGCTGACATTCGTCTATCAACTGAAATGCAGCCTCTCTAATTAGCGTCTGTGGAGATGGAAGCAGGAAAGGACGGAGGCAGGGGAAAGCGCGACAGAGACACCAACAGAGAGACGAACAAGTCCTGAGTGTAACTCACTTTGACAGGTCAAGACAAGTCAACAAATGTGATCCTTTCTACTAGCTTAAAGTTATAATGCACACCAACAAAACCACTAGGTGTTTACCACTGTATCCACCATGGAAATGATTTCTTTGTGGCTTAATCGGCAAAGAGAGAACAGTGAGGCTGGGATTGTCTGGTGAGAAACTAAATATCTATTTTTTAGTCTTTCTTTAGTCTATGTCTGATTGTGAAGGCCTGGAACAAAGCAGCATTTTCAGCCTGGAATAAAATATGTATTTGTTTCCAATCACACCCCCCCTCCCCGCCTCCCCACGCCTCGCCTATCTCTCTCATACCATTTTGGATGACAAAAAGCAGGGAATGGGAGCGAGAGATGGGAGTCGTGTAAGAGATTGTATAGATTTAAATCTCAGAATATCTCTATACAAGAGGGAATAGCAATGTTTTGAAAAACAGCTGTGATTCTCCTGCTTTTATTCGCTCTCACAGTCTCATCATACACTACTAGACCCATGTCTGCAAGCAAGAGCGTTTAGCCGGCTCAAATTTCTTCCATACTCTGTTCTCCCGTCTTCACTTTCTTTCTCCTAATTCTCCCTTTTCTCTCTTCTCTCCACTCTGTTTTTTTCCTCCTCTTCATCCTCTCCTCCCCCAGCTGACAGGCACTGGGTTTTCAAGAGAAGAAAGCCGGCATTAATTAAGACAGTGCCAGCTGTAATTTTCTGGGGAAGTAAATTTCTGCACAACTAAAGGTTACGGGGACCTTTTCACTGTCAGAATTTACTACAGCCTGTGAATGTTAATGCAGCTAATGAAGACATGCTCTCAGAGTCTGAACTTAAAAAACTTCCAACAGGAGGAGAGGGCACGGAGAGGGAGGAGAGGGATGGAGGATAGAGGGAGATGGACAGAAATTGGGGATGTGAATTAAAGACAATGAAAGATGTAGTGTGTAACAAAAATGTCTTTTTCAGTTCCATTATTTTAGTGTTTTCATAGTAAATAGATCAGTGAAACACCAGCATTTTATAAAACCTAATTATACACATTTTCCTCCAACTCAACCACTGTGTTTTTACAACTTAAGTGGGCATTATTTGCCTTGAGGAAAAGAAGTCATATCAAAATGAACTGTATCTATTGCAATCTAATTGAGTTTAGTTCATCGATAGCTATCTAGCCATGCAAAAAGGAAACAAGGGTTTCGGTTTAAGACCACACACCCCACTACCGGGAGACTGTTGTCCTTGTTAACTTTATTTTATTCACCTTCCGTTGACTGTCTTTCAGCAGTTGATACAAGAATAAATCCAACACCTTGACCTAGAACACTGCGAGCGTTCACAAGTGTACGGCATGTGACAGTTGCCTCTGTTTGCCTTTGTTCAAATCTGGCATACATGATGAATGAAGGGCTTTAAATGTCTGTGATCCAGATAACAAATCCTGCACAAGAGGCAGTGGCAGCCAGGTGAGCAGGCTTTTCTTTCCCCTTTCTTTTCTTATGTTACAGTCTGCGAGCTCTAACGTCCACGTGGGATCTCACGCAGGGTTGGAGGAGGGCCTGCATCCCGGCCAGCCAAAAAGGAAACTCTGCTCCTGAGCTGAACCTGCCTGACACTACTTGTTTACTTGTTGGCAATAATCTATCAGTCTATCATTTTTTTCCGTTACTTATCCATGCTCACATTTACATTTTGCACTTCTAATAGCTATTTTGGCATGTCCTTGATCAAAGTTAATTCGAGCACACACTACATATAGGACTGTCTCAGAAAATTTGAAAAAATTGAAAAAGTCCTTTATTTTCATGTAATGCAATTAAAAAAAACAAAAATGTCATACATTCTGGATTCATTACAAATCAACTGAAATATTGCAAGCCTTTTATTATTTTTATATTGCTGATTATGGTTTACAGCTTAAGATTAAGATTCCCAGAATATTCACATTTTTTGAGATAGGATATTTGAGTTTTCTTAAGCTGTAAGCCATGATCAGCAACATTAAAATAATAAAAGGCTTGCAATATTTCAGTTGATTTGTAATGAATCCAGAATGTATGACATTTTTGCATTACAGAAAATAAAAGACTTTATCACAATATTCTAATTTTCTGAGACAGTCCTGTATGTCGTAAGCCTAAGGCTTCTGCTAACTTGCAAGCTAACGATGTGCAGCAGATGAGTGGCTGAAGCACGAAAGCCATGACTGTCACAAAAACTGTTAGTTTACAGCGCAGGATTTTGAGTACTAGTGCTGATCACTGCATCATTCGGCCCGTCTTTCCATGAATCTCTCAGCAGAAGTTTTCATGCCGATACCTGTGTCAGAGGGTGCGACAAGTCTTTATATGACACGCTGCCCCTTAAAAGCTTCATTTTAACCTCATAAAAAACACTTGTTTTCCAAATTAATACTTTTTATTCAAATGTTGCTCCGCAAAACATTTTACAAATTGTTGACACTTGTAGCGGGATACGAGGAGACAGTGGGAGCGTGCACCACAACCAGTATGTCAGTAAAACCTTTGCAGTCAGGTTCAGTCATGACCAAAGCAAACTTTTAATGCACGCAGAGCTACTTAAAAAGGCCTCGAGGCAGATCAAACAAAATACAGCCTTCCCTGTAACCAAAGAAATGAACAAAAATATTGCAAAACACAGAACAAAGTCAGAAACGGGTAGACAGAGATCGCTAGATCAATGACAAGGTCAGAAAGCAGCAAGGAGCCAGCGGACCTGGAGAAGTCCAGGAGAAAAGTAATATTTAACCTGAGGCTAGAGAATAATTTCACTTTCCCTCAAATCTGTTTAAAAAATCTCTCGCTGTCAGAAACTGCAGATTTATACAAATTAATGGCCTTTAGTTAAAAATCTCCCAGCGCTTGGTTTATTAATTGTTAAAGTGCATACATTAAACAAAAAGTCATTTTCATAAATTATCTCTTGCTAAAAAAAAAAAAAAAAAAAAAACTTGGTAGGTAAAATGGATTATTGGTGTGACTTGTGTAAGGCCTGGAAAAGTGACTGCGGTAAATGTACGGCCTGGATGCAGCAGGAAGGATGAGGGAAGCAACAAAGAAGGGAGTAAAGATGACAAACAGCAAATAAGAGACAGCAGAGAAGGACGGACTCAAAGGTTTGGTTCAGAGAAAAGTGGAGGACAAAATATGAAACAGAGAAAGGGTGAACAGTGTTAACTTGTGACCAAACACTGCTCTTGCATTTCCTTTCTGATTGGCCGTCCTCATCCCCTCTTTCCTGACCAGGATATTGATGGTAAAAGAAGCCTGCCTGTGTGTAAGGACCAATTATCCCGACTGTTGGTCAAGTGCTGGTTCTTGTTTTGGGCCATACATTTTATTTAAATCTGATCTTCATAATTGTATTTTTATTCGGATATTATTACTTTATTTTGTCTTTTCAATTAAGTTATTTCCACCATTTTCGTCCATTTTTAGAGTCGTCTTCACTTTTTTGTATTTTCTATCGGACTGGTACTGTTCTACTATTTTCCTCTGGCACTTACAGTCCTTGATGACACACATGCTCACACACACACGCACACACACACACACACATACACACACACAGAGTAAGTGATAGGCATTTAAAGTATCACTGCTCCTTCTGTGGGTGGGGGTAAAGGGCCACAGAGGAAGAGAAGAGATGTTATTTCCTAAATTCGGCCCCCCGGACAAAGGAAGGCCCTGTTTGATATTCATCTATCCGCCACTGGCAGAATGTCGAGGGGACCTGTGAAAATCTATTCACTATGATAATGAACAAATTGTCATACATTGGACTCTGTCTCCCCTTGACAGTGATAGTTATCAAAGAGAGAGATCCAGGCAAAGGCTGAGTGTGTGTGTGTGTGTGTGTATGTGTGTGTGTGTTTGCCTCCCGGATTGCGGCCGTTCCAGAGCAGTGGCTGTCGTTAGAAAAACAAGCCTCCTGGTAGGAGTCGCCTGTCATGTCACAGCCTCACTCTTAAACCCTGTCATGTTATTGATACATTCAGACTGCTGCTTGCATGTGTGTGTGTGTGTGTGTGTGGGGGGGGGGGGGGGGCACACTTTTCTCCATCATCCGGTTCAAAATCAATTGAGAGAATTCCATCGTCATAGAGACGGCCTGCAACATTTTTCTTTAAGTCAGAAAAATACTTTATATGCTTAAATGTAACATATAATCCACAAACCTCATGCACTGGATCTAAGATTTACATTGGTGGTCTTCAGCCTAAAAAGAAATTTCCCACCAAGCATACTGCATGAAAATAGTGATCAATATAAAAGAAGAAGATCTGATTAACGGTATAATATGGCAAAACAAATGTTAAGATCGCTGTGACTGCGACCGAGCAGCTTCCATGCACGACACCCATAACTGATAAAAACGGTGCCTTGTGCTTCTCTATGATGTCACTCCGTTTATGTTCTCATCAGACGTCTGTCAGCTATAATGTAATTTGCATTATCTCAGGGATGCCTTCAGGGCCTCCAGCCACTCCGACTGAATGTCTGTTGAGAAGCCCACAGCTGACGCTCAGCGTAGACGGGGACAAATCCACCAGAGATCCTTTAATAGGACGGGGAACACGGTGCTGGGTTTTACCTGAGGAAGGTTTAGATCATTTACATACACAATTTATAGATTTGAGTGTGGAGTCCTTGACCAGCTTGCATTAAACAGTTAATAATGAAGATCAGTCCTCTGTGTATCAATCATATAAGATAACTGATAGGATGACTCGAAAAACCAGATAAGTTCTGGATAAAGTGCGGAGAGTTGCCTCCGGACCTTATCTGCACTTTCGGGATATATATATATATATATATATATATATATATATATATATATATATATATATATATATATATATATATATATATATATATATATATATATATATATATATATATATATATTAGGGCTGTCAAAGTTAACGCGTTAACTCTACGTAATTTATTTTTCGTATCACCCTGTTTTGATCCCACTTAGGGGATGGGGATTTTTTTTTGCCTTATATTTTCCTCCATATGAGGTTAGACGTAATTAGATGGAAAATTTAACTGACCAATGCACTTCTTGTACAATGTTTGTGATGCATATGGTTGATTGTTTTACATTGAGCTGCTTAAAAAAACAAGGAATCTTAAGTTAGTCTTTACAAGTGTAAAGTTGGGACTACATTGTGTTTGTATTTATGAAGGAATGTTACATTCAGATCAAAAGCTTTTTTTTGTGGAAAATTGAATAAACATTGGCATAAAGAAAGCATATTTGCCTTTTATCATGTTGTTAACAGTATTAAAAACATTTAAAAAATACCTTAAGGTAATTTAGAACAGCAAAAATTGTGTGAATAAATGTAAATGAGATGTAAATAAGTGAGTTAACTATGGACAACATGAATCGTTTACCACTAAAATTAATCGTTTGACAGCCTTAATACACCACATCTTCTCATTTATATATATATATATATAAATATATATTATATCATTTATATATTATATATATATATATATATATATATATATATGTATATATATATATATATATAATATATATAAAAGTGCACAACATGCAGGAGATGATGCAAGGTACACTATGCAATTCGATGCGCTCATTTACAGCATGTTGGGGATAGGCTGAGGCCTCGTAATGACTGTATCAATACTGCATATGTTTTTATATGTCGACAGTTTTAATAGGCGAGTGAAAAGCAACACGTGTCAGCAGGAAAGAGTGTTATGCAGCGAACTCCATCGCAGTGATTCCTTCAGAGGATCTGTTGGCCTTTTACGAGATAGTTGGCCAGATAAACTCCACCAGACGTCAGTAGTGACTCTTGCAACACCAGAACATGTCTGGGAAATTTCAGAGCTGCAGGGGAAAGGTTACAGTAACTTTTTTGTGTCTATTTTCACACACAGTCGGGGTAAAAGGGAAAAGGACAGGGAGGAATTAAAATTAATGTCAAATAATATATTTCAGTGAAGTGGGGGGGGGGGGGGGGGTCCTGTCTGCAACACCACACTTTGTGTAGATTGAGTGATCTGAATGTAAGTGTGTGTAGTACCTGACCAGGTCCTGTGTGCAAATCCCTCACTAAATACTTCCAGTCCCATAATTTTGGTCATTGGTCTTTCTTAACCTTTTAAAAATCCTTTTTTAATGGTAAATTTTAAGGCCCAAATTAATCGCCCAATTTTTAATGTCATGGTGTACAGGCTTAGGAATGTTCATTGTTTCCATTAAATCTGCCTGCTTCCACCTTTAAGCACACACCTAATCTCTTCCAAACAGTAACTAAAGGCAAATAAAAGGCGGTGGCTGAAGCCAAAACATGAGTTTCTGGGTATTTTGTGCCGCAGGACTCAAATCAGTTGGGTAAGTTTGCCAGTTTTTATAGTCTACTGAGACCTGCTTGGTTAAACACTAAAAAGCTCCCTGAGTTCAGACTGGTTCCGTCATGTGGAGTGTCAGCATGGCTTTTACTCCTGATACTGAGACGTGAGAAAGTACCAACAGATGATAAACACTGGACGGAACGACTTCATAGCCTAGTTGTTTTCAAATGAGAAGATTTGGTGTTATCAAACTGTTTTCATTGTTTTCTGGCTTTATGAACGTGTGAAGATAGTCATCCATCCATTTTCTACCATTTATACAATGTCGGGTCGTGGGGGCCGTACCCTGAGCAGGGAAACCTGGGCTTTGCTCTCCCTGGCCACTTCATCCAGGTCATCTGGGGGGATCCCAAGGCTTTCCCAGGCAGTCCAGAGGCTTAAGCCTGATTTATGGTTCTGTGTTAAACCTACGCCGTAGGGTACGCGGCTATGCAGGAGTCTCTCCGGAGCCTACGCCGTAGCCTGACGTGAACCTCCCAAAAAATGGAACCACGTGTCGAGGCGACGCAGACCAAGAGGGCTGTGATTGGTTTGCTTGGTAGCAACACATTTCCGGTTCCAGACTGCGCCATCCCCGCCATTTTTAGATATCTTGTTGTTGTACACGGACAGAACATTATCAACATGGACCAAGTCGAGGAGCGACTCATTGAGGAAGTCGTAAATATGACCACCTTTAAACCACCACCTTTGACCACCAACAACTCCAACCCCAGCAAGATCCTCTCTTTTTCGGTCGCCATTGTTCACTGTGACCGGAAAAGCCGGAAGCTAAACAAAGAATCAACTAGAGACGACAATAAACCATTCAGCAAAAGAACGCAACCCCCTAGCGCTCTGGGGGGTATTGCACCGTGGCGAAATGGAGTGACGGAGGAGTCCGAATGGTTCACGACGGTGTCACGGCAACGGCGTAGGCTCTGCGTTGGTTTAACGCAGAACCATAATTCAGGCTTTTGTCCCTCCAGCCTGTCCCGGGTCTTACTCCAAGGTCTCCTCCTGGTGGGATATACCCAGGAAACTGTACCAGGGAGGTGACCAGGAGGAATCCTGACCAGATGCCCCAACCACCTCATCTGACTCCTCTTGATGAACAGATCAGTGGCTCTGTTCTTCATCCTCTTGATTTGATGTCCAGCTCTTATTTTTCTCTCTCAACGCCCTTTTTCTATGGTGAATAAGACTGCATTTTTGGGGAAGAAGTGTGTAGTGAGGGAATCAAACCCAATACTCTTCGAAGTACATCTGTAGGTCACTGCAATTCAACAGACACTGAAACACTTAATATTGTGATGCCCTTGAAATTAGAAAGCCATCTTAGGTAGGTATGCTCCAGAGAGCATCTAGTAAATTACCCTCAGGAAATAAAAAAAAAAATATGTAAAAAAAACAACAGTATTAAAGTGAGGCTGCTTGTGGCTCTCTGGACACATTTGTGTGATTCAATACATAAATCATCCAAATGCCTGACTAAAAATCTGCATATTTAAATAGGGAGGTGTATAATATACACATCAGTACAAACGTTAGGTGCGTCAATGAAGGCCCTTGAAAGATGCAGATGCGTTGGTATTTAAGAAATGCTTGTTTCACACTTTGATGTTTTCAACCGTGTCCAAATACTTCCGCTTATCGCAGAAGGACCAAGGTCATGCCTGCACTCCATTTGTAATGATAATAATTGTAGCCTCATTGCCCACGGCCTTGTTCAGTCTGTATTAGATTCATCCAGAAAGATGCCTGCAACAGTGATTGACAGAACTTGTTGGAATACTCAAAATCAAAGAATCAGTGTCCCAAAATGTTATGTTAGAAGTATTTATAGAAGCTTTTTATCACCGTGGTTGATAATCGTGTTATGTCTTTCCTAACGTATTCTACAGCCTTATGAAAACTGTACAGCTCTTAGTTCTGACAGAAAAAAATATCTGTGGGGTCTGAGTTTCATTTGACCATCCAAAAAGCACTTTGAGCATCTTTGCAGGGGTGGTTTTGCCTTTCAGTCATCGTCAACCACTTTGACCCTTTCTTCCACCACAGAGGTATTTTTTTGGCCACAGATCTGACACTCACCAGATATTGTTTAATTTTAAAGGATTTACTTTAGACCCCTAGAGATTGGTGCAACTGAAAACCCATAAAGAGCAGCTGTTTCTGAAATACTCAGACAAGCCTCTCATGTTCAAAGTCATTTAAATCACCAGTCTTCCCCATTCTGATGCTCAGTTTGAATTTCAGCAGGTTATCTTGCGTATACGTACATTTAATTCAGTTTATGTATGTAGAGGGCCATCAAAAAGGCAACTATGCTAAGGCATTATAAGAAGTTGGTCACATGACTGTTTCCTATGTGATTTTGTGCTTGTGTTGTTCTCTCAGATGTAAGTCGCTTTGGATAAAAGCATCTGCTAAATGACAGTAGTAGTAGTAGTAGTAGTACTAGTAGTAGTAGTAGTATGATCAGAATCGACTGTAGTGTTAAATTGTATTATGGGATATAATATGCCAGGTAGGACTATTCCAGTGCAACATCCTGGAATATTTTGCACACTGCAGACTGGGGAATTACTCAAATTGCATACTATGTATTGGTAAAATCGGTACTCATTTGTGGTGTAGTATGCGGTTTCAGAAATAGCCTGTGTCTACATGTCAAAATACACCGAGCTGATGTCACGTTGACTGGCTGATTAAATACTTGGGTCAACAGACAGCTGAAGAATCTAATAAAGCGGCTGCTGAGTATATATACAGGAAGTTGATCCTACCGTTCTTCTCCAAGTTACATAACAAGTGAATGACAAGAGAAACATCGCCCTCTGCAGTGTCCAACGTACCTGCCTAGCGAGACTCACTGATGAAAAGCAGCTGTGGTTCGTACAGTAGGTGGGAGAGTGAGGTTGGGAGGGGGGGGCGTCGTTGATATACATGCTGTGCCCTTAAGAAGATGACGGCCCCTGTCACAAGGCAGAGGGCCCTGCGACACGCCAGGATATAAATCTACACTGGAGATAAAGAAAGTACATGATGAATTAAGCCGGTGCATATAAATTCTTAAGAGCCTCCATTTTAATGCTGGTCATTATTCAACAAATTTTTCTAAGAAATGCCACGTGGGCAGGAACAAGTAATTAGGGGGAGAAAAGTGAAACTGTCATCCGTAATGGTTTACTCTGCCGCTCTACCTTATCAGGGAAAGGAGAGAAAGAGAGGGTGAGAGACAGAGGAAGAGATGTCCATGGGGCCAGGCTACAGCTACCAAGCTGCCATTAGGCCAATTCTGAAGACTAAGTGTTAAGGAGCTGCAAATCTACCCCCGGTCTACATCCTGCTTTCAAGGCATTGTTAAAAGGAATGCTGGATTCCTTACCTTTTGCCTTCATCAGTTCTTCTCCTCTGCTTCTCTCTTTTTTTACCCTTTCTCAAATCAGCCGAGACCTCAATAAATCTGTGGTCACGGGGGATATTGTTAGCGTTGGCCAAAGCACTGTTAAAATGAAGGGAAATTTATGGATGACACTTTGTAACAATTAATCAGGAAATGTTGATTAATAAAGTTGGTCGGTTATTCTCCTGAAACCGAGAGAGGTTTCACCACATTGTCAGGCTGATCATTTTATTCATTATTTTTGATTAATGTACCCAGATACATGAAATCTAAGAGAAGAGGAAAAAAAAAGTCTGTGTGTGTGTTTGTGTGTGTGTGTATGAGGGCACTTATCCTTTATGCAAAATCATAAATAGTGAATGAGTGTGTGTATGGGTATAACCTTGGCCAGGGAGGGGAGAACGGAGGAGAAGGTGGGTGGGATGTGGGAGGAGAGAGGGGAGTGAATGTGCCCATTCAGCAACTAAACTGTAAGTGGGGATTAAGGGAGCAAAATGGGAGGGGGGCAGTGTGATGAACATCACCTCTCTGGACCTGTCCGTCTTTGCTGGACGCCCATGATTAATTAGTTTGTTTAGATACTCAATTAGCCCAGCCATGCAAAGAAAAGCATGGCAAAAGTGCGTGTGTGCAAGAGGATGAAGAGATGGAGAGTCGAGGGGGGATGGGGGGTTAATGAAACTGAGAAAAAAAAATTAAAAAGAGACGATAGAGGCCGAAGGAGGGAGAAATGAAAAAACTGAGATGTTAGAGGAAATATAGTAAAGAAATGTTTAGATCATTTACGGCAGACCTGGTTCAGATACTTCTATGTGTTTATCTGATGGGCGAGCTGAAATCTTATCAGGGATTCTCAAACTTTGTTTACCAAGAAACTACACCTGAAATACCACACTGCCTCTACACACCAGTAATCTGTGTATATCCTTTTGAAAACATAAATCAATATGATAGGCTATAACTAAATATATTTTCCTCCAAATTACACTTCTGTTCTTTTCTAGGCTGAATATCACCTGAATTACACCTGATCTTTGCTTCAATTCAGTCACATTTAAAAATGTCCCCACATCGCTGCATTTTCAGAGTTACCTCAACTGAGATGACAAAACAAATGACCACAATCAATTATGATTAAAAAAATTATTACAATTTTATGAGGACTTTTCTTTCTTTCCACACAGTGGATAGGCATTGAATTCAAATACTTCACTAAATAGAAATATATCAAGCCAATTGGGATGCTGCGCCTGTGGTTGCTGAAGCAAAAACTGGAGTATAGAGGGAGTCTGGTGAGAAAGTGGCTTTTGATTGATCCAGAGAAAATTCCAGTAAACCATCAGGCGCCTTAGGTAGGAAAAGCAGTTCTTCACCAACAGTTTGGATAGTGAGGATAGAGTGCTGCTAACCTGTTGCCATCAGGTGGTGCAAGGAATACAAAGGGTGCTTTCACACCTGTTCCGTTTGGAGCAGTTGCTCCGAAACAGGGAGTGTTTCCCTCTAACGATCGGTTCGTTTGGTATATATGAACACAGCAATCGCGCTCAGATGGGGGACAAAACAAGCGAGCCGAGAGGAGAGGTGGTCTCGGCTCGCTTCCATTCCAGACCTGGAGCGGTTCACAACGGTTCGCGCATGGCATTTGTTAACAGCTTTGAACCGCTACAGACGGTTGCCTTGTGAACACAAATGCAAAAAACGAAACAACTGTATGGATTTAGCCCCTGAATCGGAACAAAACAAACGGGCCACAGGTCTGAAAGCACCCTAAAATTAACTTCTCAATAACACCAAAACATCTCCTTTAGAGGAAGCTGAGCCCGGGGGCTCTGAGGTGGATTTTCCCAATACCAGAGCTGAGGTCCCTCAAAAAGCTCCACGCTGGCAGTGCTCCAGGGTTAGATGAGATCTCCCAAGAGTTGGGATCTAGGGTAACATGCCTCTGTGAAATCACAAGGACAATGGGAGCGGTCCTTCTGGATTCACAAACTTGAGTGGTGGTCCCCCTTCTTGCCATTTGAGAACAAGTTAGGTATTCAAGTGTGTCCCTTGAGGGATTCTGTGTAGGGTGGTCTGGGAGTAAGAGATACTGGTGCCGTTACTACAGGCCACTCAATTCCGATATGAATGGAGCTACAGTTCGGCCCTTGTAGTAATGTAATTTATTACTTTACTACCAGCAATGTGGTAGTAATGGTGTGGGCCTCTGTCAGGGCTGCTCTTTGTTACAGATTATGTTCATAAATTTCATGGACAGAATTTGTAGGTGCAGCCAAGGGGTGAAAGGGATCCGCTTTGGTGGTCTCAGGAATTCCTCTCTGATTTTTGTGGATGATGATTCTTGAGGCTTTATCTCGTCGAGCAACAATCTTCAGCTTTAACAGGAGGGATCTGCACCCAAGTGTGACGCGATGGAGATGAAAACCAGCACCTCCAAATTGGGTGGACTTAGGTGCTGCTACAAGTGGTGGAATTTAAGTATCTTTCTCACAAGTAAGAAATAATGGAGCAGGGGATTGACAGGCAGATCTGTGTGACACCTGCCATATTTCAGCCTCTGTGTTGTGTTGTGGCAAAGACAGAGCTAAACCTAAAGGCATTGCTCTCTGTTTACAGGTTAGTCTAGGTTCCTACTGTATCCTCACCTAAGGTCATCACTACTCGGAAGGGACTCGAAGTAGAATCGCAACTCCTCAACATCAAGACGAGGCAGTTTAGGGGGTTTGGGCATTTAGTTGGAATGACTCCTGGATACCTCTGGGAAGGTGTTTCAGGCATGTCCAACTGGGCCGAAGCCCTGGGCCAGACTCAGGACATGCCGAAGAGATTATGTCCTTTGCATGGTTTGAGAACGCCTTCCTGTTCCCCAAGAAGCACTGGAGGGGGGAGGGAGAACTGGGATTATTTTCTCAGTCTTTACCCCGTAAGACTTGAACTTGGATGAGTGGAAGGTCATGGATGGATGGACTTCATCAAGTCTTGCAGAACAAAATACTCTTTCAGAGTTCTCCAGTGAATTACATGCTTTTGTTCTTCTGAAGGGAGCTTAACGTTGCGTTTTATGTGTAAAACAAATTGTTAGTTAGCTTGACATCCATCCACATTGTTGCTATGTTGTTGTATTTATTAAACTTTGACATTAGGCATGACAACACCTGTACCTGTAACTTGTAGGTTCAATAATGTTTAACCAGGTTTACTAATCAAAAGGATGGTTCAATGTGTAGTAAGTTTATTCATAGAAACACCTTGCCTTTGACTTAACTAATTTACACATTCTACAATGTTCTTGATGGAATCTGGTTTCTCATATTTTTTTCTGGACTAATGTAATTTTATTGCAATAGAAATGAGCTCACATGGTGACAAAAGACAATATATTTGTTGTAAAATAAAGTACCTTTTTTTTTAATGAAGAACCCCCAAACCCTCCCAATAATTACGTATCCCCCAAAGTTTACTCCCTTATTTTACAGCATAATCAGGCACCCGTGATGCCAAGTCTGTGTTCAGTCAGAAGCAGTGTGGCGCCACGAAGCCCCCTGTTCCCTTTGTCACATCCGATTTTCTGAAACAACTGTGAAAACACATCTGTTCTCTCTGACTGTCTCTTTTTCTTTGTTGTCTCTTCGCTCCCCCCCTCCCCATGCACTCCCTGCAAGCTGGGACAAATGGCTGCTTTGGGACACTATGTGCAAGTGTGTGTGTATGTTTCACAGGATGGTGTCTCATTGTGTTATGTGTGATAAACTGCTGTGACAGCAGAAATGTTTGTGTGACAAGCACTCGGCGGTTGGACTCCATTAGCTGCCGCTTTTGAGTCTCCTTGGCATGTTATCACTCTAATATTCACATGCATGCATGCTTACACAAACACACACACACACACACACACACACACACACACACACACACACACACACACACACACACACACACACACACACACACACACACACAGAAATAGATGCATATACTTAGTCTTAGACAATCTCACACACATATTAACTTCCCTAACAAGACAGTTTGGTGGTGTTCTTGATTCTTGTGTCCTAGCAACATGTATCTCAGGGCATCATTTGCGTGTGCATGTGGAGGTGTGTGTAGGTAGAATTGTGTATAAACATATGTGAGGACTCTCAAGTATAAAAGAATAAAACTGTTGTAAAAGCTTGTGAATAATTATTTACATGATATATCAGTAACAATTCATTAATTTGAGCTTTTTGATGGTGATTATTACATTAAGGTTGCACTAAAATTAACATTAACATAAAATTCTTTGTGTTTTGTTGTCATTTAAACAGAAACAAAGTGCATTGATTTAAAGGAAAAAGGTTTTCCCCTTTTTGTTTGATATAGGGTGTTCAGCTTCTCAGGGGTTCTGGGGAAATGCCATGATTAATCTGGTGATGAGATTCACCTGATTTTCATCCACGTATTGATGGTGGTTTTTTTGTAGTTTTTATTTTTTTAATAATCCAATAGGGCATTGGGTACTGTGTGCAGGTCATTATAGATCTCAGAAGAAAGATCTGAATCAGATAAAGTCTGCATCAGTAAGTAAGACCCTTCAGAAACTTTACTTGGCAAAGAACATTGTTATTGGCGCATTTACTTTTGTACGATTTATCAATTGTTTCTTAAGTTGCCAAATGTTTTTTAGGTGTGACCGGTCTGGCCTGGAAGAAAAGGTTGGTTTCATAATTGTATTTTTTGATCAGAGAAGACCAAGTTACATGTATTAATTTATACATTTTTTGACTTAAACTGAACTTTTATTATGAAAGCTGAACGCTGTCCTTTTTCTCCAGCCACTTCCAGCCCAACAGAATGTAACCATAGTTACAACATCGACCACCCACAAACACCCTTAGAAACTGCATTTTCTATTTTGGATCTTTAGACCAAGGGGAACTTCCGCTGTTTATCCTGGACTTCTACTGCCATGACTGCTGCCAGGACTGGATTGTTTCTGTTTTTGTTTCTGTTTTTTTCTTGTGATTGCACAGTATAAATATATATATATATATATATATATATATATATATATATATATATATATATATATATATATATATATATATATATATATATATATATATATATATATATATATATATATATATATATATTAGGGCTGTCAGTTTAGCGCGTTAATTATATTAATTAATTACACTGCTAATTAACGCGTTATGAAAATGAACGCAATTAATTATGAGTGGCAAAATACATAAGCATTTTAAATTTGGCCCATTGAGGGACCCGTAAGCCAGTTGGCAGTAACAGGTCACTTCCCTCCTGCTGCTAGTCAAACTAACAAAGCAGTGACAGACCTGGACGACTCAGGGGAGCGAGGCAAGCAAATCTTTGCTAGGGCCTTTGAACGGCAAGTTTATGGATAAAAAGAAAGAAGACGGGACTATCTACAAGAACGCGGTGATTTGTACATTTTGTAAAAAACAATTTTCCTATCAGCGGAGCTGCTACAGCCTGAATTATCATTTAAACGCTAAACATGTCCGGACAAGTTCCATTGTAAAGTTACAGGTACTAGTACTTGAATTGCTGTATTGAGTCAGCTTTAGTTTTAATTTTGAATTGAGAGTCTGCTTAAGTGCCTATTTGAGACTCAGCCTTATTTTATTTCCATTTTATTTATTTAACTGTATTTGTATTGCATTTTTGAATGATGCACCTGGCCTAATTGGTCTGCTGATGTGCTTGATTTCAAATCTTCTCTTCTTAGTGTATTCAATTGACTGCAATTTTGCAATGTCCTAGAATTTGAATTCTTTATTTGGGGACCTTTAGCAGATATGAGATTAAAATGTGATTAATTAGATTAATTAATTAAAAATCCTGTAATTAATTAGATTCATTTTTTTAATCGCCTGACAGCACTAATATATATATTCATACACACACACACCCACACACGCACACATAGATTTTTCATTGATGTGGATATTCAGGCATTGAAAATATGCCAAACATGTATTCCATGTTGTCCCTTGGTGCGGGATCAGCACATTATGTCTCCACCTTGGAGACCCTGTGGCTCCTCGCCTCCATGGCTCCGTTGTATCCAGTGGAAATGGTTTCATTCCTACAGTCCATATTCCCCCCGGACCAGGGTTGCACTTGTTTCACAGCTGTCTGGCGTTTAGCCTAAACTCGCTTTCCAAATGGCCCTAACCTTGAGGGACTTGTTTGACCCTCTTTATGTACTCCCACCCTCACACCATTCTGAATGTGTGCCAATGCACACAAACACACACAGATACACACTTTTCCAAAGCAAGTGGATTGAATAATTGATAGCCATCCTTCTGATGCATTTGTTAAGCTACACAAGTCAGACAGGAACTGTCAGAATGTGGAGCTCTGCTGGTCTCTGTGTGTGTGTATGTGTCAAATTCAGTATGTTTTCCAAAATCCTGCCCCCAACCCCTCTCTCTGTTGGCGTCACAAAAAGCATGTACTGTCCCCTCTGACATTCATCATAAATGCCATATGTTGTCTTTCCATCTTTTGTCTTTTCTTTCTGCCTTTGTGTCTTCTTTCATTCTCCAGTAGACATGGACCTGACAAACACACAAGCCACCTCTGATGTGAAACTGTGGACCAGACAGGCTTTTAGGCCTCTCATCCTGACATTTGAGGGAATGGACTGCAGACAGCTCCGTGAATGTGTGTGCAAATTTAAACATACAATAAAAGTGTGGGTGAGGCTGGGGGGTGTTTTTTTCTATGTATTTATTTTTTCAGAAGGAGGGAGAGAGGTGATGACAGGTGAAACAAGGAAAAAGTCAGAGAGGAGCTGTGCAAACACTGAATACACTTTTCCTAGTCAAATCTCTCAACGATTACACTTTTCTGGTGGCGAGACTGTGTTCGTGGCGCGGTGCTGTGTCTTCGGAGTCTTGTTCGAGGGAGAGGCTGTCAGAATGAAAAGGCATATCAGGCCTTTAGAGACATGGGCTACACCAAGGGCACGGCAGCATGTTTCAAGAAAAGCTTTTGCTCTTGAAACAAAGACTTATTATTGTAAAGAAAATCACTTAAATGAATGTCTAGTTAGCCTGGATGGTGAGTAATTATATTCCATCAGCTTAAATTTCTGCTGTTGAGGTACTCCCTCCAAGTAAGCAGGTGGTGAAAATGACACCAGAAAGACAACAAGAGGGGAAGGCAATAACAAACATTCATCAAAACTACAGATAGGATGAGGCTATTCATTCTAGAGGCAGGGAAGAGAAATATCATCAATATTTGACATTGTTTTATGGAGAAGCCACTTGATTTCGTCCCAGGTCCTGTGCGGGTGACCAGCAGCGATCAATTACCACTGACAAGATTTGTGTACATGGAAGACCTCGGCACTTTGTTTTGCTCTGGCCTGCCTCTGTGAAGTTGCCTCCTCAGAGATCACAAACCAAGCCCTTAGTGAGTGCTCCATCTTCCGTGCCACTGCCTTGCATTGTTACGCTGAGGCTGCCAGCATAAGGGCAGTGCTCAACCAATTAAGGTAAGCATTAATGGAGTTCAATAATAATAATGATAATAATAATAATACCAAAAAAGGTGGCAAATCTTGACGTTGAAAGTTCAAATTCTTTTGGAAGTTCTTTTGATAAAACAGTTTGTATATGACTCACCTGAATTTTGTAATATAATTTTTCACTTTATTTTGTGTAGAGGGACATTGAAGCTACATTGATAAACATTTTAAAATGTAAATGTACCCAATTGTAGCCAAAAGGCTAATTTGCATTACATTACATAACACACAATAGTTAATAAAATAAACAATTAATGATCACAGATTTGAGACGTTTTAAGCCATTCCTTGAGATTTCCCTTAAAGGAAGTGTATGAGGGGACAATCCCTTATTATAGATGGAAGGCTGTTCCAGATTTTCCCATCTACAACAGATAACACATTCATCCCAAAGGTGGTTCGTCTATGGGGTACATGTATCTCACGGTCACCTCTACAACATAAAAGAACTCTTTCAGCGCCAGTGGTGCCATGAAGGGTTTTGTACACAGAGCAGGCATATATGAAGGTTTTAAAATTTTGGAGGCTTAAAGGAGCTTGAGGCAGAATTTATGAAAAAAATTAGTATACGTTTTAAGTTGTCTAGTAATAATGTCAGATGAAGCGTTCCAAACCAAAACGAATGAGCCCTCTAGTGTATTTCTCCGTTGCCTTGAACAGGCTGTGTGCTGCAAAATGTGCTACAATTCGGCCTCCGAATTTCCCGCGCTGGGCTGCGGATGTGACATCACATGACGCTGCATGCACGTTCTCCCCGTTCTCCCGTGCCGGCTTCACTGTTGGCTGCAGTACCCCCGACGGCCGTCGTGATGAAGGGTGGCGCTAGAGAGTCTCATTTCTTAAAAGGAGCCTCATGCTCCTTTAAAAACTTACGATTTTTTTAAAATGTTACAAGTATGAAATAAATGTGTTTTTTTTTCTAATATTTTTTGTCCTTTTTTATAAAGGAATTCAATTGTCTTGAGTGCTGTGGAACATGCTAATGACCAGCTAGGTAGGCAATAGTCAATGTGTGATAGGATCATTGAATGGAAAAACATTATTGCTGCACTGTCAGTCAATAAGTTTCTTATTTGTCTGAAGTTTGCCAAGCCATATTTAACAGAGTTACACACTTTCTTGATGAGCTTCCTGAAGGAGAGTGTCAGGTCCAGGATGACTCCCAGATATTTAAATTCAGCTCGACTCGAGCTCCTCTCCTACCAGAAACACACCAGAGTGTTCGATCTTCACCGGCTGTTTATCAAACATCATGCAGACAGTCTTTTTAACATTCAGTGAAAGGCGTGATTTAATGAGCCACTCCTGTACCTGAACCATCGCTGCTGATAGCGCTTGTGCGGCTTCTTCTGTACTTTTAGCGGGCACAAAGATAACCGTGTCATCCACGTACAACTGGGCTTGGAAACGATCACAGATGTCAAAGAAATCATTAATGTACAAAGGAAACAAAATAGGTCCAAGTATGGACCCCTGAGGGACGCCTACAGTACAGTTCAGGTAAGGGGACTTGGCACTGCTGACCACCACACACTGCTTTCTGTCAGCAAAATAAGATCCCATCCATTTAAGAGCGGATGTAGAGAAGTTGAAAAGAGACAGTTTAGCAAGAGTACTCGGTGGTCCACGGTGTCAAAGGCCCTCTTGAGATCAAAGAAAATGGCTCCCACACAAGCATTTCTATCCAGTAGACATTTGGTATTTTCAACAAACATGATGATGGCTGTTTCTGTGGAATGGTGAGCTCGGAAACCAAACTGCATGGGATGCATGGCTGTGTAGCTGTTATTAAGATGTTCAATTAATTGTTTAACCACCCATTTTTCTATTATCTTAGAGACTACAGGAAGAAGGCTGGTTGGTCTGTAGTTGCTAATGTCTGACCTTCTTCCAGATTTAAAGATTGGATTGACCGCGCTCACCTTCCATACGGATGGAACCACAGAGTGTTTAATAGACAGATTTACCAGGTGCCTGATGGGACAGACCAAGGAGTCTATGTTCATTTAGGAAAAATTTGTGTCTATACCATAGTAATCCCTGGCCTTTGAATTTTTAAGTGCATGCATGATGTTCACAACTGTTAAAGAGAGAGTGTACAGGGTTAACAGGGCAGTATTCATAGTAAGATGCAGTGAACAGGCTAGATATTTGTTTAACAGAGTTTATGAAAAACAGGTTCAGTTCAGTAGCCAATGTGACTGTTGACGTTAAGTTCGATTCCTTTAATACCCCGTTCATTCTGTCGACCTGATAGTTTATTCATCTCGTGCCATACCTTCCTTGAGTTACCTTTTGCGTTAGCAATTATGTTTAAAAAGAAGTCTGCTTTCGACCTTCTTAAAGCTTGCGTCAGCTTATTACGAGCTGAAGTAAAGGTTTGACGGTCCATAGTCAGACCGGATTTCAGAAATCGTTTGAGTAGTTGGTCCCTTGTTTTAACAGTTTGAGACAATCAACATTAAAGGAGCATGAGGCTCCTTTTAAGAAATGAGACTCATTAGCGCCACCTTCATCACGACGGCCGTCGGGGGTACTGCAGCCAACAGTGAAGCCGGCACGGGAGAACGGGGAGAACGCGCATGCAGCGTCATGTGACGTCACATCCGCAGGACAGCGCGGGAAATTCGGCCCCACAATTGCAGCACATTTTGCAGCACACAGCCTGTTCAAGGCAACGGAGAGATACACTAGAGGGCTGATTCTTTTGGGTTTGGAACGCTTCATCTGACATTATTACTAGAAAACTTAAAATGTATACGAATTTTTTTCATAAATCCTGCCTCAATCCTGCCTCAAGCTCCTTTAAGACTTGCAGAAGGTACATTTTGTTATAATATGTTTTAACCACACTTTACACTTTCTTGTAATGTTTGGTGCTAAGAATGATTACAAGTAGCTGTAGTAGTAGTAGTTGTTAGCAGTGATTAGCACCTGCTGCATTGCTGTGACCTTAACCCCATTTATGCTCCCTTACGTACTTGAGCACGTCCATCTCAAGCGTTGTCATATGTAGCCGCCCTCATACTTCCATGCAGGGCTCTCAAGTCTCGTGCACTGAGCGTGAGCCAAGCATTTCAACAAGGTTTCACACTAATTTCTCACGCTGAGAAATTATTAACTTTGCAAATATCCAAGAAGACCAGAAGAAGAAAAAGATGAGGAAGAAGCAGTTTCAGCAAACATGGCCGTGGTGGAGGAGATCATGATAAGGCGCGCTCTTACAGACATAAAAAGAGGCAGTGCAGTGGACGGCCGCCATCTGTTTGACCATTAAATACATCACGGAATGTGTACACTAATTTACACTTCTTCTTCTCTGATTTGTTCCTTTTGCTGATATTAGCTGTACTGCTCAACACTGGCCTCGCGGTTTCTGGGTTTTTTCTCTGTTTGCTGCATCAAGTGACAGATCCGCAAGGGCCCTGAAAATGGACCAAATGCACATAAACAATGCAGGAGACAGACAACAGGGTCTGTCCACATATGTCTTCCACTTTGAGCATGAAAGTTGTTTAATACTGTAATTTTTGTTATTGCTGTGATGAAGAACCAATGATTGATCAACCTGTATTGAGATGGTATGAACAGAGAGATAAATGACAGATATCTATGTATTTGCCTCAGAGACAGGACCAGAACAAGTTTATGGACTATTGCCTTGTGGGCACTAACTAAGGATCCCAAGTGATTCCCACTGGTGTCAAGGTTGTCCAAGGTTGCCATCAGAGATGGGTTACCCTCTCAGCTACCGTTCCATCATAGTAGCTCATCACAGTCACCAGCTGCAACTCACGCATGCTAAACTGCCTGAACGGGGAACTGTGAGGACAAAACGTCTTGTTGTTTTTCTTTCCTGCTCGTTCACAAGTGAAGCAGTTGTGACCTTTTCAGACCTCAACAATCATAGGCACCGACTCAGGCCTGCACTTAGTCTTCCATCGGACATTCTTTTTTTGAAGAATACTGTGAAAAAGTGAATACCTTTCATTGGGAAGCTTTTATTTTGTATTTTAAGTCACATTCAAGGGAAATGCCACTCTCAAAGAAAAGAAGAAAAAAAATGGATGCAAAAGGTTCTTTTTTTTAATCCAAGCCAGTATAAATGTGGTGGGTGTCTAATCCATCTGAGGTCTCTGGGCAGAAGGTTACTGCTAACAGGAACAGAAAATGCCATCATATAACTATCCATCCATCCATCCATCGTCCGCCGCTTATCCGTTCCTGGGTCGCAGGGGCAGCAGCCTCAGCAGAGATGCCCAGACTTCCTTCACCCCAGACACTTCCTCCAGCTCCTCCGAGGGGAGTCCGAGGCGTTCCCAGGCCAGCCGAGAGACATAGTCTCTCCAGCGTGTCCTGGGTCTGCCCCGGGGTCTCCTCCCGGTGGGACATGCCTGGAACACCTCCCTAGGGAGGCGTCCAGGAGGATCCGGTACAGATGTCCAAGCCACCTCAGCTGACTCCTCTCAATGTGAAGGAGCATCGACTCCGAGCTCCTCCCGGGTGACCGAACTCCTCACCCTATCTCTAAGGGAGATATATAACATATAACTATTTAATGCTAATACAACACAAGGCCAGAGTGTTAATTTTAGTGCAATACAGTCAATGGAAATAGTATGTTTAATATTTGTAACCAATGACTCATCATACAATGTCTGTCCAGCAAAAGGAGAGCGGTTTCAAGTTTAGAGATAGGAGCCTTGGTTGACTAAACTCAGACTAAGCATAAATAATGAGGAGTTTGAATGTAGAATTATATCTGGCATTGAATTATAATTTAAAACGTTCTCTTGCCAGATACAGCATAATTTGTAAAAGAAGTGTTCTAGTTCTGTTTTCCTCTGCGTTCCTGTGACACAGCATCACTGAAGCACTGGTTTACCATCGTTGAAATATCAAATGACTGGCTTCTGCGAGGAGGACAGTTTAAAATCTGTTAAGTTTTCAATGTCATGTACTCTAATGCAACACCTATGACCTGCATTAGCTTATCAGATAATGATTTCCATCCATGAAAGCTTAAGTGCTTGTTTTCAGTCAGCTTGAAATAAAACATCTATATGCATGAGGTTTTTTAGTAAGTGCTCTGCTAACAGACTAAAGTCGGGCGGTTCACTATTTACATGGGTGACTGAGGTATCGTTGCTGAACCGCACCGTCTTTTGTTTTTAATGGAACACATGTGTTAATTCAATCATTCACCCTTTACAAACCTCCTGAAAAAGGATTGTTGGAGTTTATAGTTGAAGAATTTCAATCTTGACATCTTTTTCAGTGGTTCAACCATTTACAACCTCTGATATGAGAAATATATATATTTGGTTTCCTCTGAAATGTGTATTCATCAGTGGTTTAACAATACCAGAAAGGTTTGTGACTTTGATTAACCAAAACGCAAAGATAAAAAGCATGAAACAAGACACACAGTACAACGTACCATAACCGAATGTACAAACTTTTTCTCGCATTTTTACTGTAGTGCAGACAATTGCTGCCAGAGGCTATACTAATCCAGTTTACTTTCCCAACATATTCTTTGTTATCTTCTTTCAATTGTCTTCTGGGCAAATCATAGCAGCCTAGCAGACAGCTTGCAATGTTGGTTTCTTCCATCAGACCATTTTTAATAACTGCTGTGTTTAATAAGTGGTTATGCCTTTTTCAGTTGTCACTGAGTTGCCATCAGATGACGTAGCGTGTGGTCCTCAATCGGCAATCAATCAGGAAAGTGAAAAAGGACTTTAAGATGCCTAACAACAAAACAGCAAGTCATGTAATCTGAACAGACCAGTGATCAGCCCACTCTGAAAATCATGTATTATTGAACTAGCCATAGCCATTACACTCTATTACACTCCCCTCTGCTTTAGTATGCGCCTTATTTGAGGTCAGCTGTACAGCTTTGGGCAATCGTGTGAAGAAATACGGTGAAAGTTCACAGTACTGCGGACTTACCTGCAAAACTATCTTCTTCCGCAACTCCAGTTTGACGATTGACAGTCTTTCTTTTAGGCAAAATATTGATTTACTATAAATGTATTCGAGTTTTAACAAGCCAAATTTAAGAATTGTGGCTTCTTGGGAAGCATTTTACCAGTAAACTGCAGTTGTTCCAGTAATGGTGCATTGAATGAAACAGGGAGCCTGGAATTGGCAACTTAACAGTAAAGAACAAAATATATAGAGAAGAGAAGAGGAGAGAAGAGAAGAGAAGAGAAGAGAAGAGAAGAGAAGAGAAGAGAAGAGAAGAGAAGAGAAGAGAAGAGAAGAGAAGAGAAGAGAAGAGAAGAAGTCAGAGGACAATTTTCAAATTGCAGCTTGATTTGAAGTTGAAGTTGGATGGAGAGAAAGACAGGAATGTTGGAAGAGTCGACTCAGAGTTGGGTGTGTGACATTCGGTACCTTACAAAAACGGCTCACTGAATGAAACATTTTCAGATCTGTACAATCCCACATTGACAGAGCTATTTTTTTTGTTAAATATTGGCAGTCACTTTGGACATCAAAGAAATGTTCTCAATCCAAAAACAGACTTTTTTTCTCACATTATGTCACTTTTGATATATGAAATTCATGAGTGTATGAAGTGTAAGCATTATGCAGACTAAGACTAACTTACAAACTATTTTGAGTGTTTGAAATTGTGCAATGTAATACTTGTTAACTCCTGAAAGTTATATCAGTTACACAGCCACAGTGTGTATGTGTGAGAGACAATTAGAGCTGCCTAATGCTTCACTTTGTTCTCTTTTTCTCTCGCAAAATAATACGTACCACTCTAAAATCTCTTTCTAATCAGCAACACCATTAGTCTAAATGTGGACGTATTATTTTTCTGATGCAACAGCATTGTTAAAAACACTGCTGTCTCAGGTCTCCTCCTTAACCTGAGGAGTGAGCAGGCCGCATCTTTTCACCAGACAGGGTGGGGTTTCTCCGGCCGGACGGAGTGCAGGGCCCTCCCGGGGTTGGTAGAGGATGGCAATGCCCAGGACTGTCACTTAGGTAGGAGCACGGGGTGGTAAAAATGGGAAAAAAAAAAAAAAAAACGGGATAAAAAAAAAACACTGCTGTCAAATAATAGTCTACATATGTCTACATTTTTCCACAAAATATATCATTACTTCTTTTATATTATTTCATTACTTTGAATTTAGAAAAAGACCAAAAAATTGTACAAATTGACACTAGAAAAAGAAAATAAGGTTGTATCTGCTTCTTACTTTGTGGATTGTGCTGTGGGCCTACTTACAGCTCATGTACGAGTGTTGACTGCAACCAGCAGTAACACTGGATGTATAGAGAGTACTTTAACATAGCTACATAACTCACTCATAATGGCTGCATGAATGGCTGGTCACTTTAGACTGGTGGGGTTGTACTATAGTAATATAGCACGGGTAACACTGGGCCCTCTGAGTGCTTCGCCGCTAGCAGGTGATTTGTAGCTCGGGGAGACTAATGAAGTGGTCGCTCTGCCACCCTGCTTCTTTTGCAAGATCAATTCGGCGTCATGGCGCATACGGTGGCCGTGCTTTATGAATGATGGAAACCTCCTTAGGCCATCCATATACCTGAATTCTCAGCATCACTATGCACCCCACGCTCCCTCCCCCCCTCATACGGCCCCCATGCTCCAGGAGGCAGGGATTCAGCAATCTTTCTTGTTTGGGGAAAAATTCATTACCATCAGCCTCTTCAGCTCCCCAGCCTTTGCCAAGCACACAGATGCACATATAAAAACGGCTAATTCTTCCACACAGAACGACTGTGTGGCCACAGAAGAAAAAAATAAAAAAATAGAAGCATATAAGCAATTAACGACAGTGTTTGTGTGCAGATCTAAATGTGCATGCACACTCCTCTTACCTCTGTATTTGTCCCATATTTTTGATAGCGCCAATAATCCACCGTTATAACTGCCACCGTGAGTTCAAATGATTTGATGGAACTTACGTGAGGCTTTCTGCTATGCGTTTGGCATCCTCTTTTACGAAAAACGCGTTCAAGAGGGTAGAGAAAAGAGGAGCTTTTAAACCGTTAATGCATAATGTGATAGATGTTTTAGTCGTTGGATAATAATGAAAATGAGCTAAAGCTGTGAGCAAGGGAACCTGTCTTTCGCTCTCTCACTGGCCTTTGATCTCATCCAGTCTGGCTTTTAAAGCATCTGCTTCTGTAATGAGCACGAGTTTACCATAGCGGATGCAGATTCGGGAAATGAATTCAAAAGTTAATGGCGTATTTGTCCTGATGAATAAGAACTGCGCCTCGTTCTTTATGACACTGCTGATCCTCGCGATGAAATAGGTGATGCCGAAAGGAAAAAAAATATCAACGATATAACAATTATTCTGAACTAATCCTAGGTAATTGTTCTTTTTTTCAGATTCAGATATATTCAGATTAGGTGTTTTGAGTGTAGCATTATAACATTTAATACCTCCTGCAAGCAGAAAAGGAATAAAGTGACAGTGATTACTCACCAAAGTTTTTTGATAGCTAAAGTTTCAAGGCTTCCCCTTGTTTTCTTCTCATGAACATTGCAACATGAAGGAAGCCCAGGAGATGGAGGGAGGAAAATAGCGAGAGTAAAACTCAGAAAGAGTGCGACCAGAAGACAGTAAAAAGGGAGCTGAAAGTCTTGAATGTTAATCTTAACTTTTGAGATGGATCAGTTGAAGCTCCCTCTAAACCAGCAATGTGTGGCCATCATCCTCCTTTAAAATAATGTGGGTGTCAGCAGTGAAACAAGGAGAACCAAATAGGTTGCACGGAGGGAAAGCAGAGAACAGTCATTCAATTGAAGCTGATAGCCCTCCACCCATCTTCCTTGGGCATCTTTTATCTTCCCTTCATCCTTCTTGTCTTGGCTGAGAGGAGAAGATGAGCAGGAGAGTGGTTAATGTTTCTTCTGATGCAACAATGGAATGAAGTGGGCCACAAGGTGTATGAAAATAGGAGCATTACATTGCAATACTGTTGTGTAAAATCATTTATTATTGGTGGATATAAGCAATTTTATGTAGGTACGTAGGTGAAAAGTCAAATTTGGCAGATAGTTTCTCTTTTGATTTGGGGTTCTAACAAATTTTTGGTTCATCCACCACCTTAAAATTATTTATGAATAAACAAGATTTTATTTAATATGTGAAATGGCAGAGAAGTGGAAAACATTTAAGTGATAGCCTCTCAGAGAGGGACCCAACAATTTCCTCTTTCTTTGCCAACTGTCTTGTGTTTTTTTCTCTTGTTTTGGCAAATATCAGCGTGATCTGTATGTTGATGGATCTGGTGTTCCGGTTGAGTGATTTCAAAATGTCTTAGTAATGCATCCCCAAATTAAATTTTAAACTGTTAACAAAAAATGTATTTGTCTCTTTTGAAAGGTAAACATGATAAAATGTAAAAGTGTTTGTAAAATGACGAACAAAAACTACCAGCAGTTACTTTATGTTTAAACACTGTTTGAGAATTTCATTGGCTGATTTGATACCTCATTGAACAATAAGATCCTTTGAAGCTGGTTACTGAAGAGGCGGGACTAACGTTCAACCCTGCGTCTCTTTGAGCCTGGAGAACAAATATCGAAGCTCTTTCTTGACCAAATGAGGTGCCAGTCGAAAGCTCTGATGTGTAGCTGCACTGCAAATTAAACGTAAAAATGCGTTCAAATTGTATCGAAAGCGATCTCATCATGCAATCTTACTGTATGCATCAGTGTTATTCTGGAACACTGCATAACAAACTGGAACTGCATAACAAAATTCAAAGGCTAGATCTGAAAATGTCTGACTAAATGAGCCATTGAGATGTGCAGAGTACTGTAACACCAACATGGAAGCATTGTCCTCCCTCCCCCATGTTTACCTGCACCAGCCTCGGCTCATGCAGCACTGACCGGACCTCAGTAACACAGATCTGAACTTCAGCAGAGGCACAACCGGCAGAACAGAGGGAAGTCAGGTTAGTAGCCTGAGTCCACCCCCTAAAACCAGCTCCTTAAACAGAGCAATTCAGATTTAATTGAAAAAGGAGCTTTTGTTCTGTCTCTGTGATATTGTTACCAAAGCATGCCACACACATCCCATTAAGATCACATAAAGTACTTCTGTAAAGGGTTTTTTTTTTTGTGGGGGGGGGTTCGATGACTCCTTTAGTGAATAGAGGAAGTTATCTTTCTTATCATCTGTCTAATGTCCTACTGTATAATCACTGTTGATCTATCTATCTATCTATCTATCTATCTATCTATCTATCTATCTATCTATCTATCTATCTATCTATCTATCTATCTATCTATCTATCTATCTATCTATCTATCTATCTATCTATCTATCTATCTATCTATCTATCTATCTATCTATCTATCTATCTATCTATCTATCTATCTATCTATCTATCTATCTATCTATCTATCTATCTATCTATCTATCTATCTATCTATCTATCTATCTATCAAATTGATGGCAACACACATATTTACACCAAAGCCGGCTGCAGCACCAATCAGCATCCTAAAACACTTGCACATATCCCAGCACATTCCTCCTGAGTAATATGTGATCAGATTGACCAAGAGATAGAGTGATAGAGTCTCTGTGCTGCAGCTGCAGCAACAGCCCTGAAGTGCTCTCCTTGTTTCCCCTGAGTGTTCTACATTTATTTTTCCTTTATATATTATTCAAGTTCAAGTAATTAATTCAGGATATCAAGTCAAGATGTAGGAAATCAATCAAGAGCCTTTTTCAATCTGTCTTTCATTACACAGAACCCCCGGTCCTGGCTGAGCCTGTAGCAGAGCTGGCCCACACTTCTATAAAGACAGACTGAAACACTTACGTGGCATCCCGTCTGCTGGAGAAGATGACTGCTTTGCTTCGCACGGCCATGTTGAAGTAGTTAGGCTGCATCCGATTGGGTGGTATGAATTATTTTTGTTTGGTGCTGATATAAAAATGAACCACATGGCAGGATGAGATCTAATGGTCCGGTCTGATAAGAACATTGCTCAACATTTGTGCGCTCTTCTGTAAAACGCCAGAGTTTTTGGAAGGTTTCGAAAAAGGTACTTGGGGGGATATCGGTTTCAGTCGTCTTCAGCAAACGGTTAAGTGTGACCTTCTGCCTTTATTTTCTCTGAAAATTTTTAATTAACCACCAGGAAACGTGAAGGCGGTGTATTACGCACATCCTCTCCGAATGCACTAAAAACAAAAAAAAAAAAAACAATGGAGCTGAAGTGTTTGTGCAAGATGAGGCAGCATGTAGACTGCACACAGATTAAATAAGAACACATGTTATTGGAAAGAAACAAACTCCAGTCATGAGAAATGTGAACTTAATATAGTTCGCTTCATGCTCTTTTCCTCTTCCTCTGTCAGCAGTTTCTGCGACTACCAACCTGAGCCGCTCTCTTGCCGCCCGGCTCTCCGGCACCCTGGTCAGACGACACAAAGGGTTACATTCATCTCATCCCCTCTTAGGCAGAGGCTTCTTCATCTCAAGGAGGAGCAGTAAATGTGTAAGAGGAAGTTTGTGGACAGGTAATGACTTGAGTGTGCGGTGCGTACGTGCATGTGTGTGAGTGGTTGTAGAGTGCCGGTGGTTGGAGGGGGTAATTTATTGAGGGAAATGTATCTATATTCTCGCAGAGCCACTGCAAAGCCGAGATCTCCATTGCGGTGATAATTTGCGGTTGTTAAAGTGACACACTGTTGGTAGGCTGTTCGGGGCAAGGAATGTGGGGGCCAGACCTGACAATTAGAGCTCGGTATATCACACGGGCTCTCAAAGGAGAGATGGCAGAAAGAGGGCCAGTGGAGGTCAGGACATGCACAGGCTCAAGTACACACTCAGGAACACACACTTACAGAGACGGGCGTGCCAGGTAGCGCACGTATTGTAAATACAATACTTTTCCGTATGAGGTCAGAGCATAATGTGCCACACGGATAACATGTGGCCCTCATCTGCAGGAAACACTTCCGAGGTACAGTAAAGTGCGCCGTAACATAGAACTTAATTCGGCTCCAGAGTTTTGGTGGAACCTGACTGATGGCACATGAGCTTCCCGTGCAACTGTTGTTCCTTTGTACCGGGCTCAATTGCAGGTGTCCTATGTAATTAACCATCCCTGCGTCTGACACAGCTTCACATTAACATGATGTAATTGGACAGCAGAGGGTTGAATGTATTATACAGCATCTAACAAACAACTGAGAGCTCCAGTGTTGGAAAAAAAAATCTATGTCCATTCCCTACAGTCACAGACGCACGCATACGCTTAATATCCCCACTTCACTTTGCTGCAGAGCCTTTCGGGGGTATCATCAGAAATCCAAAGAAAAGGCCTGGAAAAAAAATAATAAAATAAAATGAATAAAAAGGGAAGAAAAAGGAGTCGATATGTGTCTGTGTTATAGGGTTGAATAATTGTTGTAATTAATGACCTGTGGGTATTTGCTCCAACCACGTGGTGGACCTCGGAGGCTAATTTTGCATGTGAATGTATCTCCTACTGAGGCCATCCTTCACATCTTCAAAACATTGTATTAGCGACGCCGCGGTTTCCGCTGTTGCACACTTCATGCACATTTACGTGGGGTCTGTGTTTGCCCTTGTGAATTTTGCAGGTGCACCGCGCCGCGCCAAGGTACCGGTGTGTTTTGCCGCTCTCGTCCAGCCTTGCTCCTCCGTGATACACACACCAGCCTGTCCAAGACTCCCAACTTATTCCGTGTTAGAGAGCTGGAACCATTAGCTTTCTGTGACCTTTACTGCTCTTTCCCCCGCCGTCATATTCAAATTCTGCACGTGCGAAAAAATGGATGTGAAAGCGGGTGTGTGACTGTCAAGGATGGGAAAAAAAAAAAAAAAAGAAATCTCCTATCTGCCCAAAGTGCTCGGAACAGAGCCAGGAGCACGTTTTGATACCTGTGGGTTTCTTCTTTGCGAGAACAAAGAGTGAAACACAAACACTCATACATGGACGCATATACAAGAGATTTTCCGTTTCTTTTATTGGCTGTAATTGGAAAATAATTCAGGCAATGTCAGGAAGAATCAATAAAGAATTAATGAAAAGAGAGAAGGAGTCATTAAAGGCAATAAAAAGACAGAGGTTATGATGAAGATGGCATCATGGAGAGACACAGAGGAGACAGGCGCTGCTTCGTGTGTGTGTGTGTGTGTGTGTGTGTGTGTGTGTGTGTGTGTAAGTGAGAAAGAAGGATAAAGCAGAGGTATTCTCCATGTTGCAAAATATTTAGTCATTTTTTTGCTAAATCAAAAAGTACTGCACATGGTGACGGGCCAATAAGCTCAAATAGACCTAAATAAATGAATCCTTTGCTCTTCTATTTGGGTGAAACAGCATAGACTTTTATTTTAAAGACGAGCTTCAGCTGGCTGCATTTCTTTTCTTTTTTGAATTTCAAATATTTTAACACAATTTCAAAATATTATTGCATAAATATAAGACACAATAGAAACTTTGGTATTATAGTGGATCTTTTTAATAAAGGGTCGTCTGCTCTGCAAGTTCAACAGCGTTGTCAGTGTCACAGTCAATCATTCTAAAGGGTAATTACGTGACAGTGCTACGCTAAAATACCTACAGTTCCTTAATAGGATCTGAGCCATCAAGATCCAATCTGAAGCTTCTTCCCAGCCCCCACCACTCATCGGAGTGCCATAAAGCTGCCAGAGGAAACAATACTGCCTCTCGCCTCACCGCTGAGGTTAATGGCAAATGGGGCTGTGGCTGCCGGTGATATTGTTGGATAAATGATTATTGATTAGGTAAAGGTTGAGCTAATCATTAGGCTTCATCCATTTTACAGACTCTCTCCGTGACCTTTCTGCCTGGCCCTCTTGGATCACCAGGATTTTTCCATACGATGATTTGATCGCAGATGGGCACAAGGGAGGAGAGGGAAGTGGGGGAGGAGAGGGACCGTGGACGAGACGAGGAGTCTGACCAACGCGTACATGTGCTGTTTTTAGGCTGATATGGATGATGAGACAAATCTCAAACATCCCCTCTAGTGTGCTGCCTTTATAAGGCAGTTACTGATGTTATTTTAAAAGAAAAACTGCATTTTTATAGATAGTTTTCATTTGCAACATAAAGATACACTCTACGTCTTCTGTACATTAGATCTAGCTGCATCAGCGTCAAGTGTCATTTTTTAAAAGGTTGCTTCCGAACTAAAATGGAAGGCATTAAAATATAATAATAAAATAGCAATGTACCATTTAACAATGTCATATTTACCTTTTTCCACGTTCACTTTAATTTATTTATGCACATTTGTAAATCTTTGGTTTAAAATGAAGAGCACACTGATCATTTAACGTGTCCCAGCAGCCAGCAATAAGCATTCTCACAACGTTCAGGTTGCCGAGTTTCTGTTCTCAGTTGGTGCTTGTGCGCCGCACTGGAGGGACCAAAGGCAGAGTAAAGAAACTGCATGTGAAATATCCGCTCTGAAGCCCCGACACGGTGACAAGGAAAAGCCGCGCTCCTAACAGCTCTATTTATTGAATTGTAGCAAATATTCCTGGCAGCGGGACTTTAACCGAACCCAGAACGGAGCTCACATCTGCACCTAATCACAGGAGAAAACCCCTCTGTTCCTTCTCCATTTCATTTATCCACATTGCCCCGCACGGGGAAACACAATGTTTATTTGGAGTAATACTTTTTCTCTCAACTACTGGACCGCGATACTAGCACTTTCAAGGGCTGCACGCTGAACCTGTTGCGGAGAATAATGAAAACCATGATCCCCTCCGTGTAGGCCCCGACCTCACCAACCTAATCTCTCAGACTGCTAGAATAACCGGCAACCGTCGATGTGCGTGTGTAACATGCATGTATGCTGCATGCATGCTCATTTTTCTCCAGCATGCTGGTGAAAGTGAAGTTCACCTTCGCATATGAAAGAAGTCTTAAAACTGCAAATCCATGATTTAGCTCTGCAATTTTGCAGCATGTGCACATTCTACATAATTGGTCCTTGTTTTTTACACTTTTTTCAAGTCATAATTTAATCAAGCTGAAATTTAATTATGCTAAAAATAGAAGAATAATCTTCTGAAAATACTGAAACAACCTCTCCATACAGTAGAGAGGGAGTATAAGGTAAAAAGCTGTAATAATGAAAAACATCACATACTAAACAATTCATTATTATTAGTATTATTATAACCTCGTCCCTCCGGCAACAACGCAGAGCACAGTAATATTATATTGATGGTATTTTTTTTTTTTATTACACCTATGTGTAAGTGGGTGAACTGTACAAGACAACCCCCATAATAAGAATTTATGAATTTATGGGAATAAGAATTTATAAAAACCTACACACACATAGTGAAAAACACACCTAAAACACTTCCCAAAAAACATGGAAACATTTGTTGATCTATCAAGCTACGAAAAGGATTTAAGCTTGGTTATAACAAGCACTTAAAGTTGATTAAAAGTAATATGTGCTTGAAACTCAGTAAGTTGTTAATTTGTCTGTAATGGAAGGTGGAGATGTGTTGATTCACTTAGAGGGTTAACTACAATATATGTATATATAATATCGGTGTGTGTGTGTGTGTGTGTGTGTGTGTGTGTGTGTGTGTGTGTGTGTGTGTGTGTGTGTGTGTGTGTGTGTGTGTGTGTGTGTGTGTGTGTGTGTGTGTGTGTGAAAAAGACATATATATAAAGATACATATATATAAAGATATATATATAATATATATATATATATATATATATATATATATATATATATATATATATATATATATATATATATATAATATATATAATATATATATATATAATATATATAATATATATAATATATATATATATAATATATATAATATATATATATATATATATATATATATATATATATATATATATATATATATATATATATATATACATAATATATATATATATATATATATATATATATATATATATATATATATATATATATATATATATATATAACATATAATAATTTTTTTGGCTAAATTCAATTAACAGGGCAAATTATTGCTGTTGTGTGGTAATATAATTAATAATCCCTAAATCATGATTGTTTGGACTTTTACAGTCCAATTGTATGATTATTTGAGACATTTTTAACAAAACAAGCCCATTATCTCCACTTCAGCCATTAAATATTTGTTTGTGTCAAACCTGTATTCTGCAGGCTTTTAGGGGCTGTTTGATCATCATTTACATATATACTGAGGTACATACAATTACTTTTGTCATTAATTTGTTATTATTACAGTATGAAAAAAATATACATTACTTAAATTCAAATAATAAATTCAGTCCGTTAAATATATTATGGAAAACTCACAAAACCCAAAAGGAAAAAGGAAAATCGGTTGTTTTTTATGAGCATTTCTGATCCTACGGTGAGCCCCGTCAACGCTGACAGACGCCCAGCTCTACCACGAGGCTGACTCATTTTTACTGACATTTCTGGACAATCTAATTAAAAAAGAAACTTCTCCAATAAAATCCCACGGCTTCTGTTAGAAAATCAACATTGGCAAATCTCATTATTTATAGAAAATGGAGAAGAATTTATTGAGGCCAATGATTTCCTGAGATTATCACAACTTCATCTGCATGGATAGGCATAGCACTTAGGCAGACTGCCATGGCTCCAAGTCCATGACCACCAAAGGCGTTAATTGTCTTGACTATTTTAGTCAACGATGTCTTGTGGTTCCACTTGAAATAAAGCCAACAAATCCAAACAATTTGCTTCCTTCTCGTTGGACTGAAATAACTGATCATTTCCCCCTTTCATCTCCTTTTTCTTGCCACTTCTCTGTCAACTTGTTTTTCCCAAACACGACTAGTGCTCCTTGACAAATATAATGCTCTAATCTGTTATTCTTAAATATGAAACTAAAAATGTGATTATAGCCGGCTTTTATCAATGCTAAACCTCGCTTAGCACATTAGAATTAGTAGTAATGTAGTGACAGGTTTTTGTCTTGTTGAAAGTATTTTGGCTCTGTCAGTTTTTGCTTTTCAAAGATGCAAAACGGCTTTCACAATTCATTTGGATATGTTTCAAAGTTGTTGAACTGGTCCACTGCTGAAAAAGCACTGAGACTTGCTGATGATGCCGATACAAATGTGATATCGTACCGCATGAAAGTACAGTGGCATGAAGCACGTTCCAGTTCAGCTGCACTTCCTGTGACCTGCTCCACCTCCAGCCAAGAACGCCGATTCTTTACTTTTCTGATCATCCTCTGAATAATGTCACGCCCTCCCTCATCCTCTCTGTCTTTTATATATTTTTTCTCTCCATTGTTCTTTTCCCCCGGCTCTCTCTCACCCCTTACGCCCTGCCACATCTCGTGTAAATATTTCATCTGGTTGTCTTGCAGCTTCTGCAGCTCACCAAGCGTCATCTGCATTCTTGGGGCCGACATTAAAGTGGAGCACAGAAGTCACTTTAAAGGCATGTGTGTCAGAAAGGGAGACGCAGAAACACAAAAGGACAGGGGTGGGATGAGAAAGAGGTGTAGCTTGTCCAGGGTCTGAGACGTCGGTGGTGATAAGACGTGAAAAGGTGGAAAAGACAGAGGAGTGATAACTAATGTACTTCCTGTGTACTTGGCTCCTCTCGACCATCAAACCCTCACGCTATCAACAACCCCCTCTCTCCTTCAGCCTAAAATACATAACGGATGTGTGTGGTGACGTGTGTGTGTGTGTGTGTGTGTGTGTGTGCAGATGTGTGTGAATCTGTGGTAATCTGATGTGAGATGTAAGAAAGTTGGTCTCTGCATGAATGTGAAGATGTACATGGAGGTGTCTGTCAGACAAAGTGATGGCTGATGAGGAGTGAAGTCTGTGTGTGTCAGTGTGTGTGTGTGTGTGTGTGTGTGTGTGGTGTCTCGTACAGTAGCACACTGTTGGTTCCAGCTGCAATCTTGCATTTCTTCTCACCATCCTGCAAAACAAGAGAAAGGAGCAGAAAAAAAACATAAAAACAAAAACAAGAGATGAGCTCATGAGTCCTCAGAGAAACACCAACTCTTGTTTAGATTTAGATTGTAACTGTGAAAACATGATGAGAAACACCGTTTGGCTTTTAACACTTTTCGCTGTCAGGTAGCTCGGCCCCCCTTACGTGCAACAGCCTCACGTTACAACACCACGACCCACGGTACGATACGTTGGGAGGGCTACAATCCCATCAGAGAATTGTCTCGTCCATAGCAGAAATGAAAGTTGTGCTTGAAGTCATGTCCACTTGATCACTGTGATTGATTGAGCATTTTTTACTGTAAACATGTCTAAATTGCTTATTTTTTTATTCTCAATTACAAGGTTACAAATGCAACAGCAAAAATTAGTGTATATGAACGTTGCTGTGAGAGACGTGGAGCTGATTCAGAAGCTCTTTAAGCTGCAGCACCACTGATGGGGAAAGACACTGGCAACAGATTATTTCCTGTTCCAAAAACTTTAACTTCTGCCTGGCTTAACCTCCGGGGACCGAGGATCTCCGAGTGGAGTCGCTGCTCCTCCACATCAAAAGACGCCAGCTGAGGTGTTTTGGCACCGTCCCAGTGGGCCGAGCCCCTGGACACAGCCAGGACTTGTAGGACAGATTACTTCTTGGCCTGGACTACATTTGTTTCCTGCCACCAGAGTGAGAAGAGGTGGGAACGGTGGTATGAGGATCTCTGCTCAGACCGTTGGCGGAACAAGCAAGATGGTTGGTTCTCAAGTGCCAACCTTAAACCCATCCTCTTTTATTTAAACATGGTGAATAAACAACATGAAGTTATCCCAGCAATTTATAAGCTGTAATGAGTAATCTTCATGTACTGTTGGTGTTTACTCCCATTAAGGTTATGCACTATAAAACTGACCCACAACATTGCCAATGACTTTTAGAGTTAAAGCCAAAATAAAACCTTTTGTTTTTCCCCCCACATCCACTTCCTCTAAATCATCCGATATTTCATTTCTGCTATGATTACTGGGTCAGGTCAAATACTGTATACACTACAATAAAATAAATACTAATGTTGGCCGTTTTTAAGCCGAGACAGTAACTCGGTGAGGCTCCCCTGTGAAAGTAGCCCCGTGTTAAATATTACACAGACACATATTGTAAAGCTGGCCAGAGCAAACACAATGATTCTGTTTGAACACTTAAAGTCTTTGAAGAGTGTTTTCATTTGCCTCTTTCTCGCTCACGCGTGCAGACACCCACCCACAAACACTCGCGGTCGGGCAGTGTATCAGGTCTTTGTGTTTCCATGCGCGTGAGGTTTCTGTTACGCTTGCCAGGCTGCTCACTGACCCCCTGCATGTGAGTTTGACCTTTCAACTCTGCGCTTCCCCCCTCAGAGGAAAGGCCCTGCTCCAGGATGCACCTCTGGACATCCCAACACACTCAAAGACACGCTGATCCTGCCTTTGAGTGTGCGGATTAAGCGTCGCGGGGTGACTCTGGTCAGGTTTGTGGTCAGCCGCAGTAACAGATAAAAGGATATATCACTTCCCCAGTCCCTAAACCACGAGCATGGGATGCTGGACACACACACACACACACACACACACACACTGAACACATACACACTAGACACTGAGCTCCTGATTCCCCAGCTTAGCACTTGATCCTCTCTCTGGGAGGTTGACACTTCAGAAGGAAGCCTTTACAAACTCCTTGGGACTGCAAACACACACACACACACACACACCCTTCACGGAGCACACAGCTGATCCCTGTGTGATTCCAAAACCTCGGAGGCCTGATCATAGTGATCTGCTGGTCAACATCTGTTCACTGTCAGGGAAACTGCTCCCTATTTCCGGGACCATCAGTCATCTCCAGCGCGACTGAAAACTCCACATCTTCAGTCCTTGAGTAGCAAGAGACATATTGAAAAAACGATGCCGGCAAACAATCATTTGTGTCACTAAATATCCTAAAGCTATGACTTCTCGCTCCGTGCAGAAGTGGGAAATCATTTGAGCGTATTGACCTCCCCTCTCGCCTCCCTGGAGGTAGGGTAAATTGTTGGTCGTTTTAGCCCCAGCAGAGTGGAGCTAATGCAGACAGGCGTGGAGCAGACACGATTCCAACGCGAACGTCAGCTCGGCTAGCATCTTCACGGGGCTCCGGGGCACATCACTGCCAGCAAGTAAGGGAGAAAGTGTGGTCACTGCATGGCGGGGTGCCTGCGTCTAGCAGTGTCCTGTCTGCTGCGTGTGCAGAGGCATGGATAAGCATGCACACATCGAAGCAATGCAAGGTCAGTATGGTTGTACATTAAAGGGAAAAGCTGGGGGATAAAAAAAAGTCAATAAAACAAAACGTGCAACATCTTTTGAATGTAAGGTTTTCCATATGTGGAAATAACATGAAATCATCTGAATCAAATATTAGATAATTGACACCTAAGAAGGAAACCCACATGACATGTTACACCCTGTCTTTAAGCAGTGAACAAAAGCAAAATCAAATTGCAGAAGAAATGCGAAGAAGGTCCTGCTGCTGGACTCCAATTTGACTCGAGAATACTTTGGTACTTTGGTACCTTGAGAATACTTTTGTCATGTGGCTACAAAACAAAGCTAATCTAGCCAACCACCAGTCGGTGTGAGGGCTTTATTTTGTCGTGACCGAAAACTTTGGTCTGATCTGTCTGAAAGGACATTAGTCCAGAAACCCCAGGATTTATTCACACATAACTCCCAAGCTTAGACTTTAATCTCCTTGCTCAGCCTCGTTCTAATTATACTATCATAAACTTTAACATTTAAAATACTGGGATGTATTGTGTGGTTAAATTTTGGGTTAACTTTCTTGGATGTCCACTCGTTGGAAGACTGGCAAATGTCTTGAATGTTTTTCACTTCTGATGCATCCCAGATTGATGGTTGGCAACAATCGATCAGTAAGACCCTGAGTTACCCCCTAACTCATTAAACGTCCTAACATACTGGAGATGGTGGAGCTTCTTACTTTTTGTGGCCCTCAGTGTCAACTGAGCAATTTTGTAGGTATATTTAGCAACTTTTCAGACCCCTCAAGCTTTCCAGTTGCTAGCCACTTTCCAAAAGGTGGGTAGCAACAAAGCTAACCACTGTTTTCCAGTGTTATTGAAGACTTTTAGAGACTCAGTATTGTGCTAACTCCTCTCAATGAGCAGCAGGTGCTGATGAGGGCCCCTCCCCCGTTCTCAGGGGTCCGGTCCTCCTCGTGCAGCAGCCCCTCACAGCTTCAGTCAGGCCAGGAGACGTTCACCCCTCCATCTCCAAACTGCAAGTTCTTTAAACCCTAGATTAACATGTTGCATCCACATTTAAGGAAATATGACCCTTGGCCCAACCTGCTGTCTGGAGAAATGAGCTGGGATAGAGTGTAAAATACAAAAATAAGAAAAAGAAGAATATATACTTCTACCTCATGTGCCTTGTAAGCCTTGAAGCCGACGGGAATACGTACACCATATGTCAATCAAAGTTTGCTGTGGAAGCCAGCTCGCCAGCTCCTTCAGCTGACTCATGTAAGAGAAAAAATATAAATATGTAAATATATTTTTTAATATATATATATATATATATATATATATATATATATATATATATATATTACTTAATATAAATTCAGCTGATGCACAAAAAATGAAAAGTCCTCTGGGTTGTCATGAATGTGAAATCAAACAATTCAAACAAAAGTCTTTTTTTAGCCAGGTTGTAAATATGTTTATTAAAAACTGCTTCAAGGGGACCTATTATGGCATCTAATACCTATTTTAAACAGGCCTTGAATGTCTTAAAAACAAGCTTTTGATGGTTTTTGCTAAATAAATTAGAAATTCAGCCTCTGAGCCATGTCTTTATGTTCCCATTCTCTAACCTCATTATCTATGAGGGATTCTGAGTGGGCGGGGCTATGATAATGAGGCTCTGTGCTGATTGGCTGCCTGAATGACGCGATACACTGCTACGAAAAAATGGTGGAAGCTCCGGCCAGCAGAGTTAGTTGTGGGCGTGGTTTCACGTATCGGAGGCCAGTTACGTAACGACAGGAGCAGAATCTTATTGGCTCGTAGATCCACATCACACTGGACGGCTCATCCGGGCGGCTGTACAGACACTGCAGAATTTGGTTGCTTTCCTCCTTCTCTGAGTTGGCAGGTTGAGGGGAGACCCCTTTATATATGTTAAAGCGAGAAAAAACCTGTTTTTCATAATAGGTCCCCTTTAAAGTAGTGGATGTTTAATTGGATATTATTTTGCGTTGACGTTTTTTTTGTTTGTGTTACTCAGATCAATATCAGCCTTTCTGGGCTTTCAGGTTATGTTTTTTGACATATAATAATACAATTACAATCATTTGTTTAAAGAAAGGATAAGTCTCTACTCGGTTATATCACCATTTGAAAAGTATCTTTTAACGAGATACAGAACATTTAAAAAAAAAAAAAAGATTTGTGCAATTGATTACAAGTTAACTATGAACATCTTGATTAATGGTGATTAAGAAAAGTAATTGACTGGCAGCCCTAACAATTATATGTATATATGTATATATATATATATATATATATATATATATACAATTATTATAATAATTATTCAGTAGCACTGCACTGGCAAGGATACAAATAGCCAATGATGCACCTTTAAGAACAGCTAAGACTAGCTAAGCTAAGACATCACAAAATTGCAATTTTTCTAACAACCTTCATTGAGGGAAAACAGAGAGGAATCCAGTTCATTTAAAGGCAAAAAAACAAAAAATAAGATAATAAAAAAATAGAAACATTGTCCCAAGTGGTGTTGATGGTTTTTTTTTGTACATTTCAGGATATTTTCAGTCCTTAATTTAACGTTTTGAGAAAAAAGAAAAAAAGAAGAAGACAGTAAATCCCTGTATTATTTGCAGGGTCACGCTTCATATGGATCCACTTTCTTGTGTCTGTCTTTTTCTCTCTTTGTAATCAAAAGATCTCCGTGGGACTATTGGTGGTCCATAAACCTCACTTTGAGAAACCGCGACTTTAGACCAGTGTAACCAGGGAAGTACAGTAATGGAGTGTAGAGGCCTGAAGTGTAGTGATGAAGTCTTCCTTAATGACTCCAGCACATGTGTATCTGGCTTCCAGCCCTCTCCTTAACGTCACTGGACACTGTATACTCTGTGGCTGTGAGTGTGTGCGTCTGCATGTGTGTCCGTGCATGTGTGTCCGTGTGTGTGTGTGTGTATGTGCGTGTCCGTGTGTGTGTGTGTGTGTGCGTGTGTGTTGGGGTGTAGCAGAAAGAGAGGCAGAGAGAGACCTTGCTGATTGCCAGTACAGCAGTGCTTAGCGTGCTCCGGTGATCTCATCTCCTGTTAAGAGTGCTCACCCTGTGGCTTTGGATGAGTCTGTGTTTACACTCACACCCACCTATAGGACCGATGTGAACAATATGCAGAAGTCCACATGGAACGCTTTCATTCGCCAGGGACTGGAAGGATATAATGCGTTTCACCTCCTTATAGGAGCTTCCGTTTTCCTCATATTTCACTGATGAGTAAATGTTCTGTAAATGTTTGTTTCAGTTTTAGATACAGATGTTGCAGCGCTCATTTCAGAGTAAATCCAGGCCTCTCCGTGTGTGTGTTTGTGTGCGTGCGTGTGTGTGTGTGTGTGTGTGTGTGTGTGTGTGTAGGGCAAACAGGGTGGTTTGCTCCGTGGAAGGAGGAATTTCCCCCAGCAGTCCCCATCAGTAATAGTGCCTGTAATGAGCTGCAGCTGTCAGCGTGGTTTCTGCACACACACTCACGCAAAACACACACAGTGAGGAGGAAGCAGTGACTCACTCAGCAGCGCGCCGTCATTCTGCACGCTGATAAACAGTGTAACTCATCAGACTGTTCATCACACATGAGACGCAAGCATTTCCTCAGAAACACCCACTCCTAAAAATATCTGCATCTGTGATTTTAGTTTGTTATTTGTGTTTTTTCTTTTTTCAGTTTGGGTTTTGCAACACGCTGCTTCACTTGGTCATGTTTGCATATTAAGAAAAACTTTGTTTTGCAAGTGATTCAGTCTCACTGGAGCGTTTCCCCCCCTCACCCTCTCGCCATCACCCTCCCCATCCCAGTCTGGAAAGGGAGCTCATTTCCTATTTCTCTGTTTGGGATTTTTCCCGAAATTCTTGGCGAGGAGCTCAAACGGATAAAAATATAATAATAAAAATAATCCACTTAACATTTCGGGGATGGCTTTCACTAATTTTTCATTGGTTTGTAAAAATGGTTTGAGGAGATTAGGCGTCTCAGAATTTCTGAGGGACGTAATTCGTTTGTTTGAGTCCCAGGCAACCGACTGTAAAATCAAGTCAAACACGAGACACTTTCAAAACGCTCTGCATCTGGAAACGCTGCCGAAGCAGGTCCACGAGGAGAAAGTTTGAGTGAGCCACATAAATCATTTCATATGTGATAATGAAAGAGAACCTGTGCTTTTCAGCACTACTGCCTCTTTTTTTTGTTAGGTTAGTTTAAAGTTATTATAGAGTGTTTGCTGTTTCTTCCACTGGCCTTATTGGATTTTAATTATTGAATCATTTCAGACGGACACACTGCGTTACAGCGTGACAATCATTTGGCAAAGGTGCCACTTCCTTTATTTTTACTATGTCCGTAGCTCCTCTGAAGCATTAGCCGGGGACTGCTGGCCGGTCCTTCCAGCTTCTTGGCACCGACTCAAAAGGCAACTGTACTAATTTGACCTCTTTCCAGAAATTAGAAAAACGGCAACCGTTAATGCCGAGGGTAAGGCAAAAAAATAATAGCAAAATGAGCTCCTTGCACCGGCCCAGCTGAGCTCGGTGTTTCGCCTCGGCCAAGCCCTCGGTGACCTCTGCCAATTTTTATCTCATTTCAGTCCAACTTTGTAGATCAGACTTTAATTTTGAAGCACGGACCACAGGACAGTGATGAATAGCCTACATCAAGGAGGGCTTAAATTACCCCTGTCCCTGGTGGCAAGACTGACCACAAGGAGAAGTGCGTGTGCGCTGTGTGCGTCGCGTACGGGAGTGTGTGTGCGCCTGTGTGTGTGCGTACGCGTGGTGACCTAGTAACGGCAGACAGGGAAAGAAAGAGGGCTGGTCAGCACTTGCCCTCTCAACCCTGCTTGCTCCGCAGCACACCCAACGAGGGAGGACGAGGGGAGGGAGGGAGACGGAGAGAGAGAGAGAGAGAGCACCCACTCTGTCTTTTTCAGCTTTCCATGTCAACACGTCGGCTTGTTTTCGGTGGGAGTTTGTAACTTTTAAGGTTATTTGAGGAGAGTCCAACCCTGGCCTCCTTTTTTTTTTTTCTTTCTCTTTAATGCAAATATCATTTTATTCCTTTTTCGGCGAATAGAATAGACCACCATTTGTTCGAGAATGGAAGGAGCTAATTTGGATATCAGTGAAACCTAAGCTCTACATATTAAACAGTCAGACCGGTTGGGGGGGTGGTTCCCCACAGCCACAGGCAAGGCCTCAGGCTGAAGTGAAGAAAATCCAAATCAAGGTGACAAAAAGCAGATTTTAGTGGAGAAACTTTGTAAAAGAAAATTACGAGCATTATTTCAACTTTTGAGACACGCTCCGTGAAAACAATCTTTTTCTCCAATTCAATTTGATTCCTGGTACATTTTCTAAAAAATTGAAAGGCTTGCACCATTGATGATCTTTTTTTCTAATGTAAAGTAATAAATGTTTCAAGATGTCAGGGAGCACGTAAGAATTTAGACTCAATTAAGTATCTTGAAAAAGAAAATATTTAAGTCAGCTCTTTAACTGAAACTATGCATGAGATCAATGATGTGAAAAAAAATCGTTTTAGCTTATTTTCTTATTATTTATCAGTCATTTGTTTTATTTTTTCTCTTAGTGTGTCTCTTTGATAGGAGCTGGTGGCCTGTGAGTCTGAATAAGCGCAAGGTGGTCTTTGCAAAAGGAAAAAGGAAAACAAAACATTAAAAAAATCTTCTGGAGAGATACATATCCTAGTCCTTCTCCTCTCCTCCCAGCTAAATCCTAATCAGAGCTGTGATAACCCCCCTCCTCGCCAACGCAGGGTGGGATGTAAACTTGGGCGTTTACTGGGTGCATTTGGGAAGTCGGGGTCTCGTTACGCGCCGGAGCTGCGCGCCGCCGTCCAAAACTGGATACGTGTGTCCATGTTTGTGTGATTAGAGGAGGTCTGTGCGTAACTTCAGTCCTGTTTTGCGCTTGTCTTGTCCGGTCCAGCTTGGACCTGATCCCTCCCTCAGTGTTTGTGCCCAAAAACATGCGCCACGTTGCGCGTAGGTCGGTGGAGACACTTTCTGGAGCTCCGCTTGTGCGTAAAACAGCACCGGGAGGAAGAGTGGCTCCCTTTCACACAGACGCAGTCGTGTTGGACGTAATGCTGCGTGATCTGATGCGTTTAAGCTCCGTGTTTCTGTCTCCAGTCCAGTCCTTGCACGCAGCGCTTCGGCTGGTTGTGATTAACGTCATCACTTGGATCCTGCTCCCCCTCAGTCTGCAGCTCCACAACTCATTCTGCTTTTATATCATCTCTGAGTCCAGCAACAACAGTCATTTTCTGCATGAAGTTTCATGTCGTGGATACAAGAGGGGAAACTGCTGTGACTGAAGCCTCGAAAGTGCGACAGCGCCGACAGAAAGGTCTTTCAAGAGCAGAGAGAACATGTGATTATCGGGTGTCTGTGATGTTCAGCCCAGGCCTCCTGGCAAAACTACAACATACACCACCCATGTCTCCCTCTTGGGAGGAAACACTAATCTAGTGATATGTGATGTAAAAATTATTGATAAACAGACAATCATATGAGCATCAGTGAGGGCATTATAAAAAAAACGTGGAGGAAGATTCCAGCTGGATTTACAGAAAAGCATCCACTATCCAAATAAAGACTTCCCTAAAATCCCAACTCGGATTCCGGATAAATACATGAACGGCATGTGGCAACAGTGGATTTTTTTTTTAATAGCTTCCCCCAAACATTTTTGTGACTTCAACTTCAACGTTTTTTTCTCACTTAGTACTTGAGAAAGTTTTACGCAGTCTCGACCGATTTAATGTCTCTCAAGCGGGATAGAAGATATATTATCTACTCTCTCTCACACACACACACACACACACACACACACACACACACACACACACACACACACACACACACACACACACACACACACACACACACACGGATATAATAATAAGTAGCTACTGCTCCGGATATCTGATTCCAACAGGAAAAAAATTTGAGCTTTGAACGATCATATTTCCTTATTTTATTTTTATCTATTTCCTTGATAATTGAAAGTGGCCATGGTGACTATAAGCACACGTACATGACCGAGGAAACGATGAACAACTAAGGTTTTTTGTATATATACAAAGCTGTAGTCAAACCCAAATAAAAGGTCATCCACATTCTCCAACGTTGTGTGTTTCTCACTCTGGTAGATTTCTGAACATCACTTTAATGTTGTGATTTTAGGCCCGTGTCTTGTCACACCTGGGGCATTGGAAAATAAGTTGGAAGGCACAACTCTGTATATAAGTAAGCAATGGGACGCACAAACCCTCCTCACATGGCGAGCTGGGAGTTTTCCTGTTGCCCCACGCGGATTTACCGTGTCTCGATGTGGAGCCTAATTACACCAATAATAATATTTTACCCGGCACTTCTGTGGTTTACAGTCGTGTGTTTGTTTATTCAGTTTAAGATATTTACCTCCTCCTCCTCCTCTTCCTCCTCCTCCTCCTCATTCTTTTCTGCACGGTGCGTCTGGAACGCAGACAGGCTGCGTCCCCAGTAATGGAGGCGGTGCGCTCTGGCGGCTCCAACGTTTGTGACCCAAACAATGGACGCAGGGTTAGAATCTCCTTATATATATATATATATATATATATATATATATATATATATATATATATATATATATATATATATATATATATATATATATATATATATATATATATATATATATATATACATTCTCTGATATTGTTGGTAATTAAAAGGCGCCCCACTTCCCATTTGCCCGGACATGTTTTGATAACCACTCCCTGGTCCATTCCTCCGACATGAGGACATTATACCTTTGGGTTTTACAGTTCGCCCAGACTTGCTCTGCATCCTTGCTTAAAGTATAAGTATTGTTAGTGTAGGTATTTGTAAACATTCATCATCCTGACACGAGAGTGTTTAATCTGCTCTGCTTTTTCTTTGCGGATGTTGGCCGTGAGGAGTAAAACCTGGGAATGATCCACTTAAGAAGTGTAATGTAATTCATGAGAGTGGGCTGTCAGTCACGCGGAGAGACTGCGACACCTCCTCTCCCCGTGCGTGCGCGCGTAACTGTGGGAGGAGTACCGTATAGCAGGGCACGGCAGTGGTGTGTGTGCGTGTAAGGTGTGTGTGTGTGTGTGTGTGTGTGTGTGTGTGTGTGTGTGTGTGTGTGTGTGTGTGTGTGTGTGTGTGTGTGTGTGTGTGTGTGTGTGTGTGTGTGTGTGTGTGTGTGTGTGTGTGTGTGACACTGATGGATGCACCAATGGAGAGACGGACAGATGCTTGGGCGGATCTAACGGCGCGCAGCGGTGGAGCGGCGCGCACAGTCTCGGCGAGGTTCGTGCGGAACCATCCCCGGATCCGTGGAGACTCCGAACAGCCAGAAACCCTTCCGGAGAGACAGCAGGACGGACACGAGCCTGGGTTTTACTCGGAACCGGCAGAAAGGCTGGCTATAGACGTGATTCCGCAGAGCTGTTTGTGTGGTTATTATTGACGCGGCGCGGCGGCGCATCTGGCTCAGAGACAGAAGACAGGAGGAGAAGAGAAAGAGAAAGAGACAGCCTTTGGCAACTCACCCTTCCCTTCCCACCGCCGTTTCTCCTGCTCCCGGCACCAGGAAGCCTCCCATCCAACGCGAGGATTGCCTGAAAAACACCAGAGACGATTTGATCCACAAAGAAAACCAAAAAAACTTTTCTCCGTCACTAAGCTGAAACAAATGAGCACCTGCAACTCCAGAAAATATTTCAATAATTCTAATCCTAACTGAGGAAGTTTCGAGCTTACCTGTTTAAAGAAGAATAAAAATAAAAAAGAAACCAACAAAAACAACTTTATTCCGGTCCATTTGGTGTGGAGAAGATTTTGCGTCTCTTGGTTTCGGAGGAGGATGACGGAACGCTGCGTTTTGGAGACGCGTCTGATTTGCTGCGAGTCGTCGGAGTGAAATAGCTCCTATCGGCTCAGGTAAAGAGGAAGAGGAAGGGAAAAAAAAGGAAAACTGAGAAAAGTAGGAGCAGCGGCCACCGCGGTGTTTGGAGCGCAGTGTGCGCTCCTGGAGCAGCCCGATCCCGCCACCTCCTCCTCCTCCTCCTGCTTTCTCCTCATGTACATTATTACAACAAGGGAGACCCAATCAAGCACGTATCTCATCGATTGGGGCGCACACACATACACACACACATACACACACCAGCACGCTGCGTGTGCGTGAGTCCACGTGCACGCGCATCCATTCACCCCCCCAGAGTGAATGACTTTAACCCTCAGCGGATTTTTTTCCAAAGCGCTCCCGGAGCAAAATAACGAGGATCAGCAGCAGCAGCGCCGGGCAGGACCAGCCTCGACCTCACCTCCTCCTCACCTTCCTCCTCCTCCTCCTCACCTTCCTCCTCCTCCTCCTCCCGAGCCCTCCGCCGTGGGGACAGAGAATTAACAAACTGAAAAAAGCTGCATGTCTTTTTTTTTCATGACCGACATGCCAAACGCGCAAGGATGAGATGCTCTCGGGCATGTTTTGGGTCTGAAGTCAGAGCGATTTACCGGGAGGAAAACGGAATATAGCGAGACTGGGAAACCAAAAAACGTTAAAGTAAGTGCGCGTTTCCGTCACTGTAAAAGTGTGCGTGTTTTGTCAATGATTTGTGTTTTTTTTTTTTGCCAGAATAACCATGTGTTTCCCCCCCTGCATTGCCTGTTACACACATTTCCATCCACGGTCCAGGAGCTTGTGATAAGCCGTTAGAAATAAACGTGGCCCCCAGAATAAGCCGGTGGATGTCAGAAAGAGAGTGAGAGGGTTACTAAAGACAGCGGGGGAGAGAGAGATAGATAGAGGGAGGGAGGGAGAGGGAGAGCTACGTGACGCCTATCAGCGGCGGAGAGGTGGAACCGGAGGAGAAGCGCAGGGTTTCAGTTGTGGCAGCTTCTTGATGTGTGTCCCCTTGTTTTGCGGACTTTTGACTGACGCAATCATTTGGTTTTATCCCCTCCAGCTTGCCTGTTGCAGCCTCCCACACAAAGTCGCCTCGAGGATCACAAGAAGACGCCGAGCTCTTTTCATCCTTGCCTGCTTTTGATTTTTTTTTTTTTGTTGGTGTTTCCGCCGCGGAGCTCCAGCAGCGTTCCCCGCTCCTCCCGTCATCCGAGTCGGTTGGAGGCGAGAGAGAAGAGAGACCCGCGGAGAGCAGCGCTGGTCCCCCCTACCCCCGATCCTACCTTCTGCTGGCTCTTTCTCTGATTTTTATTTATTTATTTATTTATTTTTCCCCGTAAACTGAACACCCACCCCTCCTTTTACGCACTCCCACTCCCCCGATCTTATGTGGGAGCCCTGAGCGCGCACCCGGGAGGAGGAGGAGGGGGGGAAAGCGTGCACCAGAGATCCCCCACGCAGCTCGAGGATCACCGTGGCCAGAGCCGAGCCTCCTGCCGGGGCCAGAGCTCTCCCTGCCGGGGCCACACAGCCGACATGCCGCGGAGGAAGCAGCAGGCGCCGCGGCGCGCCGCAGGTACGCGCTTTTGCCTTTGCTTTGCCTTTATTGGCTCTCCATGCGTTTTTTTTTTGTATTTATTTATTTCAAAACAGGGACAGTGTGCACAATGAGAGATTAATCTTTTGCAAGAGAATATGCATTGTGCACAGGTTGTAGCAACTTGCTATTTTCCACCTGTAAGTCCCTGCATGGGCAGGTTGATGGAATAGTAGCCTACATACAAATTAGTATAGAAAAAGAAAAAAAAATAAGTAAAAGAGCAAAACAAAGCAAAAAGACCAAATAGAAACATGGAAGCAGATTCAACAGAGCATGGGATCTGTCAGATGTTGGCACCTAAGATTTAAAGCTAGGCTGCCCCCCCAACACACACACACACACACACAACACACTTTCTAAATGTACACACACTTGTCTTGACAGTAACCAACGCTTGGCAAGATGTGAAAAGGTGTGGGGACTTGTACATGAAATATTGTCGGTTGGAAGAGTATTCCATTGAGTCATTGCAATACATGAGAATGATGACTTCCCAGATGCAGTTTTGCATTGGGGTCCACGACATTCACCCCTTGTTTTAACTCCACCGCTCCCTCTCTCTCCCCCCCTCTCTCCCTCACTTTCTTTTTTATTGATAATTATCTCATCCACAAATAATCCTTTGTGGAGGCAACATCTTTTGTTGTCAAACAAAAAAGTAGGCTAATAGTAGAAACATCCTCTCCTTCTACACACGTTTCTTTTATTTTTGTCATCATTGATCTTTTTATAATCAACTGATGCATCCTTAATATCAACACACTCACTAGAACAGTCTTTGCTGTTGTTTGCAAATCCAGAAAGTGGACATCTGATTTTCTTTTTTTCTTTTAGAGTAATTAATAATCCAAACACTTTTTCTTATTTTGTGCAATTATGCTATAACTGAACAGAAAAAAAACTGACCTTGAATTACTGTCATAATTGATTAATTGTTTTGTTGCTTTTAAAGCAAAAATGTCTTGCATATTGATATGGCTGCTAATTTCTATTTGTCTTAATTAGCTTGAAATTATTCAGGTGTTGATTTTGAAATAGTTGGGCAAAATAGGACGTGTAAAGATTCCCCCCCAACGGTTTGGGAAACCCTTTCATATTTTTCGGATTTTTTAAGAGAAAATTATCAACTTAAGATCAGATGTTCAAGTTAATAGATCCTCAAAAACAGCCTTGGGATGTTTGTTTTTGTCCAAAACCTGAAAAGATTACAAGCGTTGTTGTCTGGTGAGAGTGACTGTCCCAATGCTTCCCGTAAAGGTCACAGGTCAAGCGTGAGCATATCCTTTAAAAAGTATTTTTCTTTTTCCCCTCTGGTCAGAAGTCGGGCTTATTTTTACTCCGACTGTACCTCTGCCCGCCTCGGCGGCGGCGGCGGCCTTCTTCTCTTCCTGTAGATATTGACTGTGGGATTAAAGACCTCTCCTGGAGAGGTTTGCTGGCTCCTCGGGGGTCAGCTTACAGTCACAGACACCCTTCATGCCTGCTGCTTTCTCTGGGTCAACTTCTTCATTACTGGAACGTTACTGAAACAGCGTTTGCTTGGTGGCTTGCGCGACTTTTTCGCCATTGTGTGTTTTTCATTGTTTTTATTCTACAGAGATTGTTTAATCTCTTTATTGCCGTACTCGTTTTCCTACATTTTCATCCCTGGTAGATCCAAAATTTCGTTTGCATTTTCTTTATCTGGGAGGCTTTGATACATCGGCTCTGTAAACGTCTCAGAGATGTTCGGTCTGGTTTTATCGGGATATGTTCTGCTTTCTTTCTCTCCTTCACTTCAGTTTCTGGGAAGGACTTTTTCCTCTCTAGTAAAGATTATTTCACTGCCCCGAGGAGGGAGTGTATACTGGAAGAGAGCTTTAATGGACAATTGCCATCTTTGATTTGACGCCTGATTGATCACCCGTCATCTGGCCGAGCCTTTGATCTGTTCATTCCCAATAAGTGTCAATAAATCAAGCCGCCCCCCTCCTACCTTACCTCCCCTTCCTCCGCCTGGTAGGAAAAAAAGAGGGCCTGCTGAAGTCATGTCTGGCCTCGCAAACATCTAGCCGCTATAACGCCGTCATTTTATTGTATCTTTGGATCACATTTGTGTCTCGTTCTTTCCTTTAACGTTATTAACTTTATCCTCGCGTGGTGCATATTCTGCAGCCCGCTTGTGTGGTGGATACACACCAGAATGCAGCCCCTTCTTTTGTGCAAGGCTCAGGCACCCAGACTGGTATTAAAAATGTAACTATTAGCGTCATCGTGAAGCGGAAGACTGGTTTGCCCCATCAGAAGGGCCGTCAGAGAGACTTTGTTTCATATTTGATTTAATTGTCTGCTCTCTGACAGCCACATTCATCAATGGCCCTAATGGTCAATCAGAGGTTGGCACTGAGAGACACGCAGAGGGAGTTTTATGTATTCTCAGCCCAGAGACTTGATCAAAATGTTTTAGCACTAATGGACACCATGGGTGGGGAGGAGGAGGGTGTGGGGATGGATGCATGGATGGATGGATGGACAGATGGATGGATGGGTGAAAGCCTATTCATTCAGCTGGAATGAGGGAATGAGTGTGGCGGCTGTAGGAACGGGGGAAAGAAAATGAGGCATTCATTTATTTGATGAGTGGATGAGAACAAACACGAGACGGAGGAGGAGCTTCGTTTTTGAGCTATTGGCAGCTGGCTATTTCTTTTTTTTTTTTTACCCTTCCTTCCCCATCTCCTGTTCCTTCCGTCGCTCCCTCCCTCCTCTTCTCCAGCTGCAACTTGTAAGGTTTAGGGGAACTCTGTGGCACACAAAGGAGCGATGACTGATTGCACTGTTGTAATGGCGAGAGTTAAGGGATGATTGCAAATGATAGGCCTTGATTAGGAATTTGGGAGGTGGGAGCGGGGGGCGTCGGGGGCAGAGGAACCTCCAACTTTTCCCTGCAGTGTTAAATCCGTCTCATTCTTTTTTTTTTTTTGCTCTTCTATGGGACTGATCTTGGTCTCTGAACCAAGATCTGCCTATATGTCCGTTATTGTATTTTACCCAATTAAGCCCGACGTAGATCCACTTCAACCACCACATCAAAGCCCAGCTGAAAATTCTTTCATTTGTAAAGAAATAACGTGCGTCCTCGACTTTCCCCAAGCCTGAGCCTATCACCATCTTTTCCAGGATGGTTTGCACTCATTCTTTACCCCCACCACCCCCCACCCCCACGCACTCTTCCCGCCCTGTTGTCGGAGCCCACTCAGCCAACTAAAAAGAGGAGTTGTTTTGCCAGCTTCATTAGCGTTCTCCTAATTAGCTGAACATCTGATGGATCTCTGACAGGCCTAATGATTGGAGATGACAAGCTCCGCACACTGTCACGCTCGCCAATTAGGTCTGCAGCATAGCTGGATGTAATCAACTTGATCTTACATAGTCCTCATTTGCCCCGTTGCTCCACCCCCCCCTCTGCTTTTCCCGCTTCTCCACCACAGGTGAGGGTTTTTAGCCCACGCTGTGTTAGGGAAAGGAAGGAAACTGGTCTTGGTTGGTGACGATTGGGGCCTCGGTTTGTACGTCCATGCGCGCACAAATACTGTACGTGCCCACATCCATCGTCTTATGAAAAGGGGTATTTATTTTTTCAGCGGTCCTGACAGAAAAAGACAAAGCTTAGGCAGCTGCTGGGCTTTCTACCGTGGGCTTCAAAGCCAGCCGAGACCAAACAGATCATTCTTACTAGAAAGGAAGCTCGAACATCAAACATACCAGCATACTTTTAAAGCCTCAATATCGTACAGGACTCACATCCTTTGCGGGAGAGACTGCAAGTTTGTCATTTCAAAAAGAATGTTTAGTGGTGAGTTGTGCCGGTACGGTAGACGTGGAGGTGTCCTTCCTATACGGATTGATAATGTTGACATGGGTCATTATTAGCTGCTCAATGACACTATCCGCGAGCAGGAGGATTTTTCACCGCCGTTGATTTTGCTGAAACACCTATCATCAGCATGGTGTCCAAAAGGGCTAAGCATGATTTATGTAAATATTAACATCAAGACAGATCTGCTTCTGTCCAACAGGAGATAGATGGCAGCCGAGGGGGAAAAGCAGCTGATTTCTGTGATTTCTCTTCCTCTGCCTCTCTCTCTCCAAGAGTGTGTGTGTGTGTGTGTCTGTGTGCATTCATTTGCAAGTGTGTGTGATTGATTGTAGATGAGAGCGGGAGATTAATCATGCTTGATGTGTGTTAACGTTGCACTCGTGGTGGATCTAAGTCGAGATGCAGTGGCCCATTTAAATACACTCACTCACACAGATTCACGGGAGGGAGCGGGTGCACTCTGCACATGCTCACACGGGCGCGTTTTCACCTTGTTCAGCAGCGATCAGGACACGTCCCTAACAAAGATAATATACAGGGAATCATTTCGGTGTGAGAGGAAGCAATCTTGCTTTTTAATTCATGATTTCATTAGATATGAACACTTCCTATCCCAGCCTACAATAGAAGGTCATATTACCTAATAAAGAATGCCAGTGAGGTGAAGCTAATAGCGCTTAAAACCTGATCATACTTCTCATACAATTTACAATGCTAGAAATAATTTTCAGAGCTGCAGCCTTAATACCACCGTCTCCTTTCAGCCTGCACAGACCGTGACAAATGCCGTCTCACTGTGCGTGTGACGTCGGGCCGAGGATGTGGGAACAGCAGAATAAATGCTTGATTATACGTTACCCTTGTGGAGAAAACACAAGCAAACCCAAAACGGATACTTTGATTTACTCATACAAATATTTCCGAGTGTGACTGAGATGAATTAGCCATCGAGACTTTCAAGTAAAAATCTGTAAACTTATGCAGAACATGTTTTCTCATCCGGAATTGTCCGCCACCCTTGATTTATGTCTCTCGTGCTCTGCGAATGCTTCCCTCAACATTTCCAAGCCTGTCACCCAGAAAATGACCTTTAAGACATGGCGGAAGAAGAAGTCCTTCGTGGAGGAGTGAAATTCAGGGGTTACTCATGCTTGAAGTAAAAGTCATGTACTTCACTTTCTAATGAAGTGGATACATTTGAACAGCCTCAAAAGCAAAAGGTGCTCTGGAAGTAGAAAAAAAAGGTCACTGCCTTAAACTCGAGTGTTTTTGTGTTTTGCACGATTCACTGGTGAACATTTCTGGCTGATAAAGTACCGGCAGGATGATTTCCATTTGTTATTTGTGAAGATACAAGGTATCTCTGTTGTTACTGTTACTAACCTAAATACACACACACTAGGAATGGGTGATATTTTACCGTTCACGATAAACCGTCAAAAAAATTCCCCACGGTAAGAATTTGTATCTCACGGTAAAAACGATAAATTCACGTTGATGACGTTTTTGTGTAAAACTGATTTATGGTTCTGTGTTAAATCCACGCACAACGTAAGTGAAGGAAGGAAGGAAGAAAGGAAGGAAGGAAGAAATGAGCCTGAAAGAAAGAAAGAAAGAAAGAAAGAAAGAAATGAGCCTGAAAGAAAGAAAGAAAGAAAGAAAGAAAGAAAGAAAGAAAGAAAGAAAGAAAGAAAGAAAGAAAGAAAGAAAGAAAGAAAGAAAGAAAGAAAGAAAGAAAGAAAGAAAGAAAGAAAGAAAGAAATGAGCCCGAAAGAAAGAAAGAAAGAAAGAAAGAAATGAGCCCGAAAGAAAGAAAGAAAGAAAGAAAGAAAGAAAGAAAGAAAGAAAGAAAGAAATGAGCCTGAAAGAAAGAAAGAAAGAAAGAAATGAGCCCGAAAGAAAGAAAGAAAGAAAGAAAGAAAGAAAGAAAGAAAGAAAGAAAGAAAGAAAGAAAGAAAGAAAGAAAGAAAGAAAGAAAGAAAGAAAGAAAGAAAGAAAGAAAGAAAGAAAGAAAGAAATGAGCCCGAAAGAAAGAAAGAAAGAACGAAAAAAAGAAAGAAAGAAAGAAATAAATGAGCCCGAAAGAAAGAAAGAAAGAACGAAAGAAAGAAAGAAAGAAAGAAAGAAAGAAAGAAAGAAAGAAAGAAAGAAAGAAAGAAAGAAAGAAAGAAAGAAAGAAAGAAAGAAAGAAAGAAAGAAAGAAAAATTCCCATTGATGACGTTTTTGTGTAACAAACATGGCGGATCTGAGAGCGAGATAGATTTATAGTTAAAAAGGTGGAGTTGAATTGGGATTTTTTTATCGTCATTTTATCGTTATCGGGATAAATGGCAGAAATTATCGTGATACATTTTTTAGTCCAAATCGCCCATCCCTAACACACACACACACATGCACACACACACACAGTATTTGACATATGGTGGGGCAAAGTTAGGGTTTGCCAACCTTCTGTTTGGAGAATGACCTACTTCACGCTTACTGTTGACTTTCTAGTGATGCCAGAATCCTACTTTGATTTATATTGTCTTTTTTTATTCTCCGCTTTTAATTTAGTGGAAACGTTTCCACTGGTCCCCAGCTAAAAGATATAGAGATCCCTTTTCACGTGAGCAGACATTTATTATATGTGTACACATGTCCATATGCGGCCCATGTGCACACTGGTGGCCTTATGTGTTCAGCACTCAGTTAAACCCAAATGAAACAATATCGGATAGCAGGAAAAGCCTTTTTTACAGTCGAGCTGCTCATTGCTCATGGCTATATAAACCACAGCGAGTAATTCAGGAGCAGAAAGTGCCTCATATTACGAGCTCTTCGGCTGAAAAGGTTGGGAAACATGATCACATTAAGCATGTCCAGTTAAACAGAGTTTTAAACTCGCGAGGAAATCCCAGCCGTCTGCTCGCGAGCCCCGTCTCCGACTGGATCCCTGCACATTTAATAAAACTTTTGCATTCTGCATGCTGAGCTAAAAAACACTTTGTGTCTGTGGTCTGCCGGTAACTGTCCTTCTTGCCTGCATTACTTTGGGCAGAGTGAGTCTTTCCCAGGCAGCTAACTGACACTGTGATTTGTTATGGCCATCTCCTTTCTTTTTTTCTCCCTTTTTCTTCTTTTTTTTTTTTTTTTTTGTCAGTGCTCCTGCCCTACTATGCCACAATGAACCGAGCGAGGGGGGAGAGAAGATATAAAGTGGGAGAACTCTAGCATGGTTAAATATTCTATCATACGGAAAGACAGAAAGGGAATGAGATTGTAAAAAAGATTATGTGCACGGGCGAGAGAAGTGAATGAAAACGCAAGCAAGTAGACAAACGACAATCACTGAAAAGGAGAGAGACACAGAGCACGAGGGAGGGATGGAGGGAGATACTCCAGAGCTCCCACATATCTCCCCCCCCCCACCGCCCCTTCATTCCTGGAGGATAAGTGGCTGATGCTTTATAAACAGTGTTTCTTTTCCTCTCTCTCCCAGAATCTTCCGTCATGGCTCCCATTAGGTTGACAGCTGTCAATTAGAGCTCCCTTGGTCTGGCGCGCTGCACTTTATTGCAGGCAGTTGATGCTGTCATTTTGCTCCCAGTTTCGCCTTGAGCGTTATCACGAGCGCTCAAACAGTCAATAGCTGATGCATCAGCAGTTATTTTTTAAATTGGCTCACAAGGCTGCATCCTTTTTCTCAGCACCCCCCCCGTCCCCACTTCCTCCCCCCCAAATTCGCTCCCTTTCTCCCCCTATTTCCTCCCTGTTCTCCTTCTCCTCCCCAAAGATTAGTGTTTTTACAGAGAGAGCCATAGATGATGCCTGTAAAGTGCAAAGGGCTCCACTTTGGTGCTGTGTTACGAAACAAAATGCATGTAAACATCGGATTCAACTAGCCACACGTGTAGACCGGAGCTTCATGACAAACCTGTGTGATTGTCTAGTACTCATTCAGAGACATTTGTTTCCCAAAAATAAAGTCAATAAAGTATCACCTTTTATTGCAGGCAGCGGTGACAGATAATCACATTTGTAGCCTTTAAATCCCAGTAAAAAAAGATTAAGGCTTTCAGTTTTAATATCTCATTCTTAGACGCAGGGCTCCAACAAATAATGTAAATTAAAACAAAAATCCATGAAGAAATGAGCTGCTTATGAATGTAATCATGGTTTATTAGTGGGTTTTGTCATCTCTCGTCTGTTTCATGCTGTGGATGAGAACTTTTTAAAAGAATACAGGCCTTCAAGTCAATAAAACAGCTTAAAAGAATAAGAATTATAATTTTTAAGAAAAGGTAGCTATTTTCATCTCTGTATCAGTTTGTTGTTCTCTATCTCTCACCTGTGGCTGCACACTTTGTGAGGTCTTTGAGCCAGAAGGCCAACGTGAGCGATACAGAGAGCAGACAAAACTGTAAAACGCAAATATCTCCGAAATTTCTCGACAAATCTCAATAAAACTCTCCAGAATTCACTGCTCAAAGCCACCGGAGGCCGCTCAGCGTGTACTGATGTCTATGTATCATAACACCATCAGAAAACGCTCGTCTTCTACTTTCAGAAACCGTTTACGTTTTTGATTTACTCAAACTACTTAGGTGTAATGATAGCGAGAAACTTATACCACAAATGTGTGTAACACGATTCAGAAGTCCTGGTGGCGCCGTAAAAGCTCATATCTGAAACACTTTTCCTTTCGTCTGGGATTTATACTTATGAGAAATCTGTTAATTTATTATAATCTTTAGGGCAGCAAAGTTTTCATCATCGCTCAAGATGAATAAATTCAATTTTTGACTGAAGAAACTATTTTCAGTGTTTTCTTGCTGGCACAGGCCTTTGGCTAATTATAAAACCTAATAGCTAAAATAGAATGGTTGATGTTATTGTGCAATTCCTAACCCAGTGAGTTGATCAATCCTTTCAATAATCGTTAGATCAGTGGACTTTAAAAATAGCCAGTAGTCGCAGCCGTACTGAGACGACACACAGACGTGTACGAACCCAACGTCTGTTGGAGGAGTCCAACTTTAATATGAGTTGTTTTTGTTCTCTGCAATTACGAACATGGTTCACAGCCGCGTCTTTGGGCAAAAGGTGGCTTTTTTTAAACAAATATATAAACTTTGTAACAAATTTCAAATGGTATCGCTCTTAATCCCAACGAGGGCCCCTGGCTGTGGGGTCTGATTGGCTGACGGGCCCACACAGGGGCACCCTGGGAAAACAGCTCAAACAGGAAATGTAGCGAATGGCATGAGATCTCTGCACACTCACTCACACACACACCGCCACTTCCTGTGCTGACACGGGGCAGATATATGTGCGTTTACAGCCACGCTCCCACTGCAGGCCACAGACCACGCTCGTTTTATGACCAACGCTCGTCTGGACCGGGTTTGTGTTCTGGTCATGCTAGATCTCTTAAAAATGAAACAGTTCACTGGAATGTAGTTTTAATAAGTTCGAGCAAATCAGGAAACTCTTTAGTGGCCCCAATAAGAAGCCTGCACGTTTCCAGCGTCTGTTTATGGGTTAGCTTGTGTTTTTCTGAGACACCGGTCCCGTGAAGCGGCGCTGAAGGTCCCGGAGACGAGGACGCCGCTCCCACTCGGGAGACGAGTTGTGTGGGGTTGGTTTGTGCAACTGCACATCTTTTGAGTGTCATCTGGGCTCGACTCCAGGTCTGGGTTTGTTCTTACCCTCAGTGGGGGTCGCCTTTATGTCTGTGAGCCGTGCACATGTGTGTGTGTTGGTGCACGCTCTCGGGCGACCGGGACCCCCTTTGCCTCCCCTTTTCCCACGGAGGCTTTGGCTGAGCCGGGGCGAGACTGGCAGCCATCAGTCTGGTGTGTGTGTGTGTGTGTGCGTGTGTGTGTAACAGTGTAACAGTGGCTGTGATGAAAGGCAGGGGAGTCGGCGAGGACCCGTCTGAGGCCCTGGTAATCAGGGCCAGCCTGACCCGGCATCCTTCTCAGGCTGACAGCTTCTTCCTTTCCTGTCTTCATTTACACACACACACACACACACACACACACACACACACACACACACACACACACACACACACGCACACACACACTGGTACACACTCATGCACACACTCATGCACACACTCATTTATATTTATATAAACCTGACTGAATTCTCACCATTCAGTCACTGTCAAAGAACAACCTGACATCCTCTCCCCCCCCCCGCTTGTCCTCTTTTTTCCCCGTTCTGATCAGCTTCAGATGTGAGGAAGTATTATCAACTTGTGCAGCAACACCAGAGCGTCTGTGGGGGTCAGAGGTTTTACGAGACAACCTGGGACGGCAATGGATTGATCCGGTTTTGCCTTACAAGGGTGTGAAAGGAAAGTGGGTTTAGAGGGTGGGGGGGGCGTACTAACTCCTGCCCCGGCGTTCCTGTCTTCTCCTGTTTTCTCTTCTTAAAGAGGGTTAAAAGCGAGCAGGCAGGTGATAGAGAGACCGAGTCGACGGAGCTGAAGCGAAGGGGGGAAAAAGTGTGAGAGATGAGAGAAGTGGGGAAGAAGCCTGCTTTATTTTATACTGTGAGGGCCTGTTGCTAATTAATGTTTCTTGGTCGCTTTCTGTCGGAGCTGAGTAATGTTTTTGATCTTTATGCCTGATAACTGCATACCTAATGAGATTTCAAAGCTGGTGGAGATGGGAGTTGCTGCTCCCTGCAATTATTGACAGATGCCTTTTCTCCGCCACTGGCTGCCGCGCCATAAATCCTTCCTCAGTAATGAGCTTGAGAAGTGCCACCCTGCCAGTGAGCTAATGAAACCGAGCAAGGGGGGCCGTCTGTGTGTGTGCGCTTGTGCGTAGGTGTGTGTGTGTGTGTGTGTGCGCGCGTGCGTGAATGCAGTGCGTGTGCGTGCGTGCAAAAAGAGTGCATCACACTCCTCTGACACATTTTTTTCCCTGTAAATGCACTCTGCAGATGTCAGCCACCTCGCCTGGTAGCGACAAAGAAAGAAAAAGAGGCAGGAGAAAGATAGGCAGCGAGGAAAAGGGGGAACGAAAAAAAAAAAAAAATACAAAGGCAGCCTCGCTCTGTTTCTCCACTTTATGAGAAGTTTCAGGGTGGTGCTGGGGGGGGGGAGGAGGGGGCCGCTCAGGTTACAGCCCCATGCTAAGGCTATTTGTCTAGGTTTGGCTGTTTTATTTGAAATACTAGTATCTCTGTTGCCAAACGGGACTGTGATTGATATCTCTGCATCCCCCTCACCGATTGCCTGCCCACATGCAGCAGGCAGAGCTCTTTCTGTCCTCTGTTTTCTCTTTTTTCTCCCCCCCCCAACAAACTGCTCTTTTATGTAACTCGGCCAGGGATGCAAAGGTCTTTAAATGAAAGACGGAAAGAGGCACGCGAACCAGAGAGAAAGAAAGAAACTAGGGGAGACGAGAGCATTCTGGCCCTCTTGCTTCAGACAATCCCGTCCAATATTTGGAGTGGGTTTGAGTGCAGTTATGCGGGGATGTCAGAGCTTTTGGAAGTGTTTGTGTGTGTGGATGCAAAAGCATGTTTGCTACGTGGATCCGGAGTTTTTCGGGAGAAAACCCAAGGAGGGGAGAGCAGCTTGCAGACGAGCGTCGCCTCACTGCCAAACAGTCAATTTCCCCCTCTCATCGTCCACACCATACATCATATACCCACCTTTCTCTTCTGACACAATGACATGTGTCATTTATCACGCGGGACCTTGCCAGGGCCTCGCAGTGTGTGTGAGGGAGCGCACGGCGGTGTGGGTGTACATAAGCACATGCGTCAGTGTGCAGGACGTTGCTCCAATCTGCTCTCTGAGGTCCGCCGAGGGAGAGGGGAAGGAATGAGGGATGAGGGGTGAGGGAGGGAAAGAGAGAACAACTGAGAGGAAGAGGGAGAATATCAGTGGAGTGAGTCTGTTCTCAGGAAAAAAACACGTTCACGGGGGGCCAAAAATGTTTGAAACAGAAACTTTAAATCGCATTTTACACACAATTACTCGCATTGCACGTAACAAATAAATATAGATCGGGAGCCACGCCTCCATTAATCTCCGGGATTCGTGTGCAGGCATGGATTTGTGTTTGTATGTCAATAACACTCTGTACGTCTCTCTTCAGTGCTCATGTGTCCTGGGGGTTTGCTTGAAAGTGTGTATCAGTCATGATGCCTTATCTAACACACGCACACACACACATAACCACACACACACATACACACACACAAACACGCAAACTCCAAACCACTCACAAGTCTTTCCCATGGGTTGGGGTAGGGCAGCCTCTCACTCTCTCTTCACTTCTCTCAGATTCAAAGGGAGGCCTTACAGAAGATGGATGCTCCTTAAAAAAAGAGCAGTTGATGGATATGAATCTGGCCCGGCCATTCATCACTGCTATATTATTTAGACTGGATAGCTACAGAGCTGTAACCGGAGCCGCTGCGATGAGTGTGTGTCTGCACGTGTGTTTGTACGTGTGAGCGTGTGTGAGGAGAGAGAGAGCAGGGCAGGTGAAGGGGGTGGACAGTCGGGGTCTCAATAAATGGACAGGAGGAAAAACTACAGTTAAGTGTGAAGAAGTGACTGAAACTCTTCAGTAAATAAAACGTGAAGAAGATATTTTAAAGTGGACATTATGAGAAAAAAACAACAACCGTGGGGAGACTGGAAGGCTTATGTTTGGGTGTCTGAAGGCAAGGCAAGTTTATTTGTATAAAACAACTCAACAAAAGGACATAATTAAACAGTAAATAACAAATAAAATGAAATAAAATGATAAGAAAAGAGGTAAAATAATAAAAAGCACAAGTTATTAAAAGGTAAGGGCAGTAGAGTACAGCAGGTACATCTCATTCTTACAATGGCAAGAATTACATTTCTATACGGTCAAAACGTACAAATACCAGGTCAAATACAGTAGTAATGGTCTGAAGTAACTACCAGTTCAAAATAAAATAATATATATAAACCAGCCTGTTCAGTTTGTTTGGGGTCACCTACAGTCAGGAGCTGCTCAGATGTGCAGGGCTCTGTGACATCACAGACCCAGCCTGCCCATATTTGACTCTACACAACGTCATCTTACATTTGCTCTATTTCTGCAGTGGGTGGAGCAAAGCTCTAACTCCAATTTAGAGAGAGACACAACCCAACAAAGACAGCGCTTAGCAACCAGCCAGTGAAATAAATTAAGCTTGTTAATGTGAACATGTCACATGGGAATGCTACAACACGTGATGGAAATGGCAAAGTTAGACTGTTGTCCTACAACAGAGGGGATGTGATTAAGCATCTCGTTATATAAACAGGTGATGCAGTAAACTTGTCAACACCGAGTCGAATGTCTGACTCCACCTCTGTAGGCGGCTGCTGTGGACAGAACACAAAAAACATGGTGTAAATGAGCTCTTTGGTGTTTTTCAACCAAAATTGGTCAATTAGGATGTTGCAAAATGGTTTTACATTTTGAAAGAAAAAAAGCTCTGACTATGTCTCCCGTTCAAACATGAAAACGCAGTGGTTTTTGACTAAGTGTTGGAGATACTGCTGCTAATGCTACACGTCCTTCAGTCTGAGCCAGTCAGACGTAAATCCTGCAAAGCTCCAAAATAAGGACGCACGTCCTTTAATAACCACCTTTCTGCATGGGTTTTATTGCGGGAGTCAATTTTATACATCAGAGATCAGAAATACTACACCGTGTTTGAAAAAAAGAAGGCTATGTAAGCTTTTGCGGCTCCAGAGTTGGGGTGAAACCTCAGCTGATCACCGCTGAGTCAGCGTTTGTCGGCGCTGCGGATTACAAGACTGAAAAAAGACAGCGGTGCTGGGAGAAGTTATCGTCCCAGACCTCTGTAACCCGCTCCTCGTCTCAGCTCGGGGCTACGGAGCCTGCGTGAGCCACTGTGCTACTTTCACAACGCGCACCAGTGTCTGGCTGGTTAGCCGTAGGAGGAGAGTTTGGACAGAAGAGGCGGACGGATGAGAGACGTTTGTTAACCATTCTGTGGGTTTTCTGTCCAATTCTAAGGTTATTTAATTATTAATAGTGGACATTCAGCTGTTGCTGTTCTTTTTTTAAACCGCCTTTGGCAGTTTTGGTGGCACCGACACAACCACGACGACACAGTTTCCCCTTAGCTGGTGTGTTTGCAGCAGAGGTGTCAAGTAACGAAGTACAAATACTTCGATACCTTACTTAAGTAGAAATTTTGGTTATCTATACTTCACTGGAGTAATTATTTTTCAGATGACTTTTTACTTTTACTCCTTACATTTTCACGCAATTATCTGTACTTTTTACTCCTTACATTTTAAAAACAGCCTCGTTACTCTATTTCATTTCGGCCTTTAAAAAAAAACTATCCAGTTAAATTGCTCCATCCGGATAGAGTGAATTTGGTTGTGGTTGTTTCAGATGTTCTTGTCCAGTTTTGTTCTTACATCCGTTCCCTCAGATTCCTGCAACTAAACTTGGATGTACATTCCAATAAAGGTTAGGATAAATGATAACATGCCTCTGAAGTTTGACTTTTTGCACCATTACAATACTTATAGGCAACTAGTCATCATATCTCCTGCTCTCTGAAACACATGTTAATGCTCAATAGTACACATATATGGTTCTTTAATATATTTGCATTATACTAAGATGCATTCATTTTCAATGGCTTTTGTCCTTAATGGCTTTTTTCCCCCTTACATTACTTTTACTTTTATACTTTAATTAGTTTTGAAACCAGTACTTTTATACTTTTACTTGAGTAAAAAACGTGAGTTGATACTTCAACTTCTACAGGAGTATTTTTAAACTCTAGTATCTATACTTCTACCTGAGTAATGAATGTGAATACTGAAGACACCTCTGGTTTGCAGCTAGTTTCTCTGGATCAGGGAGCTGCCAGCAGAGAATGAGCTGTTCACATGTGCATCTCCTCCAGCTTTCTGCTAACCAGCAGGTGGGTTGGACACACCTGGAGGGGCTTGACCGGTGCAACCTAAACCAAAGTTCCCAGCATGCCAGGAACTGTGACCTGCAACACGGCGGCTTTGTAAGGCTAGGAATGCCAGCCATAACAAACCAAACATCCCGCCGGCCGCTGCTGTGATGATGATGGTTGTGGTCAAGAGCTCCTTTCCTGAAAGATTTAAATGTTTTAACCACTGCCTCCTGTTCAGGGTCAGTGAGGAATTTTGATGCTCAGCAGCCAATAGTTCCTTGATCTCGTCATTCCAGTCTCCTGCCGTCACGTTTTCTAAATTTGATACGTCACAGGGCAAATGATCATTTACATGACTGATTTATCCGACACGCTCAACGTTCAGCATGTTGGCTTTTTGGTTTTGGAGTTTTCAGTTTGCGTTCCCACCTTTTTCTTTACCCCCCCCTCTCCCTGCCCTCCTCACTCCTCCCAGATTTCTATAGCATCAAGGCAGACGTGGTGATTTATTGTGGCCATCCATCTCTTCCACTCATCCATCACTGGCCGGTTGCTAGGCAATCATGGCAGCAGCTGTTTGCTTTTTGAGTTCGACAGAGGGGCCGTCAGTCAGCGGCGGCAGGTGAAAAGCATTACCAACACGCCGTTGTCACGCCAAATAATTAATCAAAGGCGGGAAAAGATAATTAAAAAGATATGACCCACGCTGATACTTGGTCCTGGGCTGGTCCAGGAGAAGACGAGGAGGAGGGGAGTCGGAGCCAGGAAAGGTGAGAGAAAGAGGGCTCGTTCTTCATCGCTGCGTGTTTGCGGCATTGGCACTCGCGTTCGTGTGAGTGTCTGTGGGATTCAGCTTCTCACAGTCTTCATCCCTCCTCTCCGTCTCCTCACGCTCAGGATGGACTGAGTGAGTGCTGATAAAACCGGCTCTCCTGTTAGTCAGTGGCACCGCTCTAATTAATTACAAGGAGATGGGCTGGAGAGAAAAAAATGAAAGAAAGGACTTTTTTAAAGGCCTCGCAAAAGGGACTAAAAGAAAAAACTCCTCAAGTTGAAGCCGACTCGTGCTTCATCCCCAGCTGCACTCACGCAGCTACATTCAGATCACATTTAATAAAAAACACCTGCTCTGTGGAGTTTTTTAAACATTTTTTTATCATAATTTTAAGTGTTTCTTCGTCAGGTGAACCGTGCAGGAGAAACATGATAGGAGACAAAATCATGTGACGCAGCTTTAACGTCTGCATCATTAGAGAATCACTCTCAAGAGCTCCTGTTTTCATTGTTTTTTCCAGCTACATGTTGCTTTTCCGGAGATACAATCGACTATACGCTGACTCTTAAACGAGACTCTTCTGAAGTGAGCTTATTCTCAAATGAATCTTCTTCCTTTTTTGATGGGGTGCTTTTCACCTCACTTCACATGTGTAAGAACTTTTATTTTCTTAAGACAAACTGCTGCACTTACTATCGTTCCTCGTGACATCAGTAAATCAGAGCTTCAGAGTCTGTGGGACTCTTTCAGGGTTTGTTAGGGCTCCTTTGGTTCGTCCTTTACAAAACGTTCTCACAAACCCGGTCCAGAGCTGTGCAGGCCTTACGTGAGGTGTGTGTTTGGACCCGTCCTCCCAAATTGTTTCCTAAACTCGATTAGCTGTGCTCAGCGTTTCATTGAAACCATCTTAAAACACGAAGATTAAATACAAATGGCCGAGCTCGGCGCACGGGTTGGTCGGCCTCTCCAGGGCCGAGTCGGAGGAAAGTTGAGGGCGAGGCGGGGAGAGCGGCCGTGGTTGAACCTGCGGAGGGGGAGTTGGGGGGGGGGGGGGGGGGGGGGGGCTGGGATCGTAACCACCCAGCAGGTTTTCAGAGCAGCGCCGTGGTTTTCTGCTGGTCTCACAGCCCTCACATGTGCACGTCCATGCTGAGAGCCAGAGCGGGAATAAGAGCGTGTTTCTGACATATCTAATCTCTCAAACACAAACCATAACTTCCTGTTGGTTTCCCACCCCCCAGTGCTACAAAATCAAAACCAGCTCTCCACAACATCACAAGCAGACTCTGGACCGTTCATTCGTAGAACAATAAACATGCACCAAATTACTCTTAACGATAAAACATCCTACAATACAGGGCTTTTGGGGGATATTTCTCTTTTCTGCAGGTTTCTTGCGTGTGTAAGTTTGTTCGAGCGCATGTGCTCCATCCGCCTTTGTGTTCAGTTGCAAAGTTTCAGACGCTGTGAGGAATCGCACAGGATGCGTCTCTGTGTCACATCTGTGCTCACCCAAACAAAGTCCCGGCGTGTTTTGTCGTTTCTTATTTTCTCACCGCCTTTTGTTATCTGCAGTTTACACAGCGATAACACGCGGCGGGAACCGGGTGCGCTGTGCACACAAGCAGCCCCGGCTCGAGACATAACAAGTGCACGGCAGAGAAGCACAGACGGAGAGAAGCTGACCAGCTATCAGGGAAACACACGACTATGTCCCTCATGCACTTCTTTTTTCTTCTTCTTTCGGTTACAGTTAAAGTTGTCTCCGGTGTGACGGGTGTACAGTACTCTGTCTGAGGGTCACAGCGTTACTTCTCTGATCTACATCTAGATGTCTCCTGCAGAAATGACCAGTAACGTTCCAACCGCAGAAGGTTCTGCTGATTAGCATCATCATTAAAGCTGTTTGCAAGAGAATCAGAAGTGAATCTGATGCATCTGCAGCTCTAACATCCATGAACACGTGGACCGAGCATGATGGACATGACTCGAGTAGGGCTGGGGATCGATTCAAATATCAAGAATGGATTCGATTCCGATTCTTAAGATTCAGAATCGATTATCACGCTTTGATTTGATTCGATCCGATCCGATTCGATCCGATATTGATTTGGGTTACTGTTAATAAAACTGTTTTTTCAGCTGTTGCATGAATTATATGACTGTCTAGTTACGCAAGGTATTAATACTAGTATTATATTGAGATTCAACAGCAAGTATTGGCAGCTAATGATGCTGTAAGGACCAATCAGCTCCCAGAATGCTGATAGAACTGCTTTCAGAAACATCGTGTGGGTCAGAATTACCAAACAGATCCAGGGCAGCAAACGGAGGACGAAAGAAATCGCTTTTATTTTTTATTCATTTATGAGCATTTGGTTTTTAACATTTATGCAAATGTAACTCCAAGACAGTATATAAAGCAAAGAAATATAGACAATTTATGCAATTATAACTGAAAACTTGAATGTTTTCATACCTTTAAACATATTTAAAGACAAAAACATGGCAGCAGTTATTCTCGTGTCCAACAAATTATTCCTTTTTTGGGCATAAACAAAAAAGTACCAAAAGTTGTAGTGTAATGATGAAAAAAAACATTTTTTTTTTTTTAAATCGATCTTTAGACATATGAATCGACTTTTAGGACTTAATATGAGAATCGATTTAAAATCGGAGAATCGATCTTTTCAACACAGGCCTAGACTCGAGAACGTCCCGGCTGAGATTTGTGTGTCCTAACGTGGACCTTTTGGGCCTGTTGAAGCTGATAATCATTCTCGTTTTAACGGTGTCCCTTCATACTGTGAGACTGCATTCATATAAGACGCATAATTCTGCTTCTGCATTCGCAAAAACAAAGAAAAGATTTTACAACCAACCGTGAAACTGACAGCTGTCTCGTGTGATTGAGATGTCCCTCCTGCAGCCATGAAACCACTGAGAAAGCAAGTTAAAGGAACCCTATGAACGGACTTCTGTTCAGATATGCAACAACACATGTCCCTCACCTAAATCTAATGCTTCACTTTAAGGTCTTGCAGTGTAATCTTGCTTTGGCCATTGTCAGTTTTGGATCAGGACAGGAAACGTAAAGGATAACACACATCCTGATACAAGAGGACGAGGGGGATTTCGACCACACACAAATGCAGTTGTAGCATCTTGCAGTGTAGGTTCAGGAAGGTTTTCAGAAAGAAATAGGGGCGGAGATGACGGCTCACTCTAAGGTGGCTGACAGATACTCTTTCAGGAAGTTAGGAAGCGAGCGAATGAGCTTGGCTGTAGAAGAACACAGAGCTGGGAGAGGGACGGAGCGAGCAGCAGAGCAGCAGAGCAGCAGAGATGGAAACAGCAGACAGAACATCAGTCCGCGTTTAACATTTTGCTTTCTACATTTTCTGTCACTCCTGCAGGAATGATTTAGCCTGGAGGCTTGCTCCAGGTTATATCCAGTCTCACCGAACAGCCCCCACCGCCCAGCCCAGACACACACACACACACACACGCGCGCGCTCTGTACCGTAGCCATCACACAACTCAGTTACATAAAAATGGAAAGATTTTTATTTGACTTAGTTAAAAAAAGAGCTGCCTATTCCGCGGTGATCGTGACCTCGATCCAAAGATGGAGCGAACAGGGAACCGCAGGGTATGTAATTGTGTATCTGTGTGTGTGTGTGTGTGTGTGTGCTTTTCATTAGCACTTATAACCCAGTCAATACACACTTGATTGGTTAACATGTAGCTATTGATTCATTGATCATTATAAGCTCCAGTTAAGAAGTCTCCCTGTAAGCAGCTACAGCTGACACTGGATCAGAGGAATCTATTCTCAAATCGCTCCAGCCATATCTGAGTGCCTGGAAACAGAGTGCATTTACCGTGATGTTTTCCCCTTTCCTCGCTCTTCACCTCTGAAAAGTTCATCTCCAGAGAGGGGGCGAAACTTAAATGAAACATCATCTGGCTAAAAGACCAGGGGCCTCAAAACTAAAACACGTGGAGGAATTTGCTGCTTTTCTGAGCACTCCAGACCTCTTATCAGTTATGATTTAAACAAAGAGAAATCAATAATGTGTGTTTAAATAACTCCCCTATGTCATATGGGCTTCATTTGACTTGGCTGCACGGCGTGCAGCGTCACACATGGCTGAAGCCGAAGCAACCATTACATATCGCAGTGGAGAATTTGAGCCATTAGGATTGACGGATTCCTTCACTCCGACTTCCATCATCGCGAGCTCAAGCTGCGTCACTTTGGAAAGAAAAACAAATGTGATGTTCTCTGCGTGAAAGCCAAACAGACCGAACAAAGAGACGCGAGGAAGTAGGAGGCGGAAGCAAACATCTTCCGAAATTATGGAACATCTTAAAGCTCTGAGGCTTGGTAACTTCATAGAGGATGTAAATATATGTATATTAAAATTAACAAGCATTGGCTATGAGATAGTTTTGTTTGGTAGTGCACAAAGCATAAAATTGAAAATACTTCTAGTGGTCTTTAAATGATAGAGGCTATGTCAACAACCCCCATCCTCCAACCCTGGAGCTAAGTTAAGCTTTTAAACCTACTCTTTTTTTTATCAGCACGCAAAACATACAACACAAATGTCATAATTTACAACCTTTTGAGCCTGCAAACGTATTTCATTGCTACGCTGGAAACAATGTTGGACGTTGGTGGATTCCTGCGACCTGACGCAGACGCGGCCCAGCACACGGGAGTGAGTGCACACCTGCCAGCACCCTGGCAGTAACTACGTACTGCATGCACATGCGCGTGGGCGCCGCGCTGTAAATCACACGCATCGGCTGCGGTTTTGGTGCATGTGTGTGCAGCTGTCACATGACGGCCCGCGCGCAGCTGTTACAAATCACAGCTATGTGTCGGCAACGCAACGGTTCCTGCATGTGCGTCGTGTGCATGTGTCGGATGCAAGTGTGGGACATGGTGGACGATCAGTGAGGGGGAAGACTGATGTAAAAGGTTGATTTTGGTTTGATAATAGTATTATTATGATTTATGTACAGTTTTTTTTTGTTTTTTTTGTTTTAATTTATAAAGATTACAATGTCCCACCTTTTAACCGACATTTACTGCTGAATGTATATACATCTCTGGCTGAATGACTACCAGGTCAATTGTGTTAAATGTTCTATTGTTTAGTTAATAAACATATTTCTACATATTTTTGACATATCTATCTATCTATCTATCTATCTATCTATCTATCTATCTATCTATCTATCTATCTATCTATCTATCTATCTATCTATCTATCTATCTATCTATCTATCTATCTATCTATATTTATCTTTCTCTCTCGCTCTCTCTCTTTAATATATATATATATATATATATATATATATATATATATATATATATATATATATATATATATATATATATATATATATATATATATATATATATATTAGAGCTGGGCGATTTTGGACAAAAATAAAATCCCGATTTTCTTTTCTCTGAAAACCCGATTTTCGATTTCGATTTCGATTTTTTTGGTAAAACTACAAAAGACAATGGAATAAATTGTTTCAAATATTTTATCTTTATTTTTAAAGAGAAATAGCAAACAAATTTCCCTATTAGGAATGAAGTGCAATTGAAAGATACTGTAAATCCTCCTTGAGTTTAGTAAAGTGACAACATTTACAATTTTCTTGACCAAACAAAGATGACTAGACGAGCTCCGTCTGTAATGCAGCCAGCTGCAAAAAAGGAAAATCGATTTTCCGATTTTCCTTTTTTTAACATCGTCTTGATTAATAAATCCGATTTAGATTTAAAATCGATTAATCGCACAGCCCTAATATATATATATATATATATATGTAATATATGTGTAATATGTTAATAATGTAATAGTTAGATAGAGAGCCTAAAACCAGACATTGTTTGCATTAAATCAACTAAACTTTATTTAAATCTTGTCCTAATTTAATTTAAAAACGGCACCCTCCTTCCTGACATGCATCACCATCATCACTTTGTCTGAATGTTTATTGCCCAGCTGGAAATGAACACACTAAGTCACACACAGTCAGGTCCGCGGCTTTGAAATTGAATACCTGACATCGTCCCATAGTCAGACCGGCGTAGCAACCCGTGGCCACGATAAAAAGGTGCTGATGGCTCGCAGGGTCCGGCGCTGCATTTCATCCTGACACATGTCTGCAGTCAGAGCTGCTCATTAAAAACAGCCCCACTATGGAGGAACACAGAGGGACACTCTCACAAGGAAACGTGCACCAGGATGTTTGGCCACATGTCACAACACAGCTAATTTCATTTTAAATCATTTTATTTGGTTTTGACATGATGAAATAATTCATCAGACATGTGTGAGCTCAACCACAACTATGCTCTTATTACCCATCCAGAGGTTTAATGAGTTAATAAAGATTCTGAATGGGTTTCCTGTGTGTTTCCTGTACCAAGACACGTCGAAGACATTTCAACTTTGTCAAATTCTGCCAACATTTAGAAAAGGAGCATAATGCGTACGTAACCCGGTCCACAGGGGTGAGAGGGCCCGGCCCGTCCAGAACTATGAGACTAAGATAATCTGACAGAAAGCAGTTCCAGTAAGGGAAGAGACAGCAGCAGCAGCTCAAAAACCCACAGTCTAAACCCGTCTGGTGGCTCCACTGTCTACGTCTGTGTCCTGATCTTCCGTGTAAGCGAGTTAAAGTGAGCGCTCCCTTTTTTCAGCACACTGCATATGATCTGAATTACTTCCACGTCCACGGGGCTCTCGTGTGCAGACATCTATTCCCAAACAACAACACTGGGCTTGCTGTCTTAGGTGTATCTGCCATCTCTGCACCCAGACGGATGGCAGACATGGCCTGTAATCGCCTCAGAATGCTGTCAAGAGCATGCTGGGAAACAAGGCCCTAAACCAATATGCGACACTAGTAAACTTTCTTCTTTATTTGTATTATTTGTTTGGTTTCCCGTGTACGTCGCGTGCCTAAAACCTAAGCAGCAGCGACTGGCTGAAGGCGGCCGGGGCTCAGACTCCCTGGTGTAGACTAAGCTCACGCTTGGAGCAACATCGCTATTGCAAATTCTGACTTAAGACTCATTTCTAAACACGTAAACCTCTGAAGTCTCATTTTAACGGCACTTTACAACACAGATTATAAATGTCTCACATTTTCCTTGAAAACTGACATTGTCTTGGTGAAAAACACTGATACCATTATTTAATTATTATCCTCATTTATATCGATAGCCTTTATTGACATAGTTAAATAAATTTTTGCTAAATTTTTCTCAAATACATTTGTCCATAACACAAGTTTTGACAAAAGTCTACTTTATATGGGTTTTATTTCCCAATATTAGCATTAATGATAGCAAGGAAACCAGTGAAAACAGGCATCATAGTGGGTGTATGAGTGTGTTTATGAGTTTGTGTGTGTGTGTGTGTGTGTGTGTGTGTGTGTGTGTGTGTGTGTGTGTGTGTGCTTGTATATTTGTGTGTGTGCTTGTGTGTATTTGTGTGCTTGGGTGAGTGTGTGTATGTGTGTATTTGTGTGTGTGTGTGCTTGTGCAGCCACATTAAAGCAAAGCCTGTGTGTCTGTGTCTGAGCCTCATTAAATGGGCCTCATACATGGCTCGGTGCTGTAAA